>NW_027397101.1:9486132-9486548 GCF_003265705.2 Callorhinus ursinus | reverse complement strand
AGATAAAGGGCTAGTATCCAAAATCTATAAAGAACTTATCAAACTCACCTCCCAAAGAACAAATAATCCAATCAAGAAATGGGCAGAAGACATGAACAGACATTTTTCCAAAGAAGACTTCCAAATGGCCAACAGGCACATGAAAAAGTGCTCAACATCTCTTGGCATCAGGGAAATCCAAATCAAAACCTCAGTGAAATACCACCTCACACCAGTCAGAATGGCTAAAATTAACAAGTCGGGAAACAACAGATGTTGGCGGGGATGTGGAGAAAGGGGAACCCTCCTACACTGTTGGTGGGAATGCAAGCTGGTGCAACCCCTCTGGAAAACAGTATGGAGGTTCCTCAAACAGTTGAAATTAGAGCTACCCCTCGATCCAGCCACTGCACTACTGGGTATTTACCCCAAAGATG
>NW_027397101.1:9455497-9486032 GCF_003265705.2 Callorhinus ursinus | reverse complement strand
AAAACAGTATGGAGGTTCCTCAAACAGTTGAAATTAGAGCTACCCTATGATCCAGCAATTGCACTACTGGGTATTTACCACAAGGATACAAATGTAGGGATCCAGAGGGGTACGTGCACCCCAATGTTTATAGCAGCAATATCCACAATAGCCAAGTTGTGGAAAGAACCAAGATGTCCATTGACAGATGAATGGATAAAGAAGAAGTGGTATATATACACAATGGAATATTATGCAGCCATCAAAAGGAATGAGATCTTGCCATTTGCAACGACGTGGATGGAACTGGAGGGTGTTATGCTGAGTGAAATAAGTCAATCAGAGAAAGACATGTATCAGATGACCTCACTGATATGAGGAATTCTTAATCTCAGGAAACAAACTGAAGGTTGCTGGAGTGATGGGGGTGGGAGGGATGGAGTGGCTGGGTGATAGACATTGGGTAGGGTATGTGCTATGGTGAGCGCTGTGAATTGTGCAAGACTGTTGAATCACAGATCTGTACTTCTGAAACAAATAATGCAACATATGTTAAGAAAAAAGAAAAAGAAGAAGATAGCAGGAGGGGAAGAATGAAGGGGAGTAAGTCGGAGGGGGAGACGAACTATGAGAGACGATGGACTCTGAAAAACAAACTGAGGGTTCTAGAGGGGAGGAGGGTGGGGGGATGGGTTAGCCTGGTGATGGGTATTAAAGAGGGCACATTCTGCGTGGAGCACTAGGTGTTATGCACAAACAATGAATCATAGAACACTACATCAAAAACTAATGATGTAATGTATGGTGATTAACATAACAATAAAAAATTAAATAATAAAATATAGTTTGACTGATATAATGATGGCTACTCTAGATTTCTTTTGATATCCATTAGCATGATAAATGGTTCTCCACCCCCTCACTTTCAATCTGGAGCTCTCTTTGGGTCTAAAATGAGTCTTTTATATGCTCGATACCCAGCATATCAATGAGTATTGGGGTTTTTTTATAGATTCTGATACCCTATGTATTTTTTGGAGCATTTAGTCCATTTACATTCAGAGTAATTATTGAAAGACATGAATTTAGTGCCATTGTATTACCTCTAACATCGCTATTCCTGTAGATTGTCTCTATTCCTTTCTGTTCTTTGTTCCTTTTGGGATCTCTCTTCACTCAAAGGATCCCCTTTAACATTTCTTGCAGGGCTGGTTTAGTGTTCACAAAATCCTTTAGTTTTTGTTTGTCCTGGAACTTCTTTATCTCTCTTATTTTGAATGACAGCCTTGCTGGATAAAGTATTCCTGGCTGCATATTTTTCCCATTTAGTACCCTGAATATATCATGCCAGTCCTTTCAGGTCTGTCAGGTCTCTGTGGACAGGTCTGTTGCCAACCTTATAGTACCCAAAGTATTCTACCCTTGTGGCTTAAGAACCTCTTGTCCCAAGCTGCTCTCAGGATTTTCTCTTTATCTCTGAAATTTACAAGTTTCACTATTATATGTTGGGCTGTTGACCTATTTTTATTGATTTTGAGTGGGGTTCTCTGTGCCTCCTGGACTTAGATATCTGTTTCCTTCCCCATATTATGGAAGTTCTCAGCTATAATTTGTTCAAATAAACCCTCTGTCTTTCTCTTCTGTTCTTCTTCTTCTGGGACTCCTATGATCTAGGTATTATTTTGCTTTATGGAATTGCTGAGTTCCTTAAGTTTACCTTTGTGATCTAATAGTTTTCTGTCCCTCTTCTTTTTGGCTTCAGTATTTTCCATAATTTTGTCTTCTTATATCACTGATTCACTCCTCCGATTCGCTCCTTCTTTTTATGGCCTCCACTTGGGACTACATCTCAGTTACAGCATTTTTAATTTCAGTCTGACCAGATTTTAGTTCTTTTATCTCTACAGTAAAGGATTTTCTAGTGTCTTCTATGCTTTTTTTCAAGCCCAGCTAGAATCCTTATAACAGCTTTAAATTATAGTTCAGATATCTTACTTACATATGTATTGATTAAATCCCTGACTGTGAGTATTACCTCCTGTTCTTTCTTTTTGGGGTGAATTTCTTCATCTCATCATTTTGTCCAGGAAAGAAAAGAAGAAAGAATAAGAAAAAATAACAACAACAATAACAAGACTAAAGAAAACTAGATCCTGGGTCTGTTTTGGTTTGCTTGTTAAAAGAAACTAGACTCCAGGGAACAAACTGAGGGTTACAGAAGGGAGAAAGGTGGGTGGAGGGGTAGCTGGGTGATGGGTATTAAGGAAGGCACATGTGATGAGCACTGGGTGTTATACACAACTAATGAATCATTGAACACTACATCAAAAACTAATGATGTATTATATGTTGCCTAACTGAACATAATAAAAAAAAAGGAAAAGAAACTAGATTCCAAAATAAAGAAATATATATATATACTATTTTACATATCTAAAATAAAATATAATCAAAGGGAACAAAATATATATAAAGTATATATAAAAAATAAAAAATAATTGAAAAAAATAAATTAAATGAAGAAATAATTTTTAATAAAAGATAAAAGTACAAAAGAAGCTAGATACTGTTTTCCCCTAGAGCTGAATCTTTGCAGCCCTCCATGATCAGTGAACTTGGTACAAGTGAGTTGTTTGTACTTGTCATCTGGGGGAGGGGCCTGCTGCACTGATCCTCAGGTATATGTGCCCTAGTAGAAATGTGCCTCCAAAGGTAGGGAGGCGGGGCTTAGTAAAGTGGCTCCAGACTCCACTGGGCAATGCTCCACTGGGCAAAGCTCTGAAGGCTTTCAGCACTGATGGGTGGGATGAATATGGTAGCGCCCAGCTCTCTAGCCCCAGAGCTGAAAATTCATGCCCCCACTCTTCAGTGAGTCCTCACAGATGAGTAATCAATCACTCTTGTCTCCTGGTTTCCATCAGAACTCTTTGTTCACCCCGCCTGTGTCTGAACTTTTTTTATCTCAGGCATGCAACTGAGTTTCAAAACTCCAAATTTTAGGGACTCCCATGGCACAGACCCACCCTGTTCCTTTTGGGAAGGGTCTCACCACATTTCTGTCATTTGCTGGAAAGTGGTCACATAACTGTGTAGCAGTTTGTGGTTTATGGCAATACAGAGCAGAAAGCTGGCGCCTAGACTCTGTGGTCAGCTGGCTTCCGCACTCCAAGCCGGGGAATACTGCAGCACTTAGACATCACCCATTCTTCTTGCAACCCAGGGAATCCTCAGACCACGGTATCACCCCTGGGATTCTGCCCCACTTTGCACCTTTAAGCCAGGCACATCCCCCACAGTAGTGGGGGTTCAGATTTTGTGCTTCACTATTTATAATACTTTGCAGTAGCCTCGGTAAGCAAACTCCCTTCCTGCCACTATATCCACAGCTATATCACACCAGTTCTAAGTCTCTGTACCTCCTACCTTCCAAAGGGTGGTCACTATTCTACTTGCAGACTTGCAGTATTTGTTCTCTCAGACCTCCAATTGATTTCTTGTGTGTTCAGAATGATTTGATAACTACCTAGCTATATTTGAGGGATGAGACAAACTTAGGGTTCCCCTACTCCTCTGCCATTTTAATTCCTCCCTAAGAGAATATCTTATTGCACAAATGATCACAGTAGAACCAATGGGAATGTCATTTATTGTTAATTATCCTCATTCTACAGTTTAGATACAAGCAGAATATAAATGGATACAGCGAAGCACCCCAGAACTTTAAGATATATGACCTAAGAGAGTGAAATGACACAGAATAAATATGTCATGAATGAAACAAGTATGCAGAAATGAACTCCTTAGGACGTGTCAATAAAAACTGGGGCAATATGGATCTATTCCTGTCCCCATCCAGTGGGCTTTCCTCAAGCTGTGGATTATGGAGAATGCATGTTTGGGGCTTGAAAGAAATAGAGTCCTCTGGGAGTCCCACAAGATTCTCCCCAGAAAGTTGATGATAAGTCTTCATGGGAAGTTTTGTCTGCTTACAAACATAATTTTGTCTACAACCAAGACTGTCCCATCCATCCAGGATAATCTGGCTCACAAGTGGTCAATGGAAAAAATAACTATTACAAAGGCAGACATTCATATTATCCAGGCAGTGCAATGCCTACCTATATTATGACTTCATTGGTAAGCTAGAGAGCCTTCAGAAGCTTTTTGGCTAAGCTTGTTCTCAGAGCAAGGGATTGAAGTGTAGGATTTGGCAGTTTTGTTTGCTGAGTTTTGGTGGCCTTAAGTGACTCTCAATATGGAATTAACAAACCAAAGATTAATAGTGAGTGAAGTGTGAGGACCAGTACCTTGGTATCTCTCCATTTCCCCATTATTGCTTTCACTCAGTCTTGGCTTTCTCTCTCTTTCCACTCCCTTCCTCACTGGTAGAATCATTTATAAGAAAAGGCTTCCAGGAACGCCTGGGTGGCTCAGTCATTAATCATCTGCCTTCGGCTCAGTTCATGATCCCAGGGTCCTGGGATCGAGCCCTGCATTGGGCTCCCTGCTCAGCAGGAAGCCTGCTTCTCCTTCTCCCACTCCCCCTGTTTGTGTTCCCTCTCTCGCTGTGTCTCTCTCTCTGTCAAAAAAATAAATAAAACATCTTAAAAAAAAAGGGCGTCCAAAATTATAAACGTTTTGTACACAATTTAAAGAGGATTTTTAACAGATGTCTATAATGTCATTTCAAAGCACACATTGACATACCAGCTTGAAACAAGTGTACAGAATCATGCCCATGCCACATTATCACTGCATATTCATCTTTTTTTAATTTAATTTAATTTTATTATTTTATATTAGTCACCATACAGTACATCATTAATTTTTGATGTAATGTTCCATGATTCCTTGTTTTTGCATAACACCCAGTGTTCCATGCAGTACGTGTCTTCCTTAATACCCATCACTGGGCTAACCCATCCCCCCACCCCCCTCCCCTCTAGAACCCTCAGTTTGTTTCTCAGAATCCATCCTCTCTCATGGTTCATCTCTCCCTCTGTTTCCCCCCTTCATTTTTCCCTTCCTTCTCCTAATGTCCTCCATGCTATTCCTTATGTTCCACATATAAGTGAAACCATATGATAATTGACTTTCTCTGCTTGACTTATTTCACTTAGCATAATCTCCTCCAGTCCCATCCATGTTGATGCAAAAGTTGGATATTCATCCTTTCTGATGGCTGTGTCCATTGTATATACGGACCACATCTTCTTTATCCGTTTGTCTGTTGAAGGACAGCTCAGCTTTTTCCACAGTTTGGCTATTGTGGACATTGCTTCTGTGAACATTGAGGTGCATATGGCCCTTCTTTTCTCTACATCTGTGTCTTTGGGATAAATACCCAGGAGTGCAATTGCTGGGTCATAGGGTAGCTCTATTTTTAAATTTTTGAGGCACCTCCACACTGTTTTCCAAAGTGGCTGTACCAACTTGCATTCCCACAAACAGTGTAAGAGGGTTCCCCTTTCTCCACAACCTCTCCAACATTTGTTGGTTCTTGCCTTGTCAATTTTTGCCATTCTAACTGGTGTAAGGTGGTATCTCAATGTGGTTTTGATTTGAATTTCCCTGATGGCTAATGATGATGAACATTTTTTCATGTGTCTGTTAGCCATGTGTATGTCTTCTTTGGAGAAGTGTCTGTTCATGTCTTCTGCCCATTTTTTTGACTTGTTTATTTGTTTTTGGGTGTTGAGTTTGAGAAGTTCTTTATAGATCTTGAATATCAGCCTTTGGTCTGTAGTGTCATTTGCAAATATCTTCTCCCATTCTGTGGGTTGTCTCTTTGTTTTGTTGAATGTTTCCTTTGCTGTGCAGAAGCTTTTTAGCTTGATGAAGTCCCAAAACTTCATTTTCGCTTTGGTTTCACTTGTCTTTGGAGATGAATCTTGAAAGAATTTGTTGTGGCTGACGTCAAAGAGGTTATTGCCTATGTTCTCCTCTAGGATTTTGATGGATTTCTGTCTCACATTGAAATCTTTCATCCATTTTGAGTTTATCTTTGTGTATGGTGTTAGAGAATCGTCGAGTTTCATTCTTCTGTATATAGCTGTTCAATTTTCCCAGCACCATTTATTGAAGAGACTGTCTTTTTTCCGTTGCCTATTTTTTCCTGCTCTGTCAAAGATTATTTGACCATAGAGTTGAGGGCCCATATCTGGGCTCTCTATTCTGTTCCATTGGTCTATATGTCTGTTTTTGTGCCAGTACCATGCTGTCTTGGTGATCATGGCTTTGTAATATAGCTTGAAGAAATATATTTTCTAGTCAAAGCTATTTCATGATTTTGCTATTTAACTAATGACCTTACAAAGTTTTTTTTTTAAGTTGTCTCTGGGTAATCTAGTGAGGAAAAAAGATTATTGGTGTTTATTATAAACATTTATGTACTATTTGATATATTACCGTATACATTTATTATTTTGATAAAATAAAAATTCTTATTTTATCTTGATCCAAGTAAATGAAGCTCTCATTTAACTAGATTTGTCCTCCCCGGTAACGAAGAGGAATATGATAATATACTGAGTTATTCATTAAAAATTTTAATATAACTAAAGTCCAGAGCATGGTAAGCAACCTACAATCTCTACAATTATTGCTAAATTACTGTATAATGGTGTTTTTTTTTTTAATTTTGCATTGATTATTCTGAGGAAACACAAGTGATCATTCCATAATTCATTTTAGTGATTCCTTTTTTGGAAATTACCTACATTTCACCAGCCCTTGACTTTTATACATTCATTTCCAGGTTTCCCGTGACTCCTCCACAAGTCCATCAGCCCGCACTTATTGCCTTAACGTCTTATGTGTGCCACCTAGTGGTCAAATCGGTACCAGCAGGTATAAAGGTCAAAAGAGGGTCCTGATAGAAACCACTTCCAGGGCACTTTTCAGTGTCTAAGAATCCAAAGCTTAATGAAAATGGAGGCTTCCTAGGCCCTTCCATAAAATGGCTGGAGAATGTGAATTTTAGACTTAAGTATTGGAAATGATACTCAGAAAAAAAAAATGCAATGAGCTCTAAGTAATGAACTGATTGACTGGTGCCAGGAAACTAACATCTAGTTACTTATTTTACCAAATGTTCTTTTGGAAAAAGGAAAAAAAAAAAACACAAAAGGTCACAATCATGCAAATTACACAGTCCATCATGAAATTCTACTACTCAAAAATAGTCACATGATTGAATATGCTATCAGGTAAAGCTGTGAGCAAAACTCTGTAATATAGAGGCCTGGGGCTGCAAAGGCATAAACACAATGGCAGATCTTTCCAAGCGTTTTCCAAGAAATATTTTATTGTTTTTTAGTCCTTACCCAGCACCACTACATTCTGAAGTGAATTTCCACTTATTCATTCATTCAGTAACTACATTTCGAGAAACTACCACACAGCAAGCAACAGGAAATAAGTGACTAAAAGTTTTTTCTCTTGAACATTATATGTCAGCACGTGGACATAGTAAAAAAAAATAAGTAGGTTATAAATTCATAAAATAATTTTAGATGGTGATAAATGCTATCAAGAAAACAAAGCTGGGTATAATAAAATAGAGAATAGTGATGGGGCTGGAGGGAATCTTTTCAATTAGGTGATCAGACAAGGCCTTTTCAGGGTGCAGTCTTTGAGCTGTGACCCAAATGTTAAGGAGTCACACGTGATGGAATAAAGAACATAATTCCAGGCAAAGGGAACAGCAAGCATGAATGCCCTCAAGTAAGACTAAACTTGTGATTAAAGAATTGTAAGGAGGCCATCACTGTAGCTGGAAATTATCAAGAGAGGGAAGAGAAGTAGAAAGAGATGAGAGCAAAGTTGTAGACAAGAAATGATGGTAAAGAATGGAATTTTATATTAAGGGTGCAGTCAAGCCAAGAAAACAAAGTTTGAATAAGGGCATTATATGGCCTATCATATGCTTTTTTAGAAATTACATTGGCCATTATGTGAAAATCATACTGAGGGAGCCCAACATCAGAGAAAGGGACACCAGTAAGGAGCTTATTGTGTTACAGAACCTAGACTGGATCTCCTGACAGAAGAATCAAGCGGCACTCAGAGATCTTGGAGGATAGGAAGTTTATTTAACGCCGGCGGGCTCAGAGGAGAGTGATCTCCAAAGGTCTGAGCCCCAAGCACAAACAAAGGGAGTAATTTATACACTTCTACTTCTGCATACTGGGCACTCTTGGCACATGCGCAAAGTGGGGCAGGGAGAGGAACCTGGACTGGTGCAAGTGGGAAGCAGAGCAGAGAGAAGAACCTGGAAGAGCAGGGGCAGGGGTTGGGACTCCCTTGCTGGTTCAGTCAGCCATCTCAGGACACAGATTTTTCCTTATCATTACCCCCCCCCCCCGATGCCCCTTTAAACTCCTAGTTTAGAGGGCATCATTTTCATTCTTGAAAGGGTGATAATGAGTAAGGAAAAACTGGAGTCTGATCTTAGCAATTTGAGCAGTGATAAACCTAGTAAGGGCATTAAGACTACAAGGACCAAATGCTGCTGTGAGGAGGAGCATTAGGAGGGGGCCAATGAGGGGGGCGAACCAAGGGAACCACTGTGAGAGGGAATCCCACCAAGTTCTCCACTGGAGTACTTCCCACCGGTGATTTACTTGTTCCTGTAATTGGGTCAGAGTTTCTTGGACCACCCCCAACTCATTAGCACAGAAACAACATTCCTCCTGTAAGAAGAGGCAGTGTCCCCCTTGCGCGGCCATGAGCAAGTCGAGCCCGCACCTGTTTTGGAGGACCACTGAGGCCAGTGAATCAAGTTCGCATTGTAGGGCCAGGGCTGATTGAGTGAGGGTGGAAAAATCCACCATGAGTTGTTGAGTTAGCCCCTGGCACTGAACTTAAGACATCCCGATGCCAGTGGGGCCAAGGGCAACACCTGATGTGGCCAGCAGGCTCACGATAAGAGGGATGGCCATGGGGGAATGTCGGGAGCGGCTAGGAGGTCTCCATATAAGTGGGGCATTGCTCCCGGGGAGGACTGAAAGATCAGGTAAGAGATTGACAAACATGTATTATTGATTTTGTGGGGTGATGTAGATATATACACCTTGATCACAAGCCAGAAAAGTGTTCTTAGGCGCACAGACCTGACTGTGACCCGTGATGGGAGAGGATGAGTTTCCATACAGTGGTACTGGAGCCAGAAAGGGATAATCTGAGGTCCCCAGTGCTGAGGTGGGAGGTGACATGGTGGACTGGTTGCGGATGACACCTAGGTATTGGACAGGGCCAGGCTTCATACAGATCCAACAGTCAGATGCTAAGGGTGGATTTGAGTGTTTAAGCACTTGGTGGGAAGCATTAATCATACCTAACAATTGCGCTATAGATGCTTGCTTTGTTTGGATGGGGGACCCAGGGATATGCCAGGGCAAGTTATTTTCTGTCTGACTCTGAGGGTTGACTACAAGGCTTGGGGTGACCACGGACTTAATCATCAACTTGGCCATGGGATCAGTCCCTATAGAGTGATAATGGCCCAACAGGAGAGTGATTCCTGTGGCCTATGATGTGGCATTGGGCTCTAGGACAGAGAGTGAGCAGTATACAGTGATTGTTAGGGCAAGAGGATGGGGTGGCATTGCGTGACAAGGAAATCTGGATGTCACTGTGCTGTTTGAGCTTCCACCACCTATTGGACCATTGTTCCATTCCCAGCCAAGTTGACACCCAGGACTCGCAACCCCAGGCTTGTGAGCAGAACTGGGGGCAGGTGTTTGGCTGTTGAGGCATAGGGCCCCCCACAGATGTAGATATCTACCAGCCGGTAACCTGAGTGAGGGCCATGGTAGGAACATCATCTATGAGGTTCCCAGGAGGTATCAAGAAGTTGGCATCCATCAAAGTGGAGGTCAACCTTTGGTGTGTGTCCATCCCAGGTGGAAAAAGTCAGTGGGAGCGCTGGTGTGGGATTGATGGGGATAAGCTGGAAAGTCCATTTGCCAGTAACGGTGATACAAGAGTTTGCCCCCCACCTTGCTGGGCCGGGCAAGCTAGAGGCAGTGACAGCACACCAGGTAGCAGAAGACCAGGACTGACTGGGGCCAGGAAAACCAAGGTGACATGTGCTTAGGAGTAGACAGCAGAGGGCCAGTAAAAGTGGGGTCTATGACCTTAGGTAGAGGGAGCCATCATGGCTAACCCAGCAGCAGATGAAACCTGTGGACAAGTGAGTGCAGTAATACACCCTAGGGTCACCCAATAAGCAATGACAATAGTAAACCTTTGGGGGAAATTCCAGTCAGGAGGGGCAACAGTGTAGAGTCTGACTCCCAAGATGAGGGAAATCATGCCAATGAGAGCCAGGGACCATGGTGAGCAGGTGTCCATCAGTCAGTGGGGTTTTGTCGAAGGTGAAGCTGGAGTGGGTTCGTGAGGTCAGGCTGGACTCTCTACTGGCATGGCTGCTAATCCAAATGATGAGCTTTCTTCACTCTTGAGTGGTGGACCCACAAGGTGACACCTGATACCTTGAGGGCAGTAGGGATGGTTAGAACAACAGTGTGGGGTGCTGTCCACTGCAGTTTAAGGAGGTCTTTCATCCAATCTTTGACCCAGACTGAGTCCCTTGTCTGGAAGGAGTGTACTTGAGACCCTAAGGAGATTGGGGCCCTTTCAATGGTGTAATTTTGTAATTTGTTTAGGGTGGCCCCCAGGGCCTAAAGCTGCTCCTCTATTTTTTTTATCTCCAACCTGATGTAAGTTTCCTGGAAGGCTCCCCAGGTGGCCTCCCCCAGGAGGCCGTCCATACATTAATTCGAATGGGGAGAAACCTAATGTCCCAGGCATGCAGCAAGCACACAGGAGAGCTAGGGGTAGCAGATCCAGCCATGGGAGGTTAGTCTCCAGGCAAAACTTTGCTAAGTTTCCCTTGAGGGTGCGATTCATTCACTCTACTTTCCCTGAACTTTGGGGCCGGTAAGTGGTGTGGAGTTTCCAGGTGATGCTGAGAGATTTTGTCAAGACCTGTACAATGTCTGCTACAAATGCGGGTCCATTGTCATTATGGATTGTTAATGGCAGGCCTAGCTGGGGCACAATCTCCAGCAAGAGGACTTTAGCTACCTCCTGGCTTTGCTCCAACCTGGGCAGGAAGGCTTCAACCCATCCAGAGTATGTGCATACTATTACTGGAGATATCTGAACCCCCTGCTCGGCTGCACATCTGTGACATCTACCTCTAGATCCTTGAAGGGGGTTGCTCCCACCCTCTGGACACCTGGCAGGGGCTGCAGTGCCATCCAAGCATTATTTTTAGCACATATTAGGCACCATTCACTCGTTGCTTGGCATGGTGCTGGCAGCTGACTGATGTAGCAGTGCTTCTTGAGAAGGCCCTCTAATGCAGTTTTTCCCAGATGAGTGAGTTGGTGGTATTCCTTGACTAGATGCCCTCCAGTTGCTGTTGGAAGGAAGATGCACCCATCTGGCATCATCCACCATCCCTTTTCAGTCAGGGTGGCTTCCTCAGCCATGGCCTATTCTTTCTCCTTTTCAGTGTGACTGGGTGGAGGGACTTCTTCCAGGGGTGTCAGGGCCATGGTGAGGGAAGGGGCTCTGTTCATGTCCTCACTAGGTGCAGTCTTGGCTGCCTCATCTGTCAGATGATTTCCCTGCACTATAGGGTCGTCTCCTTTCTGGTGTCCCATACAGTGCAGGATTGCTACTTCCTTTGGAAGCTGGATGGCTTCAAGGAGTCTCAGTATCTCCTCCTGGTTTTTGATAGCCTTTCCTGCAGTGGTTAGGAGGCCCCTTTCCTTGTAGATGGCCCCATGTATATGTATAGTAGTAAAGGTGTACCAAGAGTCCGTATAGATGTTGAGTCGCTTGCCTTCACTGAGGGTGAGGGCTCAGACTAAGGCATATAATTCAGCCCATTGAATTGACCATCCCGCTGGTAATGCCTTAGCTTCTAGGACTTTAGTGGTTGTGGTTACTGCATAACCCACTTCCCGGGCAGCCTCTTGTAGGTAACTGCTGCCATTGCTGAACAGCGTGAGCTCTGGATTCTTTATGGCTTGATCCTGCAGATCTGGATGGCTCTGTAGACCTCATCAGTTACCTCGGAACAGTCATGGTCTGTTTCCCCCTTTTCTGTGGGGAGAAAGATTGCTGGGTTTAATGTCTTTACTGTTTCGAGGGTGACCCACGGGTTTTTGTAGAGGTTTAAGCCTTGATATTGTGCTAGTCTGAGAGTCGGAAAGGAAGCTGTGCCTCTGTGCATTCATGAGGGACTCAACTGCGTGAGGGACCTTGACATTAAGTTCTTGTCCCAAGGTGAGCTTTTCTGCCTCTTTGATGAGTAGGACTGAGGCTGCCAGCATCCTGAGGCACGGTGGCCATCCGGCTGCCACGGAGTCCAGCTTCTTTGACAGATATGCTACTGGCCATTGCCAGGGCCCAACAGTCTGGAGGAGTACCCCAAGGGCTATTTTTTCTTTTTCATGTACAAAGAGATTGAAGGGTTTCTCTGTATCTGGTAGGCCCAGGGCTAGAGCCCGCCCCAGGGCAGTCTTTATCTCTGTGAAAGTGGCTTCTCTTCCTCAGTCCAGGCAGGGGGCTCTCAATCTGGTCCCCCTAAAAGATCACAGAGGGGTCTTGCTATTGCTGAGAACCCAGGGATCCAGATGTGGTAGAATCCTGCAGCCTCCAGGAATTCTCATTGGCCCCTTTTTATCTGGGGCTGTGTCAGGGAGATGATGACATTCTTTCTCTCTAGCCCTAGTTCTCTCTTACCTTAGGTGGGGAGGAAACCAAGGTATCGGACTTGTTGTTGGCAGATTTGTGCCTTCTTCCATGAGACTCATTATCCTGAGTCTGACAGGAGCTGTAGGAGGGCCTTTGTGCCCTTTGTGCTGTCTTCTTGTGTGTCTTCTTGGGTGCATGCTCTTCTAGGTACTGCCGTGCACCTTTCATTATTCTACTCTTTTGCTCTAGCGAAGAGAAGGTCATCCACATAATGGAGGAGGGTGCATTGTGTGGCCTTTCTTGGGAAACTGGCGAGGTCCACAGCCATAACTTTCCCAAAGAGGGGTGGTGAGTTTTTAAACCCCCGCAGGAGGTGCATCCAAGTCAGTTGCTGCTGGCACCCTGTATTGGGTTCAGACCATTCAAAGGCAAACAATGGCTGGCTCTGGGGAGCTAAGCAGAGGCAGAAAAAGGCATCCTTCAAATCTAGGCAAGTGAACCATCTGGCCGACCCTGGGATTTGGCCGAGGAGGGTGTATGGATTTGGGACCACTGGGTGCAGAGAGATGGTCACAGGTTTTGAACTGGTTGGTATCCCCCTCCTGGCTTCTTGACTGACAGGAGTGGGGTATTCCAGGCCTACTGGCACTCGACTAGAATACCTACTTCTTTGAGTTTGGCCAGATGTTCTTGGATGCCAATCTTAGCTTCTTGTGGAAAGGGGTATTGCCTTTGCCTCTGAGGTTGGGCTCCTGGGATCAGTTCAACAATGATAGGGGCCTGATTCCGGGCTAGTCCAGGTGGGTTGTTTTCAGCCCATACTGAAGGGAAGGCGAGTCTGAACTCTGGCGGGCTGCTCGGTTGGGCCTGGGCACAGAATAACCTCCATTCTTCTTCCCTCAGCGTGGTAATTGCTAGTACCAGAGACCCCGTTTCCTCTTGCCTTGGGTTCAATCAGACGCTAGTGTGTCTGGTGGGCTCAAAGGTTATCTGAGCCCCAAGCTTAGAGAGTACGTCTCAGCCCAGGAAAGGGATGGGGCAATCAGGTAGATAAAGGAATTCATGTCAGACCTTGTGGCCCCCCGAGTTCGCATTGGCAAGCCTGGCAAAAGGGCTGTTGTATCGCCTGCATCCCAGTGGCCCCAAGGATGGTCGCAGTCCTTTTGCTGAAAGGGACCACTGGGGAGGTGACAAAAGAGGGCTCGGCCCCAGTACCAACCATGAAAGTCATTGGTTAGCCCCCCACCTTCATTCTGACCATGGGCTCGTGGGGACCAAGGAGGAAAGAGCCCAATCCTTCTCAGTCTGAGTCCATTCCCACAAGGCCTATGATGTCCTCCTCTCAGGGTTCTTCCTTATAGCTGCTGGGTTTCTGACCCTTTCCCTGGTTGGGACATTTGTTTCTCCGATGACTTTTCTCCTTACAGTAGGCACATTGATCCCTTGCCAAGGGGGTTCTGGGTCTCTCCCCTTTCGATGGTCCAACCAGTTCAAGACCTGCGGGCCATCAAAAAGGCGACCATCTCTCTGCATCCAGTAGTCCCTGCCTTTGTGTTGTCTTTTTCTTTCAGGGCAGCGGCAAGGAGGCTGACTTTCTTTTTCATCTTTTTGTCAGCTTCCTGTTCAGCTGCGACCTCCCTATTCATGTAGACCTTATTGGCAATCTCTATTAGCTGGGCAATGTTCATCCTGGTGAAACCCTCTAGTTTCTGAAGTTTTTTCTGATGTCTGGGGTGGCCTGAGCCACTAAGGAGGTGTTTACCATCTGTTGGCTTTCCTGTGCCTCGGGGTCAAATGGAGTGTATATCCTGTAGGCTTCACATAGTCTTTCATAGTAGTCCCTGGGGGACTCCCCTGGTTGTTGAGTGACCGAGGATACCTTAGTCATGTTCATGGGTTTCCTAGCACCTGCCCAGATTCCCCAGAGGAGGGACTCCTGGTACCGGCAGATGTGGGCCTGTCCCTCGGTTGTGGTGAAGTCCCATGCTGGGTGCTCTTCGGGTGCGGCCGTATTAGCCCAGGCAGCAGGGTCAATGACTCCTGCTGGTGCATGCTCTTCTAGGTACTGCCGTGCACCTTTCATTATTCTCCTCCTTTGCTCTGTGTTTGATCATGGTCTTTAGAACTGTAGGTTTACTCTGCTCTGACTTCATGGTGATGTTCCCGTGTGCAGTGGCACAGAGACAGACAAAAGGGGGCCTCCTGAGGAGACCAACCAGATGCCCATCTGGCCATGTCCCAAAGGAGTTTAGGTGAGGCTTAGCCATAGCGGTCTCAGTGTTGTGACTTATGATCAGAAACTATTCCGATGCCAGCATAGACTGTAGGCCGTTCACCATGGAATCAAAGACAGGTCCACTCAGATTCCATAAGCTTCTGGGGACCATAAGGGTGCCTGCCCGTGGAGTCACAGAATCAGTCTGCTTGAGTAAGCCAGGTTTGACTGCACATTCACTCAGATATTCACTCCAGAAGTTATTACATTCCCTCCCTGGGAATCCCTACCTGTGAGACCTCTAAGAGGTCTCTGGGAAAGATCAGGCTCCCCTTCCACCCCAATGGCTGGGCCTATCTTGGTCCTGGGGCCCCAGGCCTTACCATAATCTGACATCGGGACCAGGTCCTAACCTGCCAAGTCTCCTCAAGTCTGGGGGAAACAGCGGAGCGGAACCGGGCCAAGGTGACCGGGCAGGAGACTGTCAAAAATAAGGCGGGGCATGTCTTCTCTGTTATGAACTCTCGTTCTGTCACTGCCCCGCCGTTGCTCCCAAACTGGTGGCAACAATGGGACAGCACGGTTGGGTTTCCTGGTCAGTGAACCAAGTGTTACAGAACATGGACTGGATCGTCCAACGGAAGAACAAAGTGGCACTCAGAGATCTTGGAGGATAGGAGATTTATTTAACTGGCAGGCTCAGAGGAGAGTGATCCCCAAAGTTCTGAGCCCTGAGCACAAACAAAGGGGGTAATTTATACACTTCTACTTCTGCTTACTGGGCACTCTTGGCGCTTGCGCAAAGTAGGGCAGGGAGAGGAACCCAGACTGGTGCGCGCAGGAAGCAGAGCAGAGAGAATAACCCAGAAGAGCCCTGGGGCAGGGGCTGGGACTCCCTTGTCAGCTCGGTTGGCCATTTTAGGACACAGATATTTCCTTATCAATTGAAGTTGTGCAGGTAAGAGATAGTTGTGGTTGGAAATGGGATGATAGCTGAGGAGGTGAGAAGAGTCAGACTGCACATGTATTTTTAAGATAGAACCAATATGCTTTTTTTATAGATTTGGTTTGGTAGAGGAAAGAAGAGAAGGAACCAAGGTTGAATTCAAAGATTTGAGCCATTAAGAGGGATTTCTGGAAGAGGAATATATTATTTAAAGAGGAGGAAAGGGAGGGTATCAAGAGTTCTGTTTGGCCATATAAAGTTTGAAGGACTTATTAGAAATATTTGAGGTAATTACTATAATCAAGAACTCCTAAAAACCTGGAATATTTCTCATCAACTAACTGTAGAATTTGTACCATGATGAAAGACTGAATGTTAAGAACAGGGCTTTAACTTCTTTAGATTGTTTCTATTTTACTGCTTTACTAAGGAATCCTGGATTGCATGGAATTGTAGAAGCATCCATCCATTCCATCAGTATTTATCTACCTATGTACTAAGCTGGTGCCCCTGAAACAATAATAAACAAAAGCTTACTCTAGTATGGAAGACAAACACCAGTCAAATATGGCAGCTTTTGATCTCATTTGGAGGGCTGACAGAGGTGTCCTCAAGTAAGGGATGTTTGAGCTGAGATCGAAGTATGAGTCACAGTATAAAAAGCTAAAGAGAGAGAAGCAGAATAACTGCAGGGAGAGGAATAAATTGCTGCACAGGTCTTCTGGGTGAATTGACAAAGGCTTATATAATTGGACACAAAAGACAAAGGGAGAATGTGGTAGAACATAAGTAGGAGAATGAGGCAGAAACCAGAGTATACATGGCCATAGTAAGGAGTTTAGGCCTTATCATAAAGGGAGTGGGAAGCAGCAACTGACAAGATCAAATCTGCTTTTTGGGCGCCTGGGTGGCTCAGTCGTTAAGCGTCTGCCTTCGGCTCAGGTCATGATCCCAGGGTCCTGGGGTCGAGTCCCACATCAGGCTCCCTGCTCAGCGGGAAGCCTGCTTCTCCCTCTCCCACTCCCCCTGCTTGTGTTCCTGCTCTCGCTGTGTCTCTCTCTGTCAAATAAATAAATAAAATCTAAAAAAATAAAATAAATAAAATAAAAACAAATCTGCTTTTAAAAGATTATTCTGCAGCACTATGGAAAATGGATTAGTGGCAGAGCCAGAATCAGACCTTTAGAAACACTATTCCCTAAAATAGTACTATGTTCCCCAACTGACCTCCTGGCCAAAACACTGCCCCCCCACACACACACTCAAAAGACAAGACTAGCATGCTGAAATGCAAAATAAAAGCAGTCATATAACATTATACAAAAATTTTGTTTAATCTTTACTTAATCTAAATGTAAATGGGTACTGATATTAAGTTTTTTCCCACTTCTTTTCACTCCCTTATGTATGTTTATGTGGTTGGGGAAGGAAATGTGTTCCCAACTTGCTGGTACCCTAAGTGCAGACTCAGTCCACTTATTGGGCAACCTATTATTCAGTAAAGGGAGGCAGTGGTTCGGGTGAGATATGCTGGTGGCTTGGATGAGGATGGTGGTGATGAACTAATTAAGAGGTAATGAACTATTTAGGTGACAAATTGCTAGTGGGAAAATAAGGGAAGGAAAGGTCAAAGATGACCCCCAGGCTTTGGGGTGGGCAGATGGATGAATAATGTCATTCCATAAGACAAAGAACAGTAGAAGAAGACTATATTTAGGAAGAACTCTTAAAGATGGCCTGGTCCAAGTTCAAGAAGTGGATGGCATTGAATGCTTCTCTTACCCATGGTAGACGTTGACTATTAACCATAGCAAGCATTCTTTCCTGCTGAGCCTTTGAGTTAGTACTTCGGATAAGACCTATTTTCCATCCCAGTCCAAGTGTAAGCCCCTTATTTAGAAGGTAAATAAATTAAGACCCATTTTTTTTTAAAAGTTCTACAGAAAAGACATGTGAATAAAAGCATCCCTTTAAATTACTTTCTTTAGGGACACCTGGGTGGCTCAGTCGGTTAAGTGTCTGCCTTCAGCTCAGGTCATGGTCCCAGGGTCCTGGGATTGAACCCCACATCGGGCTCTCTGCTCCACAGGAAGCCTGCTTCTCCCTCTCTCACTCCCCATTTGTGTTCCCTCTCTCACTGTCTCTCTGTCAAATAAATAAAATCTTAAAAATAAATAAATTACTTTCTTTAATTAAAATATTTAATCTAAATTCTACATATCTACATTATGTTCAATTTTCTTATATCTATAATTTAAGAAATTCACCTAGATTCAGATGCAGGAGAGCACTGGCAAAACATCAAAAAATAAAAATAAATCTACAGTAAATATAAAGGTATTGCTTGAGTATAAATATCAATCAATATCAATCGAAGTATTAATAGAGATATCAATAAAGATATTGCTTAAGTATAAATATGAATCAGAAGTCAGTGAACATTCCATGTTTCTATCTGATATCCTTAAGGCTCATAAGATTGTGTGTTACTGCTAGAAATCATCTGGTCCATTACTTTGAAGATGAGGATTGAGTTCCAGAGAGGTGAAACTTCTGGCTCAGAGTCACAAAGCTTGTTAGTGACAGACTCCAGGCAGAAACAAGATCTTCCAGTTTACAGATCACTGCCCTTTCCTGTAGACCACACTACCTCCAAACATACCCTCTAACCTGAACTGAAAGGCAAATATGAAAAACTCAGGAACAGTCAAATGGCTGGATTGTTTATAAGTATTCTCAATCATTGTATGAAATTCCCTAATAGTAACAATAATACTATTTTAACAAAGGATCTTCCTCACTATTTCTGTTATCCTACCACTACTGTCAGCTAACGCCTCTATCCTACAACCTGCATTGAGGGTAACAGGATCTGGACCTTCATCTCCCTACCAGCTTGTAAGTGATGATAAAATTCCATTTGAGAAAATTCAATGTCAGGGCACCTGTGTGACTCAGTCATTAAGCATCTGCCTTTGGCTCAGGTCATGATCCCAGGGTCCTGGGATCGAGTCCTGCATCCGGCTCCCTGCTCCGTGGGAAGCCTGCTTCTCCCTCTCCCACTCCGCCTGCTTATGTTCCCTCTCTCTTGCTATGTCTCTCTCTGTCAAACAAATAAATAAAATCTTTTAAAAAAATTCAATCTTCATGTATCTAAACTTACAAAGAGACAAATTAGAGGAGATTACTCAAACAATACCAGACTTTCTTATAGGTTTGCTTTTAATAGCATGCTCCATTAGAACTTTCTAAATATTTATAGATCATTAAGTATTTGACATGAAGACTGGGGATGGAAGGAAAGAGCCTTAAATTAGAGTGTTAAAATATTTAACTAACTGATGGAGAGGATTATTTTAAAAATAAAAACTACTTCAGGGGCACCTGGGTGGCTCAGTTGGTTAAACGACTGCCTTCGGCTCAGGTCATGATCCCAGAGTCCCGGGATTGCGTCCCGCATTGGGCTCCCTGCTCAGCAGGGAGTCTGCTTCTCCCTCTGACCCTCCCCCCTCTCATGTGCTGTCTCTCTCATTCTCTCTCTCAAATAAATAAATAAAATCTTTAAAAAAATAAAATAAAAATAAAAACTACTTCAATTATATTGTAAAACAATGGAAAATATAATCTTAAGCATCAAAATAAACCCAGATAAGTTGAAAATGCTGGTTCCTCAAGGGGTAGGTAAATGGAAAACTGATGATCTGATCCTTGCATTTTGTCCACATCCACTTCAATGGGCTCAAAGGCAAACAACACTCTGAAAGAGCTCTAGGATATGTGTTCTAGGAACTTACTGAAACGGCCTTGTTTTTCACTTTTGGAATCTTTTTTGCTCTTGTCCTAACTGCTCCAAGATCAGAAGATAATGTTATATCAATTAGTTATATTTGACAGAGATGTGCTCATTTGATCATTCCTTTTATTAAGATTCCCTCTGAAGTGATATATATATAGTCAGTCTCAGAAACACAATCTGAAACAGTCTTTTCAGTAGCATACCTGGTCTTCAAATTACACTCCTCTGCTTTGGGCTTTGTTAATCGTACACAGCTTTTGGGCAAAAGCAGTCAAATTTGGTCTATAATCAGGTTTAGAAAGTTTCCAATGAAAAAGTAAGGAGAAAAAAACTAACTTTGGCTTTTTGGTGCATGTTTTGTCTGAAGGTTTCTAAATTTTTTAAAGTAATAGGATGCAACCACTTTAAGAAACCAGATAAGAAAAGTGGATTCTTCTCCAGAAAGAAGCCTTGAAGTTTAGGAAAACTTACAGCTCATTCTTCCTTGTGAAGTCGTTCAAAAATACTTGTAAGCAAAGTGAGGAAAGAAGAGGTTTGGAACTCCAAATTAGAGGAAAGTTGGCTTGGGTGGGAGAGAAAGTGAATGTTCCAGGACACTTAATGCTCAAAGCACATAGCAAGTCATGGAAACTAAATGCAAAATATGATCCTGAACTAGATCATGAGTAGAAAAAAGAGAGTGAGTAAGAGAGAGACAAAGAGAGAGAGAAGGACTGAAAGAAAATAGAAAGGAAGGAAAGAGGGAGGGAAGGAAGGGGGAAAGGGAAGAAAGAGACAAATACTATAAAGGAAATTTGGGCTAATTGAAAGTTGAATAGCATTGTATTGATGTCAAATTCCTTGAACTTGATAATCATAAAAAGTAAGATAATATCTTTGTTCTTTGGAGATACATGTTGACATATTCAATGATGTAGGGCCAAGATGTCTGTAATTTACTGTCAAATAGTTTAGAAAATAGTAATCATAATAATAATGATATTGATGGAAATAAAAGTGATAAAGCAAGTATAGCAAAAATCTAAACAATTAAGGAATTTAGGTGAAAACTATTCAAGGGTTCATTGTATTATTCTTGCAACTCTTCTGTAAGCTCGAATTGTTCAAAATAAAATGTTCATTTAAAAAAATCATATAGCAGAGAGATATTAAGGAGTTATATAGCACTTGTAGTTTAAATATAAATTTGAGGCAGAAGAAAAATCAAAATAAATACTTATATGGATATCTCTCCTAAAATTATTTTAAATGGTTTATATAAAGACAAAGAAAATATGTTAATGCATTCAAACAAAGGTCACATAGGTGTTGGCTAAAAATACTGACTTAGGGAGTTTAGGCAAGATGGCAGAGGAGTAGGAGACCTGGAATTCGTCTGGTCTCAGGAATTCAATTGATAGGGATCAAACCATTCTGAACACCTACAAACCCAACAAGAGATGGAAGAAAAGAATAGCAGCAACTCCCTGAACAGAAAAGCGACCACTTTCTGAAAGGTAGGATGTGTGGAGAAGTGAATCCAAGGCGATAGTCAGGAGGATAGATGGCCGGGGGTGGGGGGGCATCTGTCGGCCGCCTCTGGCAAGTCATAGAGCAGCAGAGCACAAAATCAGAACTTTAGAAGTCAGTTCCACTGAGGGACATCGCTCCAGTGGCTAAGCAGGGGGTGGAACCCTCACGGGACAGTGTGGTCTCAGGACCCTTGGGGTCACAGAAAGACCGGGAGTGTCTGAGTGTGGTAGAGCTCCCAGGTGTTGGAGCAGGGAAGCTGGCTGCAGAGACGGAGCTGAGGGGCAGGGTCTCAGCTGGGGGTGCCATAAACCGTGATCCACGGCACAGTCGGGCCACTGCTCCTCCAGCAGGGACCCAACAAGTGGCAGATCCGGGGAGACTCCCCTTCCTTCCCCAGGAGGAGCAGAGTGGGAGTGCACTGCAGGGATCTGCTGGGTTGGGAGACTCCACATGGAGTCAGGTGCCAGAGATAGAAATGCTCGGTCACAGGCCGGGTGAGCACAGAGTGCGGCCAGAGACCGGGGAGATGGGAGTGATTGCTTTTCTCTGGGGGCACACTGAGGAGCGGGGCCCCCAAGTTCTTGGCTACTCTGAGGTGGAGATTGGGAGGGCGCCATTTTCACTCTCATCCTCCAAAGCTGTACTGAAAGCTTGCAGGGAACAAAAGCTCCGGAGAGCAAACCCGAGCAGATTACTTAGCCCAGACCGACAAGGGTGGGGCAATTCCGCTTCCTGCAAAGACATTTGGGAACCATGGCAACAGGCCCCTCCCCCAAAATATCAGCAAGAACAGCCAGCCAAGACCAAGTTTACTGATCAATGAGAATGGCACAACTCCAGCGCTAGGGGAATACTGCACATAGAATTCATGGTTTTTTTTTTACCATGATTCTTTAGACTTTCAAAGTTAATTTTTTTTAACTATCTTTTTTTTGAATTTTTCTTTTTGCCTTTTTCAACCAACATCTTATCAATCCCCCTTTTAAAAAACTTTTTATTTTTCATTTTTAGAGTCATATTCTATCCCTTCCTAGCAGTTACCCTTATTTTTGGCATATATATATATATATATATATATAAGTTGTTCTCTCTTTAAAATTTTGAGATAGTTTCTTCTAACAGATCAAAATATACCCTAAATCTCTAGTGTTTGAATTTGTACTAGTCTCCTGCCTGATCACATTCTCTCCCTTTTTTTTTCTTTTTTCTTTTTTTAAATCCTTTCTTTTTTCAAACAACTTATCAATTACTTTTATAAAATTTTTTTATACTTTTCATCTATACAGTTATAATCCAACCCTTCATCTTATCAAACCTTATTTAGTACATATATAAGTTCTTCTTTCTTTCAAATTATAGGAGCACTTTCTTCTAACAGACCAAAATACACCCAAAATCTAGTGTGTGGCACTGATCTATGTACCAGCCTGATCATATTCTGTTTTCTTTTCTTTTGTTCTGTTTTTGTTTATTATCATCTTTTTCTTTTTCTTTCTTTTTTTTCCTTTTTCTTTTTTCTTTCTTTCTTTCCCTTTCTTTTCCCCTGGTTTCAGGTCTTTTCTGATGTGTTCAGAGTATATTTTCTAGGGATGTTGTTACCTTGTTAGCATTTTGTTCTCTCATTCATCTATTGTCCTCTGGACAAAATGACAAGACAGAAAAAATCACCTCAAAAAAAAAAGAAAAAGAGGGAGTACCGACTACCAGGGACCTACTCAATAAGGACATTAGTACGATGTTGGACCTAGAGTTCAGAATCATGATTTTAAAGATACTAGCTGGGCTTGAAAAAAGCAAGGAAGTTATTAGAGAAGCCCTTTCTGGAGAAATAAAAGAACTAAAATCTAACCAAGTCAAAAGTCAAAAAGGCTATTAATGAGGTCCAATAAAAAATGGGGGTGCTAACTGCTAGGATACATGAGGCAGAAGAGAGAATCAGTGATATAGAAGACCAAATGATGGAAAATAAAGAAGCTGAGAAAAAGAGAGATAAACTACTGGATGACGAGGGCAGAAGTCAAGAGATAAGCGATACCATAAGAGGAAACAACATTAGAATGATTGGGATCCCAAAGAAGAAGAAAGAGAGAGAGGGGCAGAAGGTATAGTGGAGCAAATTATAGCAGAGAACTTCCCTGATTTGTGGAAGGAAGGTATCAAAATCCATGAGGCACACAGAGGCCCTCTCAAAATCAATAAAAATAGGTCAACACCGATATGTAATAGTAAGACTCACAATTTTCAGAGACAAAGAGAAAATCCTGAAAGCAGCTTGGGAGAAAAGATATGTAACCTGAAATGGTAGAAACATTAGATTGGCAACAGACCTAACCACAGAGACCTGGCAGGTCAGAAAGGATTGGCATGATATATTCAGAGCACTAAATGAGAAAAATATGCAGCCAAAAATACTATATCCAGCTATGCTGTCATTGTAAATAGAAGGAGAGCTAAAAAGCTTCCAGAAAAAAACAAAAATTAAGGAATTTGCAAACACAAAACCAGCCCTACAAGAAATTTTGAAAGAGATCCTCTAAGCCAAGAGAGAGCCTAAAAGCACCATAGACCAGAAAGGAACACAGACAACAGACAGTAACAGTCACCTTACAGGCAATACAATGGCACTAAATTCATACCTTTCAATAGTTACCCTGAATGTAAATGGGCTAAATGTCCCAATCAAAAGACACAGGGTATCAGATTGGATAAAAAAACAAGACCCATCAATATGCTGTCTGTAAGAGACTCATTTTAGACCCAAAGACAACTCCAGATTGAAAGTGAGGAGATGTAAAATCATTTACCATGCTAATGGACACCAAAAGAAAGCTGGGGTGGCAATCCTTATATCAGACAAATTAGATTTTAAACTGACTCTGTAACAAGAGATGAGGAAGGACACTATAACCTACTTAAAGAGTCTATCCAACAAGAAGATCTAACAATTGTAAATATCTATGCCCATAACATGGGAGCAGCCAATTACATAAGGCAATTGATAACAAAAGCAAAGAAACACATTGACAACAATACAATAATAGTGGGGGACTTTAACACCCCCCTGACTGAAATGGACAGATCATCTAAGCAAAAGATCAACAAGGAAATAAAGACTTTAAATGACACACTGGACCAAATGGACTTCACAGTTATATTCAGAACATTCCATCCCAAAGCAACAGAATACACATTTTTCTCTAGTGCCCATGAAACATTCTTCAGAATAGATCCCATCCTAGGTCACAAAACAAGTCTCACTGGTACCAAAAATGGGGATCATTGCCTGCATATTTTTGGACCACAAGGCTTTGAAACTAGAACTAAATCAAAGAGAAAAGTCGGAAAGAACTCAAATACATGGAGGCTAAAGAGCATCCTATTAAAGAATGAATGGGTGAACCAGGAAATTAAAGAAGAATTAAAAAAATTCATGGAAACCAATGAAAGTGAAAACACAACTGTTCAAAATCTTTGGGATAGAGCAAAGGCAGTCCTAAGGGGAAAGTATATAGCAATACAAGCCTTTCTCAAGAAACAAGAAAGGTCTCAAATACACAACCTAACCCTACACCTAAAGGAGCTAGAGAAAAAACAGCAAATAAAGCCTGAACCCAGAAGGAGAAGAGAAATAATAAAGATCAGAGCAGAAATCAATGAAATACAAACCAAAAGAACAGTAGCACAGATCAACGAAACTAGGAGCTGCCTCTTTGAAAGAATTAACAAGATTGATAAACCCCTGGCCTGACTTATCAAAAAGAAAAGAGAAATGACCCAAATCAACAAAATCATGAATGAAAGAGGAGAGATCACAACCAACACCAAAGAAATACAATTTTAAGAACATATTATGAGCAACAATATGCCCGCAAATTCCTAATTACTAACTTGGAAGAAATGGATGCATTCCTGAGATGTATCAACTACCAAAACTGAACCAGGAAGATATTGAAACCTGAACAGACCAATAACCACTAAGGAAATTGAAGCAGTCATCAAAAATCTCCCAACAAACAAAAGCCCAGGGCCAGATTGTTTCCTGGAGGAATTCTCCAAACATTTCAAGAATTAATACCTATTCTCCTGAAACTGTTCCAAAAAATAGAAATGGAAGGAAAACTTCCAAACTCATTTTATGAGCCCACCATTACCTTGATCCCCAAACCAGACAAAGACCCCATGAAAAAGGAGAATTACAGACCAATATCCTTGATGAACATGGATGCAAAAATTCTCACCAAAATACTAGCCAGTAGGATCCAACAGTACATTAAAAGGATTATTCACCACGACCAAGTGGGATTTATCCCTGGACTGCAAGGTTGGTTCAACATCTGTAAATCAATCAACATGATAGAATACATTAATCAAAGAAAGAACAAGAACCATATGATCCTGTCACTAGATGCAGAAAAAGCATTTGACAAAGCACAGAATCTTTTCTTGATCAAAACTCTTCAGAGTATAGGGATAGAGGGTACATACTTCAATATCATAAAAGCCATCTATGAAAAACCTACAGCGAATATCATTCTCAATAGGAAAAAAATGAGAGCTTTCCCCCTAAGGTCAGGAACACGGCAGGGACGTCCACAATCACCACTGCTATTCAGCATAGTATTAGAAGTCCTAGCCACAGCAATCAGACAACAAAAAGAAATCAAAGGCATCCAAATCGGTAAAGAAGAAGTCAAACTCTCACTCTTTGCAGTTGATATGATACTTTATGTGGGAAACACAAAGGACTCCACCCCAAAAACTTCTAGAAGTCATACAGGATATCAGTAAAGTCGCAGGATACAAAAATCAATGCACAGTAATCAGTGGCATTCCTATATACCAATAACAAATCAGAAGAAAGAGAAATTAAGGTGTTTATCCCATTTACAATTGCACCCAAAACCCTAAGATACCTAAGAATAAATCTAACCAAAAAGGCAAAGGATCTGTACTCAGAAAACTATAAAGTACTAATGAAAGAAATTGAGGAAGACACAAAGAAATGGAAAAACGTTCCATGCTCATGGATTGGAAGAAGAAATATTGTGAAGATGTCAATTCTACCTAGAGCAATCTATACATTCAGTGCAATCCCGATTAAAATACCATCCACTTTTTTTTAAAGAAATGGAACAAATAATCCTAAAATTTGTATGGAACCAGAAAAGACCCCGAATAGCCAGAGGAATGTAGAAAAAGAAAAGCAAAGCTGGCAGCATCACAATTCCGGACTTCCAGCTCTATTACAAAGCTGTCATCATCAAAATAGTATGGTACTGGCACAAAAACAGACACATAGATCAATGGAACAGAATAGAGAACCCAGAAATGGACCCTCAACTCCATGGTCAACTAATCTTTGACAAAGCAGGAAAGAATGTCCAATGGAAAAAGGACAGGCTCTTCAACAAAGGGTGTTGGGAAAATTGGACAGCCACATGCAGAAGAATGAAACTGGACCATTTCCTTACACCACACACAAAAATAGAGACAAAATGGTTGAAAGACCTCAGTGTGAGACAGGAGTCCATCAAAATCCTAATGGAGAACACGGGCAGCAACCTCTTCGACCTCAGCCACAGCAACTTCTTCCTAGAAACGTCGCCAAAGGGAAGGGAAGCAAGGGTCAAAAATGAATTATTGGGACTTCATCAAGATAAAAATCTTTTGCAGAGCAAAAGAAACAGTCCACAAAATCAAAAGACAACCGACACAATGGGAGAAGATATTTGCAAGTGACCTATCAGATAAAGGGCTAGTATCCAAAATCTATAAAGAACTTATCAAACTCAACACCCAAAGAACAAATAATCCGATCAAGAGATGGACAGAAGACATGAACAGACATTCCAAAGAAGACATCCAGATGGCCAAAAGACACATGAAAAAGTGCTTAACATCGCTCGGCATCAGGGAAATCCAAATCAAAACCTCAATGAGATATCACCTCACACCAGTCAGAATGGCTAAAATTAACAAGTCAGGAAATGACAGATGTTGGCAGGGATGTGGAAAAAGGGGAACCCTCCTACACTGTTAGTGGGAATGCAAGCTGGTGCAGGCACTCTGGAAAATAGTATGGAGGTTCCTCAAAAAGTTGAAAATAGACCTACCATACGATCCAGCAATTGCACTACTGGGTATTTACCCCAAATATACAAATTTAGGGATCCGAAGGGGTATGTGCACCCCAATGTTTATAGCAGCAATGTCCACAATAGCCAAACTGTGGAAAGAGCCAAGATGTCTATTGACAGATGAATGGATAAAGAAGATGTGGTATATATGTATACTGGAATATTATGCATCCATCAAAAGGAATGAGATCTTGCCTTTTGCAACGATGTGGATGGAACTGAAGGGTGTTATGCTGTGCGAAATAAGTCAATCATAGAAAGACATGTATCAAATGACCTCAGTGATATGAAGAATTCTTAATTTCAGGAATCAAACTGAGGATTCCTGGAGTGTGGTGGGTGGGAGGGATGGGTTGGCTGGGTGATAGACATTGGGGAGGGTATGTGCTATGGTGAGCACTGTGAATTGTGCAAGACTGTTGAATCACAGATCTGTACCTCTGAAACAAATAATGCAATATATGTTAAGAAAAAAAAAGAAGAAGATAGCAGGAGGGGAAGAATGAAGGGGGGGAAATCAGAGGAGGAGACAAACCATGAGAGATCATGTACTCTGAAAAACAAACTGTAGGTTCTAGAGGGGAGGAGTTGGGAGGCTGGGTTAGCCTGGTGATGGGTATTAAAGAGGGCATGCTCTGCATGGAGCACTGGTTGTCATGCACAAACAATGAATCATGGAACACTATATCAAAAACTAATGATGTAATGTATGTTGATTAACATAACAACAAAAAATTTAAAAAAAATACTGACTTAGGAATAAGACTTGTGGGTTTAAATTGTGGCTCTATCATTGATAGTTACATGAGTGTGGGCCATTATTTAACTGCTCCATGCCTCAGTTTCTTCATATTTCAAATAGAGTTAATTAATGAGTAGAATTTTGTAAGAATTGAATAGAATAATCTCCAGTGAATGCTTAGAATATACCTGTCACATGATAAGCATTCAATAAATATTAAGTATTCTTATTTTAAAATATAAAGTAAACTAGTCAGTCATGGCTAAAAAGTATATGAATAAAAGAAGAAAATCAATTCCAAGGTAAAGAAGATGAAAAGACAAGAGCAGAGGAGGAGTAGGAGACCTTAGTTTTGTCTGACCCCGGGAATTCAGCTAGATAGCTCTCAAATCATTCTGAACACCTGCGAACTCAACCAGAGATCTAAGAAAAGAATGGCTGCAACTCTACAAATAGAAAAGGAACCACTTTCTGCAAGAATGAGAAGACAGAAAAACTCATAAAAGAAAAAAAGTAGCAGTACTGAATGCCTGGGACGTAATCATATGGATATAAGTAATATTTCAGAAATAGAGTTCCGAATAACGATTATAAAGATACTAGCTGGGCTTGAAAAAAGCATAGAAGACACTAAAGAATCACTTTTGGGAGAAATCAAATAACTAAAATCTAATCAAGTCAAAATCAAAAAGGCTACTAATGAGATGCAATAAAAAATGGAGGCTCTAAAACGCTAGGATAAATGAGGCACAAGAGAGAATTAGTGATAAGAAGACAAAATGATGTAGAATAAAGAACTGAGAAAAAGAGATAAACAACTACTGGATCATGAGGGTAGAATTCAAGAGATAAGTGACACCATAAAGTAAAACAATATTAGAATAATTGGGATCCCAGAAGAACAGGAAAGGGGGTGGGGGGCAGAAGGTATATCAGAGAAAATTATAGTGGAGAACTTCCCTAATCTAGGGAAGGAAACAAGAAGTAAAGTCCAGGAGGCACAGAGAACCCCCCTCAAAATCATTAAAAATAGGTCAACACCCCAACATATAGTAGGGAAACTTGCAAATCTCAGAATCGAAGAGGAAATCCTGAAAGGAGCTCTGAGAAGAGGTCCATAACCTACAAGGGTATAAACTTTGGACTTGCAGCAGACCTATCCACAGAGACCTGGCAGACTAGAAAGGACTGGCATGATATATTTAGGGTACTAAATGGGAAAATTGTGCAGCCAAGAATACTTTATCCAGAAAGGTTGTCATTCATAATAGAAGGAGAGATAAAAATCTTCAGGAAAAACAGAAACTAAAAGAATTTGTAATCACTAAACCTGCCCTGAAAGAAATATTAAAATGTATCCTTTAAGCGAAGCGAGAGCCCAAAAGTAACATAGACTAGAAAGGAACAGGGACAATATACAGAAACAGTGTTACTTTACAGGTAATACAATGGCACTAAATTCATATCTTTCAATAATTACTCTGAATGTAAATGGGCTTATTGTCCTCAATCAAAAGACACAGGGTATCAGATTGGATAAAACAAGACCCATTGATATGCCATCTACAAGACTCATTTTAGACCCAAAGACAGCTGCAGATTGAAAGTGAGGGGGGAGAGAACCACTTATCATACTAATGTCCATTAAAAGAAAGCTGAGGTAGCAATCCTTATATCAGACAAATTAGATTTTAAACCGATGATTGTAATAAGAGATGAAGAAGGACACTATATCATAATTAAAGGGTCTGTCCAGCAGGAAGATCTAACAATTGTAAATATTTATGCCCCTAACCTGGGAGCAACCAATTATATAAACGAATTAATAACAAAATTAAAGAAACACATTGATAATAATACAATAGTAGGGGACTTTAACAACCCTCTCACTCTAATGGACAGATCATCTAAGCAGAAATCAGCAAGGAAACAAGGGCTTTGAATGACAAACTGGACGAGATGGACTTCACAGATACATTAGAGCATTCCATCCTAAAGCAACAGAATACACATTCTTCATGAGTGCACATGAAACATTCTCCAGAATAGATCCACATACTGGATCACAAATCAGGTCTCAACTGGTAACAAAAGATTGGGTTCATTCCCAGCTTATTTTCAGATGACAATGTTTTGAAACTTGAATTCAATCACAAGAGGAAATTTGGAAAGAACTCAAGTACATGGAGGTTAAAGAGCATGCTACTAAAGAATGAATGGATCAACCAGGAAATTAAAGAAAAATTTTAGGGATGCCTGGGTGGCTCAGTCCGTTAAGCATCTGCCTTCAGCTCAGGTCATGGTCCCAGGGTCCTGGGATCGAGTCCCGTATCAGCTCCTTCCTCAGCTGAGAGCCTGCTTCACCTACCTGCTGCTCAGCCTACTTGTGTTCTCTCGCTATCTTTGTCAAATAAATAAATAAAATCTTGAAAGAAGAAAAGAAAGAAAGAAAGAAAAAGAAAGAAAGAAAGAAAGAAAGAAAGAAAGAAAGAAA
>NW_027397101.1:9448126-9455397 GCF_003265705.2 Callorhinus ursinus | reverse complement strand
AAAGAAAGAAAGAAAGAAAGAAAGAAAGAAAGAAAGAAAGAAAGAAAGAAAGAAAGAAAGAAAGAAAGAAAGAAAAAGGAAAAGAAAGAGTCTCTTTGGTGTTGCTTCACTGCCTTTCCCTGACTGCTGTGTGAGATCCACCCATACTGGCGCACACCAGCTCTTTCCTTAAAAAAAAAATTAAAAATTCACGTAAACAAATGAAAGTGAAACACAACTGTATCCCTCCTTTGGGATACAGTAAAGGAGGTCCTAAGAGGGAAGTATATAGCAATACAAGACTTTCTCAAGAAATAAGAAATATCTCAAATATACAACCTAACCTTACACCTAAAGGAGCTGGAGAGAGAACAGCAAATAAAGCCTAAACCCAGCAGGAGAAGAGAAATAATAAAGATCAGAGCAGAAATGAATGAAATAGAAACCAAAAGAACAGTAGAACAGATCAAAGAAACTAGGAGCTGGTTCTTTGAAAGAATTAATAATATTGATAAACCCCTGGCCAGACTTATCAAAAAGAAAAGAGAAATGACCCAAATCGACAAAGTCATGAATGGAAGAGGAGAGATCACAACAAACACTGAAGAAATACAATTGTAAGAATATATTATGAGCAACGAAATGCAAACAAATTAGACAATCTGGAAGAAATGGATGCATTCCTAGAGACATATAAACTACCAAAACTGAACCAGAAAGAAATAGAAAACCAAAGAGACCCATAATCAGCAAGTAGATTGAAGCAGTAATCAAAAATCTCTCAGCAAACAAGAGTCCAGGGCTGGATGGCTTCCCAGGGGATTTCTACCAAACATTTAAAGAAGAATTAATACTTATTCTTCTGAAGCTGTTTCAAAAAATAGAAATGGAAGGAAAACTCCCAAACTCTATGAGGCCAGCATTACCTTGATCCCCAAACCAGACAACAACCCCACCAAAAAGGGGAATTACAGACCAATATCCCTAATGAAACTGGATGCAAAAATTCTCACCAAAATACTAGCCACTAGGGTCCAACAGTACATTAAAAGGATTATTCACCATGACCAAGTGGGATTACTCCTGGGCTGGAAGGGTGGTTCAGCATCTGCAAATCAATCAATGTGTTGCACTACATAAATAAAAGAAAGGACAAGAGCCATATGATCCTCTCAATAGATACAGAAAAAGAATTTGACAAAGTACAGCATCCTTTCTTAATTAAAATTCTTCACAGTCTAGGGATAGGAGGTACATACCTCAATATCATAAAAGCCATCCAAGGAAAACCCACAGCAAATACTCTTAATGGGGAAAAACTGAGAGTTTGTCCCCTAAGGTCAGGAACACAAAAGGGATATCCACTCTCACAACTGTTATTCAGCATAGTACTAGAAGTCCTAGCCTCAGCAATCAGATAACAAAAAGAATTGAAAAGCATCCGAATCAGCAAAGAAGTCAAACCCACTCATCAAAGTCACAGGATATAGAATCAATGCACAGAAGTCTGTTGCATTTCTATACACCAATGAGGCAGCAGAAAGAGAAATCAAGGAGTCAATCCTGTTTACAATTACTCCAAAAACCATAAGATACTTAGGAATAAACCTAACCAAAGAGGTAAATGATCTGTACTCTGAAAATTGTAGAACACGTATGAAAGAAATTGAGGAAGTCACAAAGAAATGAAAAAAAATACATGTTCATTGATTGGAAGAACAAATATTGTTAAAATGTCTATACTACCCAAAGCAATCTATATTCAATGCAATCCTTATCAAAATAACAACAACATTTTTCACAGGCTGGAAGAAACAATTCTAAAATTTGTGTGGAACCAGAAAAGACCCTGAATAGCCAAAGTAATGCTGAAAAAGAAAAGCAAAGCTAGAGGCATCACAATTCTGGGCTCTAAGCTGTATTACAAAGCTGTAATCACCAAGACAGTATGATACTGGCACAAAAACAGACACATAGATAGATGGAACAAAATAGAGACCCCAGAATGGACTTTGAACTCTATGGTCATCTAATCTTTGACAAAGCAGGAAAGAATATCCAATGGAAAAAAGACAGTTTTGGGTGCCTGGGTGGCTCAGTCAGTTAAGCATCTGCCCAGGTCATGATCCCGGAGACCTGGGATTGAGCCCCGCATAGGGCTCCCCACTCAGTTGGAGTCTACTTCTCCCTCTGCCCCTCACCCTACTCGTGCACTCTCTCTCTTCTCACTCTCTCTCCCTCTCTCAAATAAATACATAAAAATTTAAAAAAAGAAGATAATCTCTTCCACAAATGGTGTTGGGAAAATTGGACAGCCACATGTAGAAGAATGGAACTGGACCATTTTCTTACACCATACACAAAAATAGACTCAAAATCGATGAAAGGTCTAAATGTGAGACAGGGATCCATTAAAATCCTAGAGGAGAACCCAGGCAGCAAACTTTGTGACCTCCGCCACAGTAACTTCTTGTTAGACATGTCTCCAAAGGCAAGGGAAACACAGGCAAAAATGAACTATTAGGACTTCATCAAGATAAAAACTTCTGCACAGCAAAGGAAACAGTGGACTAAAATAAAAGACAATCAATAGAATGGGAGAAGATATTTGCAAATGTCTTATCAGATAAAGGGCTAGTATCCAAAATCTATAAGGAACTTATCAAACTCAACACCCAAAGAACAAATAATCCAATCAAGAAATGGGCAGAAGACATGAACAGATATTTCTCCAAAGAAGACATACAAATGGCCAACAAACACATGAAAAGAATGTTCAGCATCACTCAGCATCAGGGAAATACAAATCAAAACCACAGTGAGATACTACCTCACACCAGTCAAAATGGATAAAATTAACAAGTCAAGAAATGACAGATATTGGTAAGGATGAGGAGAAAGGGGAACACTCTTATACTGTTGGTGGGTATGCAAGCTGGTGCAGCCACTCTGGAAAACAGTGTGGAGGTTCCTCAAAAAGTTGAAAATAGACCTACCCTACAACCCAGAAATTGCATTACTAGTTATCTACCCCAAAGACATAAATGTAGTAATATGAAGGGGCATCTTCACCTCAATTTTTATAGCAATAATGTCCACAATAGCCAAACTATGGAAAGAGCCCAGATGTCCATTGACAGGTGAATTGATAAAGAAGATGTGGTATATATATAAATACACACACACACACACACACACACACACACACACACACACACACAATGGAATACTACTCAGCCATCAAAAAAATGAAATCTTGCCATTTGCAAGGATGTGGATAGAACTACAGGGTATTATGCTAAGTGAAATAAGTCAATCAGAGAAAGACGATTATCATATTATCTCTCTCATATGTGGAATTTAAGAAATAAAACAGGATCATAGAGAAAAATAAAACAAGATGAAATCAGAGAGGGAGATAAACCATAAGAGACTCTTAATAATAGGAAACAAACTTAGGCTTGCTGGAGGGGAGGGGAGTAGGGGGATGGGGTAACTGGGTGATGGATATTAAGGAGGGCATTTGATATAATGAGCAATGGGTATTATATTCAACTGATGAATTACTGAATTCTACCTCTGAAACTAATAATACATTATATATTAATTGAGTTTTTAAAAAAGAAGACAAAAAGGCAGATTGCTATGACTGAATGTCCCTCCCTCTGCCAAATTCATATTGAAATCCCAAAGTGACAATGTTTAGACGTGGGATCTTAGGGAAGTGATTCAGTCATGAAGACAGAGCCCCCATGAATGGGATTAGCACCCTTAGATAAGAGGCTCCAGGGACCTCTCCTGTCCTTTCTGCCATGTGAGGCTACAGCAAAAAGACACCTGGCTAGGAAGCCACTTCTCACCAGATACTGAATAGGCTGATGCCTTGATCTTGGACCTCCAAGCTTCCAGAACTCCACAAAATAAATGCTTACTTTTTATAAGCCAAACAGTTTGTGATATTTTTGTTGTAGCAACCCAAACAAACTAAGACACAGACAAACTGTGGTTAATATAAATGTCAGAGGTAAACTTCAAATTTGTATCTGAACATCCCAAATGCCAAAATAAAAGAGGATATAGACAAGTACATAAAATCAATTATCAGAAAAAGTGTGTATTAGGTTCCTCCATGGAAACAGAACCAATAGGTATAAATAGATAATAGGAATAAATATATACACACAGAGAGAGAGAGAGGCTGAGAAGTCCCAACATCTGCAGTCCAAAGGTATGAGAACCAGGATGAAATGATGGTATAAGTTCCAGTCTAAGTAGAAGGTGGGACAAAACTGACATCTCAGCTCAAAGACCATCAAGCAGATAGCAAATTCTTTCTTAATCAGCCTTTTTTTCTATTCAGGCCTTCAACAAATTGGATTAGGCCCATCCACTTGGGGAGGGCAATCTGCTTTACTGTCAACCAACTCAAATGTTAATCTCATGCAGAAATACCCTCACAGACGTACCCAGAATAATATTTAAAATCAAGCATCTGGTCACCCTATGGCCCAGTCAAGTTGACACATAAATTAACCAACACAAGATGATTCAGAACTATTCCTCAAGGGAGGTAAAACTTTGCTAGCACTGAATTCTTTTTTTTTATTTTTTTATTGTTATGTTAATCACCACATATTACATCATTAGTTTTTGGTGCAGTGTTCCATGATTCATTGTTTGTTCATAACACCCAGTGCTCCATGCAGAACGTGCCCTCCTCAATACCCATCACCAGGCTAACCCATCCCCCTACCCCCCTCCCATCTAGAACCCTCAGTTTGTTTTTCAGAGTCCATCATCTCTCATGGTTCGTCTCCCCCTCTGACATACTCCCCTTTTCTTCCTCTCCTGTTATCTTCTTCTTTTCCTTTTTTCTTAAAATATGTTGCGTTATTTGTTTCAGAAGTACAGATCTGTGATTCAACAGTCTTGCACAATTCACAGTGCTCACCATAGCACATACCTTCCCCAATGTCTATCACCCAACCACCCCATCCCTCCCACCCCCTACCACTCCAGTAACACTCAGTTTGTTTCCTGAGATTAAGAATTCCTCATATCAGTGAGGTCATGTGATACATGTCTTTCTCTGATTGACTTATTTCACTCAGCATAACACCCTCCAGTTCCATCCACGTCGTTGCAAATGGCAAGATTTCATTCCTTTTGATGGCTGCATAATATTCCATTGTGTATATATACCACTTCTTCTTTAATCCATTCATCTGTCGATGGGCATCTTGGCTCTTTCCACAGTTTGGCTATTGTGGACATTGCTGCTATAAACATTGGGGTACACGTACCCCTTCGGGTCCCTACATTTGTATCTTTGGGGTAAATACCCAATAGTGCAATTGCTGGATCGAACGGTAGCTCTAATTTCAACTGTTTGAGGAACCTCCATACTGTTTTCCAGAGGGGTTGCACCAGCTTGCATTCCCACCAACAGTGTAGGAGGGTTCCCCTTTCTCCACATCCCCGCCAACATCTGTCGTTCCCTGACTTGTTAATTTTAGCCATTCTGACGGGTGTGAGGTGGTATCTCATTGAGGTTTTGATTTGGATTTCCCTGATGCTGAGCGATGTTGAGCACTTTTTCATGTTTCTGTTGGCCATTTGGATGTCTTCTTTGGAGAAATGTCTGTTCTTGTCTTCTGCCCATTTCTTGATTGGATTAGTTGTTCTTTGGGTGTTGAGTTTGATAAGTTCTTTATAGATTTTGGATACTAGCCCTTTATCTGATATGTCATTTGCAAATATCTTCTCCCATTCTGTCGGTTGTCTTTTGGTTTTGTGGACTGTTTCTTTTGCTGTGCAAAAGCTTTTTATCTTGATGAAATCCTAATAGTTCATCTTTGCCCTGGCTTCCCGTGCCTTTGGCGATGTTTCTAGGAAGAAGTTGCTGCGGCTAAGGTCGAAAAGGTTGCTACCTGTGTTCTCCTTTAGGATTTGGATGGACTCCTGTCTCACGTTTAGGTCTTTCAACCATTTGGAGTCTATTCTTGTGTGTGGTGTAAGGAAATGGTCCAGTTTCACTCTTCTGCATGTGGCTGTCCAATTTTCCCAACACCATTTGTTGAAGAGACTGTCTTTTTGCCATTGGACATTCTTTCCTGCTTTGTCAAAAATAAGTTGACCATAGAGTTGAGGGTCCATTTCTGGGCTCTCGATTCTGTTCCATTGATCTATGCGTCTGTTTTTGTGCCAGTACCATACTGTCTTGATGATGACAGCTTTGTAATAGAGCTGGAAGTCCGGAATTGTGATGCCGCCAGCTTTGCTTTTCTTTTTCAGTATTCCTCTGGCTATTCTGGGTCTCTTCTGGTTCCATACAAATTTTAGGATTATTTATTCCATTTCTTTGAAAAAAGTGGATGGTACTTTGATGGGGATTGCATTGAATGTGTAGATTGCTCTAGGTAGCATTGACATCTTCACAATGTTGATTCTCCCAATCCATGAGCATGGAACGTTTTTCCATTTCTTTGTGTCTTCCTCAATTTCTTTCATGAGTATTTTATAGTTTTCTGAGTACAGATCCTTTGCCTCTTTGGTTAGATTTATTCCTAGGTATCTAATGGTTTTGGGTGCAATTGTAAATGGGATAGACTCCTTGATTTGTCTCTCTTCTGTCTTGTTGTTGGTGTATAGGAATGCCACTGATTTCTGTGCATTGATTTTATATCCTGCTACTTTACTGAATTCCTGTATGAGTTCTAGCAGTTTTGGGGTGGAGTCTTTTGGGTTTTCCACGTACAGTATCATATCATCTGCAAGAGTGAGAGTTTGACTTCCTCTTTGCCGATTTGGATGCCTTTGATTTGTTTTTGTTGCCTGATTGCTGTGGCTAGGACTTCTAATACTATGTTGAATAGCAGTGGTGAGAGTGGACATCCCTGCCGCGTTCCTGACCTTAGGGGAAAGGCTCTCAGCCTTTCCCCATTGAGAATGATACTCGCTGTAGGTTTTTCATAGATGGCTTTTATGATATTGAGGTATGTACCCTCTATCCCTATACTCTGAAGAGTTTTGATCAAGAAAGGATGTTGTACTTTGTCAAATGCTTTTTCTGCATCTATTGAGAGGATCATATGATTCTTGCTCTTTCTTTTGTTAATGTATTGTGTCACGTTGGTTGATTTGCGGATGTTGAACCAGCCTTGCAGCCCAGGAATAAATCCCACTTGGTCATGGTGAATAATCCTTTTAATGTACTGTTGGATCCTATTGGCTAGTATTTTGGTGAGAATTTTTGCATCCATGTTCATCAAGGATATTGGTCTGTAATTCTC
>NW_027397101.1:9433183-9448116 GCF_003265705.2 Callorhinus ursinus | reverse complement strand
TTGTATTTCTTTGGTGTTGGTTGTGATCTCTCCTCTTTCATTCATGATTTTGTTGATTTGGGTCATTTCTCTTTTCTTTTTGATCAGTCTGGCCAGGGGTTTATCAATCTTGTTAATTCTTTCAAAGAACCAGCTCCTAGTTTCGTTGATCTGTTCTACTGTTCTTTTGGTTTCTAGTTCATTGATTTCTGCTCTGATCTTTATGATTTCTCTTCTCCTGCTGGGTTTAGGCTTTATTTGCTGTTCTTTCACTAGCTCCTTTAGGTGTAGGGTTAGGTTGTGTATTTGAGACCTTTCTTGTTTCTTGAGAAAGGCTTGTATTGCTATATACTTTCCTCTCAGGACTGCCTTTGCTGTATCCCAAAGATTTTGGACAGTTGTGTTTTCATTTTCATTGGTTTCCATGAATTTTTTTAATTCTTCTTTAATTTCTTGGTTGACCCATTCATTCTTTAGTAGGATGCTCTTTAGCCTCCATGTATTTGAGTTCTTTCCGACTTTCCTCTTGTGGTTGAGTTCTAGTTTCAAAGCATTGTGGTCTGAAAATATGCAGGGAATGATCCCAATCTTTTCGTACCGATTGAGACCTGATTTGTGACCTAGGATGTGATCAATTCTGGGGAATGTTCCATGGGCACTAGAGAAGAATGTGCATTCCATTGCTTTGGGATGGAATGTTCTGAATATGTCTGTGAAGTCCATTTGGTCCAGTGTGTCATTTAAAGTCTTTATTTCCTTGTTGATCTTTTGCTTAGATGATCTGTCCATTTCAGTCAGGGGGGTGTTAAAGTCCCCCACTATTATTGTATTGTTGTCAATGTGTTTCTTTGCTTTTGTTATTAATTGCCTTATATAATTGGCTGCTCCCATGTTTGGGGCATAGATATTTACAATTGTTAGATCTTCTTTTTGGATAGACCCTTTAAGTAGGATATAGTGTCCTTCCTCATCTCTTATTACAGTCTTTGTTTTAAAATCTAGTTCGTCTGATATAAGGATTGCCACCCCAGCTTTCTTTTGCTGTCCATTAGCATGGTAAATGGTTTTCCACCCCCTCACTTTCAATCTGGGGGTGTCTTTGGGTCTAAAATGAGTCTCTTGCAGACAGCATATTGATGGGTCTTGTTTTTTAATCCAATCTGATAGCCTGTGTCTTTTGATTGGGGCATTGAGCCCATTTACATTCAGGGTAACTATTGAAAGGTATGAATTTAGTGCCATTGTATTGCCTGTAAGGTGACTGTGACTGTCTATTGTTTGTGTTCCTTTCTGATCTATGCTGCTTTTAGGCTCTCTCTTTGCTTAGAGGACCCCTTTCAATATTTCTTGGAGGGCTGGTTTCGTGTTTGCAAATTCCTTTAGTTTTTGTTTGTTCTGGAAGCTTTTTATCTCTCCTTCTATTTTCAGTGATAGCCTAGCTGGATATAGTATTCTTGGCGGCATATTTTTCTCGTTTAGTGCTCTGAAGATATCTTGCCAGACCTTTCTGGCCTGCCAGGTCTCTGTGGATAGGTCTGTTGCCAATCTAATGTTTCTACCATTGTAGGTTACATATCTCTTCTCCCGAGCTGCTTTCAGGATTTTCTCTTTGTCTCTGAGACTCGTAAGTTTTACTATTAGATGTCGGGGTGTTGACCTATTATTATTAATTTTGAGAGGGGTTCTCTGTGCCTCCTGGATTTTAATGCCTGTTTCCTTCCTCACATTAGGGAAGTTCTCTGCTATAATTTGCTCCAATATACCTTCTGCCCCTCTCTCTCTCTCTTCTTCTTCTGGGATCCCAATTATTCTAATGTTGTTTCGTCTTATCGTATCACTTATCTCTCGAATTCTGCCCTCGTGATCCTGTAGTTGTTTCTCTCTCTTTTTCTCAGCCTCTTTATTTTCCATCATTTGGTCTTCTATATCGCTGATTCTCTCTTCTGCCTCATTTATCCTAGCAGTTAGTGCCCCCATTTTTGATTGCACCTCATCAATAGCCTTTTTGATTTCGATTTGGTTAGATTTTAGTTCTTTTATTTCTCCAGAAAGGGTTTCTCTAATAACTTCCATGCTTTTTTCAAGCCCAGCTAGTATCTTTAAAGTCATGATTCTGAACTCTAGGTCCGACATCATACTAATGTCTGTATTGAGTAGGTCCCTGGCTGATGGTAGTACCTCTTGTTCTTTTTGCTGAGGTGATTTCTTTCGTCTTGTCATTTTGTCCAGAGGAGAATAGATGAATGAGAGAACAAAATGCTAACAGGTTTACAACGTCCCCAGCAAATATACTGTATACAAATCAGAAAAGACCTGAAACCAGGGGAAAAGAAAGGGAAAGAAAGAAAAAAGAAAGAGAAAAAGAAAAAAAAAGGTAAAAACAAAAACAAAACAATACAAAAAAAAGCAGAATATGATCAAATATGATCAGGCTAGTGCATAGATCAGTGCCACACACTAGATTTTGGGCGTATTTTGGTCTGTTAGAAAAAAGTGCCTCCTAAAATTTTAAAGGAAGAAAGACATATATGTACAAAATAAGGGTTGATACAATGAAGGTATGGAAGATGACTGTAAAGATGAAAATTATAAAAGATTTTATAAAAGGACTTGGTAAGATAAGTTGTTTGAAAAAAGAAAGAAGATTTAAGAAAAAAAAGAAAAAAAAAGGAAAGAGGGAGAGAATGTGATCAGGCAGGAGACTAGAACAAAGCTATACACTAGTGATTTAGGGTATATTTTGATCTGTTAGAAGAAACTGTAGCTCAAAATTTTAAAGAGAGAACAACTTATATATATATGCCAAAAATAAGGGTAACTACTATGAAGGGATAAAATATGACTCTAAAAATGAAAAATAAAAATGTTTTTGTTTTTTTTTTTATAAAAGGGATTGATAAGATGTTGGTTGAAAAAGGGAAAAAGAAAAATAAAAAAAAAAGTCAACAAAAATTAACTTTGATGAAATAATGAATCATGGTAAAAAAAAAAAAAAACATGAATCTATGTGCAGTATTCCCCTAGCGCTGGAGTTCTCCCATTCTCCTTGATCCATCAACTTGGTCTTGGCTTGCTGGCTGTTTGTGCTGATCTTCTGGGGGAGGGGCCTGTTGCTGTGGTTTCCAAATGTCTTTGCCGGAGGCGGAATTGCCCCGCCCTTGTCGGTCCGGGCTAAGGAAGCTGCTCTGGTTTGCTCTCAGGAGCTTTTGTTCCCTGCAAGCTCTCGGTATAGCTTTGGAGGACCTGGGCAGAAATGGTGGCCTCCCAATCTCCGCCCGGAGGAGCTGAGAACTCGGGGCCCCGCTCCTCAGTGTGCCCCCAGAGAAAAGCAGTCACTTCCGTGTCCCCGGTCTCCGGCCGCACTCCGTGTTCACCCGGCCTGTGATCGAGCGTTGCTATCTCTGGCACCCGACCCCGCACGGAGTCTCCAAACCCAGCAGATCCCTACAGTGCGTTCCCGCACCGCTCCTCCCGGGAAGGAAGGGGAGTCTCCCTGGATCTGCTACTTGTTGGGTCCCTGCTGGGGGAGCTGTGCCCCGACTGGGCCGCAGATCACAGTTTATGGCAACCCCGAGCTGAGAGCCCGCGACTCTGCTCCGTCTCTGCAGCTGGCTCCCCCTGTCTGATACCTGGGAGCTCTGGCACACTCAGGCACCCCCGGTCTCTCTTTGACCCCAAGGGTCCTGAGTCCACACTGTCCCGGGAGGATTCCACCCCCCGCTTAGCCACTGCAGCGACGTCCCTCCGCCGAGCCAACTTCTAAAAGGTCCGATTTTTTGCTCCGCGGCTCTATCACTTGCCAGAAGCGGCCGGCGGAGGTCCCTCCCCCGCCGTCTATCCTCCCGAATATCGCCTCGGATTCACTTCTCCGCACGCCCTACCTTCCAGTAAGTGGTCGCTTCTCTGTTCAGAGAGTTGTTGCTACTCTCCTGTTCGATCTCCTGTTGAGTTCGTAGGTGTTCAGAATGGTTTGATCCCTATTCAGCTGAATTCCTGAGACCAGACGAAATCTAGGTCTCCTACTCCTCCGCCATCTTGCCCCGCCCCCCTTCCTAGCACTGAATTCTAAAATAATCTAGGAAATACTGAATACTCTGGAGGAAAGGTCCTAAGCAAGGTTTCTTCAATAGATATGGTTAAGATTTGATTCGGCTTCTTAAAAATACTATTTTCTGATAAAAGCTAAGGGAATTCCATTAAAAGAAAACTCAGTAAGATATAATTCTGAAAGCAGTAAAGTAAAAAGAGTTCAGCTGTGTATTGTTCTGAGAATAACTTGATCCAAGAATAGAACCTGTAGTACCTAGAGGAATAGGTGAAAAACAGATCCTTTGAATAATACTTCCTTCTCTTAGCAGGGCTTTGTTAAAGATCAAATGACAAAGATTTACCCTCTGTCAAAGGCCCAGAATGGAGATGTTCTGTGTTGCTTCTGGAAAGTAGATCCTTATGTTTAGAAATAGGAATGGGACTTTTGTGACGCTAAGAGTGAATATTTCCTTAAATTCTGTGCCCTGGGTTCTTCTCTTGCCTTACCCTAGTCTCAGTTCTGTTTATAAAACCAAATAGTTCAAGAATAACAATGTATAAGTTATAACCACCATATTTTTTTTATATGTGACAATTGTTAGGAAGACAAAATAATGCCTCTTCTTTTCTCCACCAAAAACAAAACCAAATCCGTTCGAAGAGCAGATGGGGCAGACTGTGGATCAAGAATACCACCTTCTTGCTTAGTATCCAAAATATATAAAGAACTTATACAACTCAAAACCTTAAAAAATAAATAATCCAATTTAAAAATAGGGAGAAGACATGAACAGACATTTCTCCAAAGAAGACATACAGATGGCCAACAGATACATGAAAAGATGTTCATTACCAGTTACCATCAAGGAAATGCAAATTGAAACTACAATGAGATACTACCTTACATCTATCAGAATGGTTAAAATCAACAACACGAGAAACAGCAGGTGTTGGCAAGGTTGTGGAGAAAGTGGAACCCCCTTGCACTGAGGGTAAGAATGCAAACTGGTGCAGCCACTGTGGAAACAGTATAGAGGTTCCTCAAAAAGTTAAAATTAGAACTACCCTATCATCCAGCAATTGCGTTACTGAGTATTTACCCAAAGAATACAAAACCACTAATTCAAAGGGCTATATGCACCCTTATATTTATAGCAGCATTATTTACAATAAGCAGCCCAAGTGTCTATTGATCGATGAATGGATAAATAAGAGGGAGATATATATATATATATATATGTATATATATATATATATATATACACAATGGAATATTACTCAGCCATAAAAAGATTGAAATATTGCCATTTGCAATGATGAGCTAGAGAGTACAATGCTAAATGAAATAAGTGAGTCAGAGAAAGACAGACAATATTTTCACTTGTATGTGAGATTTAAGAAACAAAACAAATTAGCAAAGTAAAAAGAGAAAGAGAGAAACCAAGAAACAGACTCCTAACTATAGAGAACATACCAGGTGAGTGGGAGATGGGTGAAATATGTAATGGGAATTAAGGAGTGCACTTGTGATGAGCACTGGGTGTTGCATGGAAGTGTTGAATCACTATATTGTACACCTGAAGCTAATAAAACACTGTATGCTTAAAAAAAACACCTTTTATTTAATGATTATAATTGCAGTAATGATTAATTTCCTGGTCAAAAATTCAAATGCTTTCTAACTACAGATCACTGTTCCTCCTCTTAGTGAGACCTCAAAAGGTGTTGAATTTTCTTGTGAAGAAGTTGAATCTCAGGGTGCCTGGGTGGCTCAGTCAGTTAAGCATCTGCCTTCAGCTCAGGTCATGATCCCGGGGTCCTGGGATTGAGGCCCACGTGGGGCTCCTTGCTCAGCTGGGAGCCTGCTTCTCCCTCTCCTTCTGCCTCCTCCCCCTGCTTGTGCTTTCTTTCTCTCTCTCAAATAAATAAATAGAATCTTAAAAAAAAAAAGTTGAATCTCCACAAACAAAATGGATGTATATGTACACGCTGTGCTTAGACAAACACCTCTTAAGTTTCAATACTTTTAATACTGAGATCACAAGTTGGGGCCATTTTAAGAAGTGTGAAAAAAGGAATCCTACCACCATATAATGATGCTATTCTCCACTCAAATCCCTGAAACAGAGGCACTTTGTGACTGCCCTAACTACCAACTCAGCTCACATATTTCTTTCAGGGGAGGGGGGCAAAACAAAAATAGTGTTAGATTATCTACACTACATGATAAACTAGATGCTCAGAGTCTAGTTGAAGAAGTACAGGCTACTTATGCCTTTCTCCCCTTTCACAGTGCTTGGATCCAAGATCCACAGGTCATTCAGACATGCTGAAGCATCACTACAGTGGGAAGCAAATTCTGGTGTGTGGTTTTGTGGTCCTAATGAAAAATAAAAAATCAAGAACCACTAACAGAAAAAAAAATCAAGAAAGGGATTGGGTTTTCACAGTGTTGGGAGACAAAGAACTTTTGATAAAATAGAATGGTTTAAACCTTCAATATGTTCTGGATAGGGATTCAGTAAAGATATCTTTAATATCTTATATTTATTCCAGATTGCATTAGGAGGAATTTTAATGGTACCAAGAAATGTGTAATGATCTACTGCCCTCGTGTTTGTCCTGGGTGTCAATAAGGAACTACCAATTTAGAGTTACATTTTCAATAGATTAGCTTTTTAGCTAGAAATTATATGAGTATGTGTGTGTCTTTATGTGCTTGTTTGCTTTCATTTATTCAGATCATTTCTAAATATTGCCATATGGTAATTGAGTTGTAATGTTGCAGCCTCTCTGAAAGGAAGATGGAGTATGAAATCGGTCTCTAAACAATTCAGCCCAGCAGGCACAGGCCATAAAGGGGAGGGAAGAGGCGGGAAATATTCTATTTACCATCTCTCCCCTTGGAAAAATGCCGTTTCTGGGGAGGTCAGAATCTTACACTCCAGTGCCAGTCAGAATTAGAACAATCTATTCAAATGTCCTTTATGAGCCCAGAACAACTGTTGGAGCTCTGTAGAAATTGTGTGGATCAGCAAGTATTTGGAATAAAACAGCTGTGCCTGGTGGTTGCTTTACTCAGTTAACGTGTTAATGCTCAAACACAGAGGAAGCTTAGGAAACACCTTCTCTTTCTTACTTGAAGGCCTCTTCCACCCTTCAGACTTGAAATGGCTCTTTTCTGCACAGGTTTAGCAGGGGTTGAGTGTGCGTGAGGTGCAGGTTCACGGGGTAGGGACTGGGGGAGAGTACTGTGCATGTGTTTTTCTGCTATTCTTTCCCAGGCTTTATATCCTTCCCTTATCCCCACCCCACCCTGGAAAATCAGACAAGATGTAATGGAGTTGTTGTTTGTTTGTTTTCAGCAGAAAGGATGGGCAAAAAAGATATATTGTAAAATTTCGTTTATTTCCTTTCTAGTACATTCATTCCTTAAAATACACAGTGGGGCCACTGAGTTCCCCAAAGTCTGACTGGCTTCAAAATTTCCAGTCAGCTCAAAACAAAACAAAACAAAACAAAACAAAACAAAACAAAACAAAACAAAATAAAACACAGAGGGGTCTTGGTGCTTTTGAAACAACAACCACGACCAAGTAGTGAAATCAGCAATCCCAAATCAACAGCTGGGGACAAAGGAGGGTCAAGGAGGCTGGGGTAGGCCAGGGCTTATGTTCCTCCCAGGAAAATTTTTGAAGAGTCCCTTTGTAAATATACCAATCATTCCGGGTGATAAAATGCTATCTGCAATAAAAGCCATTCTTGCATGGTTTCTGCATGCTAATGAGCTCCTGATCCACATTCCCTGGGCTCAAAATGAGGGTGGAAATATCTCTTCAAACCCAAGCCAATTCTCAGTAGCTGGTGACAAATATTTCACCTGGAAGACCTGATTAAGTAGTAATTGCTAACTGGCACCAAAAGCCTTAATGCAACTTCTAGACACACAGAAAGGCAATAGACCACTCCTTGTTTAATAAGGTGGCTATATAACTGAGTCCAGGCTCATTCTGCTCACCGCATGACAGGTCAGTAAGTCTAGAGGCAAGCTGTTGGGGTAAGGAAAGTGACTTTATTTGGAAAGCCAGCAAATCACAGAGATGGCAGACTATTGTTCCAAAGAACCATCTCCCTGATGATGAGATTTGAGCTTCTTTTATGTTAGTGAAAGGCAGACGTGTGAAGGGGTTGGAGTCAAAAAGTAACTGACATTTGTAGACATCTGATGAAGTTCCTATAACTTCTTTGTCTTTCATCAATTGACCTTTGCTTACAAGAATCTTGCCCTGTCCTTCCTGTAAATCTTAAACATAGCATAGTCATTTCTGTGCTTACCTCTCCTCAGGTGAGGTAGGTTTTGGGCGAAAAGTGGTTTTTGGAAATATTAGCTGTAAGCAAAATTCCTTTGATTAACATACCCATGTACAGGGCTAAGCACAAGTTTCCAAGCTATAGGTCATGGCAGTAAGGGTAATAGAAGTAATATGAAGTCAGCCATGCTAAGTTTCTCCCTGTTACAATTGCTTACCCTCACCTAGCCAGCCAGATCTCCTAGGAGGACCCTGCCGACCTGGCTGCTGCCTAAGACCACTCATGAAAAGTAGAACTACAGGATACTGTATTGTTTTTTGTTTTGTTTTGTTTTAAAATTTTATTTATTTATTTTGAGAGAGAGAGCATGTGAAAATGAGGGAGGGGGAAGGGGCAGGGGAGAAGGAGAGAGAATCTCAAGCAGACTCCACACTGAGTGTGGAGCCCCACGAGGGATTTTATCCTACAACTGTGAGATCATGACAGCCAAAATCAAGAACTGGATGCTCAACAGACTGAGCCACCCAGGCACCCTAGTGTTGTTTTTTTTTAAGTGAATAGGAGGTACTAAAATCAATCTAGGAATATGAACATGTGCTATACTCAGCATAAATCAAACTTACCTAATCAGTTATCCCAGATCCTGCCTCCTCTTCCTGGGTTTGCTATCCATGGAAATGGAACCATCACCTGCCCAGCTGCCAAGATGCTACCACACTAGTCAGCCTGGTTTTATACTTCTCACCTTCTACATTAAGTTATTCAGTAGAGTAAAGACTACAGCCTAAATGACTCAATTGTGTTCCTTCAGTGTCATCTCCACTTAGAACAGGCCATAATATTTCCATATCAGGCACTGCTACCAGGAATTATTGATAGCCCCATTTGAGTTATTGAGAATTTATTGTGTGCTCAGTGCTACATGGCTGTCATGGTCACTTTGAACTATGATAACAGAATACCACAGACAGTTGGCTTAAACAACACTTATTTCTCACAGTTTTAGAGACTGGAAGTTCAAGATCAAGGTGCCAGCATGCTCTGGTTCTTGGTGAAGGCTCTTCCTGGTTTACAGATGGCCACCCTCTCTTTGTATCCTAACATGGCAGGGAGAGAGAGAAAAAGCACTACCTTTCTTTTTCTTCTAATAAGGACACTAATCCTGTCATGGGGACCCATCCTCATGACCTAATTACTTCCCAAAGGCCCCATCTCCAAATACCACCATATTAGGGTTTAGACAAATGAACTTTGAGGGAACACAAGTATGCAGTCCATAGCAATGGGAAACTACAAAAAGTAGATAGTAGTTTATCTTGTCAAAGCTTGTATTTGTTTGATAGGGCTCCTATAACAAAGTACCATGGACTGGTGGCTTAAACAAGAAAAATTTATTTTCTCACAATTCTAGAGGCTACTAGTCTGAATTCAAGACATTTACAGGGTTGGTTTCTTCTGAGCCCTCTCTCCTTGCTTTGTAGATGGCCATCTTCTCCCTGTGTCTTCCCATGGTCTTCCCTCCATATTTGTCTGTGTCCTAATTTCTTCTTCTTATAAGGATAATAGTCATATTGTATTAGGGCCCACCCTAATGATCTCATTTAACTTTAACTAACTCTTGTTAGAAGCTGGTAGAGGAACAGTAAAGTATGTTCAAACTGAGAAACACCTTGAGACCAGAAAACAAAGGAAGTGACTCCATATGGTTTATACAGAGTTTTACTCACAGTAATTTACCAATAGGGGGAATTAAGCAGGTGATGATCCAGGCACTATAGAGCTATTCTCCACAAAGTCCGGATCTTAGCCCACAGATTTTATAGAGTGAGAGGACGTGCAGAGAACCTCGTGGTGAGGTCAAAGGGTCTAACATTTAACAGACCTTGTGGTGCCACCTGAGTCTGATGGTGGGGGAAGAAACTGTTATCTCTACTAGTTATCTAAACAATTTTAGGGAAGACTAGAACAGCCTTCCCACATTCTAGTCAGGGCATACATTAACCTCCACAGGACATGGAACATGTAGACCCCAGGGAGGTCATTTCATTGCACAGGCATGAACAGGATGGAGGGCCAAAGATGGGGTCAGTATTGTCATCACTCCTACACCTCTTTAAAGGTCCTATCTCCAAATCACTCACATTCTAAGGTACTGTGGGTTAAAACTTCAACCTTTGACTAGGGTGGGGGTGGGGGGACATGATTCAGCCCATAACAAAGCCCTTATACATTTCTTATCCTTGCACTGTTGCTATTCTCACAAGTCTTAAAGACAATTTCTGAGGATCAAGGAAAGTATTAATATTGGACTGATGAGAAAACTGGAACCCAGAGAGCTTGAGTGACACTCAAAGTCACCAGGTTATTGCTAGCCAGAGCCCAGATTTGACTATTCTCTCTTCTCAAACAATGCCTATCTTTCTCCATTGCAGAGTAAAATTCTGTTGCTGTGCTTACACCATACTCCACACAATTGCCTACCTTATACTCCTCATTTCAAATGTCTTCTAAGCACCCCCATTATTTTTCTTGTTCTAATTCTTGGGTGTTCTTCAGTTTTCTCTATTAATTTCACTTTTTTTTCTGTATGATATGTGTGGACTCCATCCTCACACATATCAAATTTCAAATGGAGCATAAAGTCATCATTTTATCTGTTGTTCTGCTTGGGTGGTGTTATTGTTGGGACAGCAGCTTATTATCATAGTGTGTTACCCATTGAGAAAGACTACATGCTACATGCTTAATAAACTTGTAATCTACTCTCCCATTAATCCTCCTAGCTCCAGGAGGAGGAGGAGATGACATGCATTATGATTTCCATTTCCTGAATGGAGAAACAAATGCAGAAATTTTAGCTAATTTATCTACAACTATGCCCCAGCCAAGGTGCCAGTCAGTTTGTTGTACAGTAATTTTATTATTGCAGATGCCTGGAGGTGAAACTGACAGTGATTTGGAACAGAGGGAGACTGGCTGGTACTCATGCATTTGGGATGGGCAGAAAACCAGAAAATAGCTATGAAAAACTCACCTAATAACTAATATAATAAGCATTATAAATTATTGTGTACTCACTTGAGTCAGGCATTATACTGAACTCTTTATTTCCTTTCTCACTAATCCTTATAATACTCAGATAAGGTAGTTAACTCTAGTTCATTGTACTATTATTAAGCAGAATATCATCTTCAGGTTCTGGTCAAAATCAGAAATAGAATGCAGAAACCTAGGCCACTGTAAAATACCAGTAATAAAATTATAGTACCCCCAAACAGACTGACACCTTGCTGGGCAAAATAGTCTTAGATAAGTCACCTTAGATAAATCTCTTATATACAGCAGTGCCTAACACACTGTAGGTGCTCAGGAAATATTTGTTGATGATACGAACAAATGAATGAATGCCTACTTTGTGCAGGTGAAAAGGCAATAAGACATCACTCTTGTCAAAAAGCAATTGATTGTTACAGAAGGTATGGATGATTATTGCCTATATGTGCAGAGAAAAATGTCAAGATTTAACTTAGTATATCTTCATTTCTAACTTAATTATCTTATTTCTAATACCCACAATTTAAAAATTACCATATGTGTAAATAACAGGCTTACAATGAAATTCAAAATAATTCAGAAGCTTCATTCATAGAGAAAGGTGAATATGGTCGTATTTTACACTGAAAAGCGGCAACTTACTCAGTAAATCTGGTTCCTATTCAGCCAAGAAATATTCTTTCCCAAAGTAAGGACTAATCATTAATTCCTGTACAATTAGTTCTGCACCAGGAATCCTAGGGACATTTTGAGAATCTCAAAAACATTTGCAAAACTTTCTCATTGAATCTAGAATATCTCAGAAAGGAAAATACCATGACAGAGAGAAAATCTATGGGGGAGGGGTGTCCTTTCGAGACATGATAGCAAGTGGATTACTGCGTGGCAATTAAATGTAATGAGGAAGAATTTAAAATTCCCTGTGTGCACTGAGAAATAAACAGCTCAACATGGGGTAACCATGCTGAGAACAAAGTCAAATGCCAAACCAGCAACAGTTTATATAATTTAAATATAAATTATATATTTATAATATAAATATAAACAACTCCATTGACTTTTATTCATCAACAACATTCTCTAACTCAGGATAATATACAAAACAGTTAACATTACAGCACTGAATAACAAGCAATCAGAACTCACTCTGCCCACATATAAGATAAAACAACAGTCTGGCTATTTGGGTGCATGTTGACTGAATATCAGGTACCTGATAGATCTGCTTCAGCTCCTTCTCTCTTTAATTCCATTTCCAGGACTATAAACTGGTTCCCTGGCTCCTTTGGTGACATCAGAGAACCTCTCTTATTGTAATGAGAAAAGACCTCTGCTCTGAGAGTCAGAGGGCCTGGGTTCTATGACTTTAGGAGAATCATTTTATTTTCCTGTGCTCCACTTGCTCTTATGGCAAAGCAAGGAGATCAAGCTGGTGTTTTCCAAGAGTTCTATGGGCATTGATGGGCAAGGGGCAATTGTTTAAGGTATAGGTTTGACCTGCACATGGCAGGATGTTTAGCATCCATAGCCTCTGGGCACTAAATGCCAGTAGCACTCCCCAGTCATTGTGACAACCTTAAATTTCCCACTTTGAAAATAGCTGGACTAGATGGTCTCTAAGGCTTTTCTAGTGTTAACCTTTCAATATTTCTTACATGCATGGTAATACTGCTATGCCAGTGAAGTCTGTTTTATTTCACACTGGACTGTGGTCTTTGCTTGTTCCCCAGAATGACAAGCTTACTAATGCACCAGGTCATTTTTGAATAGTTCCCTGACAGAGATATCCAGAAGATCTTGCCATCTAGGTAAATGATATTTTACAGTGAAAAAATAATCAACAACCCCATCAGGCCAGAAGTAGAGCAAATCAGTGATTCTAAACTTTTTAGAGGTATATCAGCAGGGTTCAGCTACAAAAACAAAACAAAACAAAACAAAAAAACAGATACCCATCTCATTTTTTTAAGTAGGGTGAGACTTCATATAAGGAGTTAAGGTGCTTTCAAATTTTAGGTTTAGGGGAACAGATTCCAGGTCAGGCCTCCAGAAATGACTCCCAGAAAGATATTCAAAAAATGGTCCATCAGAGTAGCTTCTAAAATCTTTGCCTCTATTGGAAAGATGGGAACTAAGAAGACTGCCTTTGGAACTGTGGATGTCAAGAACATACTCTCTGGTAACAGTGATCCAAGATCAGAAAACACCCAAAGCAGCAGGAATATGGACCCTACCTTGTTTCTGCCTTCTACATATCTGGAAGAACTGAATTTATACTCAGTACTATAGCTACAAGCAAGTTTGGAAATGTAGCTTTTAGCCATCCAGACTTTGCAATGCAGGAAGGCACAACAGAAGAAACTTGATGCTAAGTGTTAATCTGCCATATCCATCATAAAGAGCATGGGACTCTTGTCATATTAAGTTAAAAGTTATGGACTCTCCCCGGGGGGGGGGAAATAACAATGTACATATAAAATTTTGCATACATTTTCATGGTATATACAAATGCGCCAAAATCCACCATGGACCCTAAGAATCCTTATACTAGAGCAGTTTCTGAACCTTGACCTGACTGACACTTTGGGCTGGATAATTCTCTGTTGTTGGGGGCTGTTCTGTGCATTGCAGGATTGTTACCAGCATCCCTGGCCTCTATCCACCAGCTGCCAGAAATGTCCCTGCCACTCTACACTGTAGTTATGATAGCCAAAAATGTTTCAGACATATATTTATAAGGGCAAAAATTGTCCCTGGTTGAGCCTTTTTAGCTCTAAAGGATCAATAGAAATATAAAATTTTGTGAGGAGGCAGCCTTGATCAATAGAATCACATAGAGATAAATCATGAATGGCAATAAGTAAAATTGTTACAGGAATATAAATATAAACAAGAGCATTGATGACAGCTTCAAAAATAGAACAGAAAAGGGGTTTAATATTGTTATTATGAAAGCAGAGCATAGTATTCAACTCAGAAGGCCTGTGTGATGGTTAATTTTGTGTGTCAGTTTGATCAGGCTATGGAGTGTCCAGACATTTGGTTAAACATTATTCTGGGTGTCTGTGAGGGTATTTCTTGATGACATGAACATTTAAAGAGATAAAGCAGATTGCCCCTCCTAATTTGGGTGAGCCACATCCAATCCACTGAAGACCTGAATAGAACAAAAAGGCTGGGTTAAGAGGAAACTTCTGCTGTCTGACCTCTGGAGCTGAGGTATTGGTCTTTTCCAGCCCTGAGCTTCACCCCAAAACACTGGCTCTTCTAGGGTCTCAAGCTTTGCCAGCTTGTAGACTGGAACTTACAGCATTAGCTCTCCTGATTCTCAGGTCTTCAGACTCGGAGCAGAATTATAGTTACATTCTCCTGGGTCTATAGTTTACTGACAGCAGATCTTGGGACTTGTCAGCCCCCATAATCACATGAGCGAATTCCATATAATCATCAATCTCTCTTTCTCTCTCTGTATATGTATATATATATATGTACATACACACAAATATATACATATACAAATACACACACACACACACACACACACACACACACACACATAT
>NW_027397101.1:9379700-9433083 GCF_003265705.2 Callorhinus ursinus | reverse complement strand
ACACACACACACACACACATATATATATATATATATATATATATAATAACTGGTATACTGTATATATCCTATTGGTTCTGTTTCTCTGGAGAACCCTGGTTAATACAGCCCAGTTTAAGTGTTAGCTCTACTGCCCAGTCTGTGAATATCAGTCTATTAACCTCTCTGAGCTTCACTTTTCCCCACTTATAAAATGGGGATTATGGCAACACCCATGGCACAAGATTACATTTAATTAAGGCAATGTAAACTGGAGAGTACTTTTTCCATATAACTTATAAGAACTTTTAAAGCAGTTCCCCTCACTTCCTCCTTCCTACCACAGCCACCTGGAGTCACTCGGTACAAGTATCTCTGGCTGCATTTGTCCTTTCACCTCAAAGAGTGGAATCCAGTTTACTCTGCTCCACTTTGCTGAATTTTAAGCCTTCTGATCCATGTGGAAATTCAATGAAGAGTACTTCTAATTGGCATCATTCTTAAGGATGAATTTGGAATTGTTAAACACTCAAACCTTAGCAAGTTTTCATCTTCTGGAGAAAGTTTTTGTTTTTGAATTGGAGACTATTAAAGAAAACAATTATTGGCAACAAAAAAATAAAAGTCATTTCTCTGCCAAACCATAGGCATTGAAATTGTTTCCTATCAATGGAAACAGTCCAAGAATTTGAAAAACAAATCCCAGTGAAAACAAACAAAATCAAGTTAGTAATTTCTTCTTTCAGATTTTTTAAAGACACTATAAACTAGAAAATGTAGCATTTTTTAATGAAGTTCTCATCTTCTAGCAGAAGCCATTATTTTCCCAAATAAATGCTTACTGCTAAAAAGAGAAAGCGTAATGGATGAACATTGTGGTAAAAGCGAAGGACCCTCCAAACAGATTTTAAAAGGAAATTACAATTCAGTAAATTCCCCTTCCTCTCTTCTGTTTGCATTTCCATTCTCTACTTTTGCTAACTCCAAAAGTCAGATTTCCACTCCGTTTCTCATCTTCTTGTCTTTACAACATAGGTAAGTCTTTTTGATACAAAAGACTTTATATTGTGACTTTATATTTCCATCTCTGGATTTAAAGTCTAATTTGGATCCCTCCTGTGCCAAATTTATCCACCTCTACAAATACATTGTAATAAAATATTGAAGGTATTATTAAATTTCAGTATAATCCACAGCTGTTAAAATGTATCTAAGGACTTTCCTTTAGGTTCAGATTGCCCCAAGACAATAATAAAGACCCTTCCTATTAAAGTGAACAAGCCAATAAAAAATAATCTCTGTATCTCAAAGAAAGCATCCCTCCATGTGATATTTATCAAAAGCTATTCATAAAATTAAACTAATTACCATAATTGATTTCACCCATTGAAAATCATTAAAACCATAAAGATTATTTAGAACAGCATTCCCAACCTATGCCATACATGGTGTTACTTAATAGATGCTCAAGGAAAAACTAATAATAGGTACTTGTATCAATTACTTTTGAAAAGTAAGAATTCCCTCTTGAAGAGTTATATTTTATTTACATAGCATAATAAAAGAACTGAGAAGTCCTGCAGTAAAGAAATTTAATATTTTTTCCCAATGTCTCCTCAACCAATTTGACTGCAGAATCATTCTTTCAAAAAAACATCTCTTAACAGGTCAAACTAAAATTTTTGCAGAGCTTAGCTTAAAAAATTGTGGTGTAGGACCTCAGTCAACTATATCACTGTGCATATACATACACACACACAAATATCATAGTTGCTTTTCACTTTGACTTTCACTTTGACTTTCACTTTCACCCACTTTTCACTTTCTAGAACAGCCTTCCAAAACTAGCTTCCACTCACCATCAAAATGTATCAACTCTATATGTACAACATTAGGATACACTTTCTGTTAAGAGGCAATTTATCCAATTGACTAGTTGGAAATTAGAAGGTAAAAGGACTCTGAAATAAGACTGCTTAGATTTAAATCATGGTTAAGTAATTTACAAGCTGTATGATCTTGAGAAAATTATTTGACCTCACCAATCCTTGATTTTCTGCTCTGTAAACTGGGATTGATAATGGTGCATATTTCCTAAGGTGTTTAAGAGATAATGCTCATAGCAATATGTCTGACACACAGCAAATGTCCAAAAACACTAAAGAAACAAATACATACACGAATTATACCAATAAATTTCAGTTGCTTCCATTTCTCCTTCTGCTTTACAAATTTTCCTTTTAGATAAAGCTGTTGGGTAAATCCTTTGGGAAAAGACTTTGTGAGCCTTGATAGCAAGATTGAGCCAGACAAAGGAACAGGTCAGTCTCAATCTTAGTCATGGCCACCATTTAGTTGTTGTGATTGAGGGCTATCCTACAAGGATGTCACCTACCCTTTCTGAACCTCAATATTTCTGAACCTCAATATTCAACTTTCTGGCCCCTCCCAACTCCCCAGCCCCATCTCATGCTACTCTCCCTTCTTGTTCTCTGTGCCAGGATTAAGAGACCCTACCACCACCACACACACATACCACCAGACTAAGTTAGTTACCCCTATGTTCTTCTACTATTTATCACACTTTATTGTAACATTATTTGTCTCCTCAGCCTTACTGTGGTGACTGAGTCTTGTGTGTTTTCCATTCTGCCCTCATCATTTGTCACAGAGTAGAACATACTGGTTGTTTGATGAGTAAATGGCTGGTATGGAGATCCTCAGGCAACCTTCCAATTTCCTCCCCAATTTTGCACATACCACACAAGTCTTTGACACATAGTCTTTCACAGTCTTAGCAAGGGAAGCCCCTATACTGTTTGAGAACACATTTTCTGTGAGCTAGTAGGAGGGAGCTCAGAATCAGATTTAAGTTGATTTAAAGAAAATAAGGATGCATGAATTTTGTTATTACAAAGTTAACCCTGCCACAAAGGTATGAGGATTTCCAATTTAAGGATACAGCTTAGAGAAATAATTTGCCCATAGTCACATAACCAGTAAATGGCAAACCTGGAATCCAAATCCTAGAGCTGGTAACTTATAAGCAACAACCCCTTCAATTTTCACAACACCATCCTGATTTAGACATCATGTCAATCAAAAAAAAAAAAGATACCCAGAAAAAAATTCTGAATATAGACATCCCAAAACATATGGGGTGCAGCAGTGCCAGCAGATCAATGCCAAGCCACATCTATAGATAAGAAGGATGAGTGCCATGTATAAACAGCAGTGTCCACCAGGCTGAGGTCTTACAAGCAAAGGAACTCTTGGTCCCACAGTGCTCTTTCAGCATGACAGTTAAGAAGACCGAGAAAACCCAGTCTCACTTTTAATCATTGTCCTATCACTTTCATGTTGTGTGATTATGTGCTAGTCACCTACCCCTTCTGAATCTCAATATTTTATCTGTAATGTAGGAATAATCTTACATATTTGTCAGAGGTAGTGTGAAGACCCAGTGACTTAATATGTGTAAAACTGCCTGATATAACTCTGGAGGTTATTGGATACTCACTTTGTTCACATTCTTTTTGACCAGTAGTTCCTGATAAGAAAGCTGTCTTCTTAAGCAATAACTATCTTTGACCCGATGGGTAATATCCCTCCTAATTAATACTAGTATAGGGACTAGTTATTGTTGTTGGTATATCAGCTCTGGAAAGGGGTGAGAGGTTAGCAGAGGTAGTTAATCTTTCTTTCAAGTGGGCTTTGGACCAGAGATAACATGGAGCTTAGAGCAGAGAGAACACGTTGGAATCCCATGTGCTCTGATGTGGGCTAAAGCCAGGCCATGCTATTGGAAGAGGCCCCCAGATCGTGAAATGCAACTCTCTTCATATTTGCCACAAATATGCTGGTGGGTGTGTGATCCTAGGCAACTATCACTAGAATATTCGTCTATCTCTGCCCCCAGAGCTCCCAAGGCCAACTGGAAACCAAACTCCCTGACAAGGTTCAAATGAAAGGACATTAAATTTAAGCCATCAAGTTGAAAATGTGAGGCTTGGTAAAGACCCAAAAAGGGAACAAGGAGGAGCCTCTCTCATTTGGTGCTCTTTCCAGGAAAGAAATATCTTTGTCACTCTAGTTTTTGGGAGCAACCTAATAAAGCCACTGTAAAGGAATTGGTCTCCACACATCAGATGCCTATTGATTTCATTAGTAATTCTTCAAAAGTTTCAGTTAAGGCTGAGAAGGAAAGCAAAGCAAAATTGTGTCTAAACTGTGGAAAAACCCAGATCCAAAAAATGTGAAGCTGGAATGTTCAGACTTCCTAAAGTGTGATAGGATCAGAATTTAAGAGAGCCGGTCAGTTATGTCATTAAGACATCTCACTGAGGGGGAAAGAGAAGAAAAGAAAGAGGAAATTATTGACAAATGCAAGAAGACAGTACATAACAAAAATGATGTTTCCTCAGTCCTTCAGGAAAATATCCTGTGCCTTTCTCCTTCAAGGTCTATATCTATCTCAATTTTTTTAAAAAAAGTTAGAGACATCCAGGTTGCTTAGTTTATTGGCATATAATTGTTGATAATAATTTCTAATAATTGTTCCTATTTCCTTGGTGTTAGTCATTATCTCTCCCATTTCATTCATAATTTTGTTAATTTGGGTCCTTTCTCTTTTCTTTTGGATAAGTCTGGCCAGTGGTTTATTGATCTTATTAATTCTTTCAAAGAACCAGCTTCTAGTTTTGTTGATCTGATCTACTGGGTTTTGGTTTCTAATTCATTGATCTCTGCTCTAATCTCAATTATTTCTCTTCTAATGCGTGGTTTAGACATCATTTGTTGCTTTTTCTCTAGTTCTTTAAGGTGTAGCATTAGTTGGTGAATTCGGGATTTTTCTAGTTTTTTGAGTGAGGCTTGGATGGCTATGTATTTCCGCCTTAGGACAGCCTTTGCAGTATCCCATAGGTTTTGGACCAATGTGTTTTCATTCTCATTGATTTTCATGAATTGTTTAAGTTCTTCTTTGATTTCCTGGTTGACCCAAACATTCTTGAGCAGAGTGGAACAATTATTAGCTTCCAAGTGTTTGAATTTCTGACAAATTTTTTCTTGTGATTGAGCTCCAGTTTTAAAGCATTATGGTCTGAGAATATGCAGGGAATAATCTCAGTCTTTTGGTATTGGCTGAGACCTGATTTGTGACCCAGTATGTGGTCTATTCTGGAGAAAGTTCCATGTGCGCTCAAGAAGAATGAGTATTCTGTTGTTTTAGGGTGGAATGTTCTGTATATATCTATGAGGTCCATCTAGTCCAGTGTGTCATTTAAAGCTCTTGTTTCTTTTCTTCTTTTTTTTTTTTTTATGTTATGTTAGTCACCATACAATACATCATTAGTTTTTGATGTGGTGATCCACAATCCATTGTTTTCATATAACACCCAGTGCTCCATGCAGTACGTGCCCTCTTTAATACCCATCACTGGGCTAACCCATCCCCCCATCCCCTCCCCTCTAAAACCCTGTTTGTTTCTCAGAGTCCATAGTCTCTCATGGTTCATCTATCCCTCCAATTCTCCCCCTTCATTTTTCCCTTCCTTCTCCTAATGTCCTCCATGCTATTCCTTATGTTCCACAAATAAGTGAAACTATGATAACTGACTTTCTCTGCTTGACTTATTTCATTTAACATAATCTCCTCCAGTCCCATCCATGTTGATGCAAAAGTTGGGTATTCATCCTTTCTGATGGCTGAGTAATATTCCATTGTATATAAGGACCACATCTTCTTTATCCATTCATCTATTGAAGGGCATTTCGGCTCCTTCCACAGTTTGGCTATTGTGGACATTGCTGCTCTGAATATTGGGGTGAATATGGTCCTTCTTTTCACTACATCTGTGTCTTTGGGGTAAATACCCAGGAGTGAAATTGCTGGGTCATAGGGTAGCTCTCCACACTGTTTTACAAAGTGGCTGTACCAACTTGCATTCCCACCAACAGTGTAAGAGGGTTCCCCTTTCTCCACAACCTCTCCAACATTTGTTGTTTCTTTCCCTGTCCATTTTTGCCATTCTAACTGGTATAAGGTGGTATCTCAATGTGGTTTTGATTTGAATTTCCCTGATGGCTAATGATGATGAACATTTTTTCATGTGTTTGTTAGCCATTTGTATGTCTTCTTCAGAGAAGTCTCTTCAATAAACGGTGCTGGGAAAATTGGACAGCCACATGCAGAAGAATGAAACCCGACCATTCTCTAACACCATACACAAAGATAAACTCAAAGTGGGTGAAAGACCTCAATGTGAGACAGGAATCCATCAAAATCCTAGAGGAGAACATAGGCAGTAACCTCTTTGACATCGGCCACAGCAACTTCTTTCAACATACATCTCCAAAAGCTAGTGAAACAAAAGCAAAAATGAACTTTTGGGACTTCATCAAGATAAAAAGCTTCTGCACAGCAAAGGAAACAGTCAACAAAACAAAGAGGCAACCCACAAAATGAGAGAAGATATTTGCCAATGACACTACAGATAAAGGGCTGGTATCCAAGATCTATAAAGAACTTCTCAAACTCAACACCCAAAAAACAAATAATCAAGTCAAAAAATGGGCAGAAGACATGAAAAGCTCTTGTTTCTTTGTAGATTTTCTGCTTAGATGATCTGTCTATTGCTGAGAGTGGAGTATTGAGGTCTCCCACAATTAATGTATTATTATCAATATGACTTTTTATTTTGGTCATCAGTTGGCTTATGTATTTGGCTGCTCCCATGTTGGGGGCATAGATATTTACAATTGTTAGATCTTCTTGTTGGATAGACTCTTTGCTTCTACACAGCAAAGGAAACAGTCAACAAAACAAAGAGACAACCCACAGAATGGGAGAAGATATTTGCAAAAGACACTACAGACAAAGAGCTCATATTCAAGATCTATAAAGAACTTCTCAAACTCAACACCCAAAAAAACAAATAATCAACTCAAAAAATGGGCAGAAGATATGAACAGACACTTCTCAAAAGAAGACATACAAATGGTTAACAGACACATGAAAAAATGTTCATCATCATTAGCCATCAGGGAAATTCAAATCAAAACCACATTGAGATATGACCTTACACGTTAGAAAGGCAAAAATTGACATAGCAAGAAACAACAAGTGTTGGAGAGGTTGTGGAGAAAAGGGAACCTTCTTACATTGTTGGTGGGAATGCAAGTTGGTACAGTCACTTTGGAAAACAGTGTGGAGGTGCCTCAAAAAATTAAAAATAGAGCTACCCTAGGACCCAGCAATTGCACTCCTGGGTATTTACCCCAAAGACACAGATGTAGTGAAAAGAAGGGCCATATGCACCCCAGTGTTCATAGCAGCAATGTCCGCAATAGCCAAACTGTGGAAAGAGCCAAGATGCCCTTCAAAAGATGAATGGATAAAGAAGATGTGGTCCATATATACAATGGAATATTACTCAGGCATCAGAAAGGATGAATACCCAACTTTTGCATCAACATGGATGGGACTGGAGGAGATTATGCTAAGTGAAATAAGTCAAGCAGAGAAAGTCAATTATCATATGGTTTCACTTATTTGTGGAACATAAGGAATAGTTAGGAGAAGGAAGGGAAAAATGAAGGGGGGGAATCGGAGAGGGAGACGAACCATGAGAGACTCTGGACTCTGAGAAACAAATTGAGGGTTTTAGAGGGAGGGGGTGGGGGATGGGTTAGCTTGGTGATGGGTATTAAGGAGGGCACATACTGCATGGAGCACTGGGTACTATAAGAAAACAATGAATCATTGAACACTACATCAAAAACTAGTGATGTATTGTACGGTGACTAACATAACATAATAAAATTAAATTAAAAAAATAAAATAAAATAAAATAAAAAGTTAGAGACATCCAATTCCATACACTGGCTTTCATTATTCTTTTACTTATTCAAAATGTATGCTTATGTTTAGTTTTAGATCCTGTGCCACAGCTGTGGAAAAAAATGTGAACATAAATAGAGTCTTGCTCTCAGAAAGCTCAAATTCTAATCGGGAAGCTAGACATTAATCAAATAATCACTTTCATGAATGTTTGATTACAGATATGTAAGTTTTCTGAATGAAGAGCTCTGATGATATGAAGGGAAATTGACTGATGCTAGGGAGGGTGCCATTAAAGGTTTCCCGAAGGAAATGACTCATGAGCTGATACCAAAAGTATGAGTAATGAATCAAGAGTATATCAAGAGAGGTATATATGAGAAGGATGTTGGGCAACTCACCAAACTGTCAGGAAGACTGAAGGAATCAGCTCAGAAACCATCAGGAATCAAGGGAAACTGGCAGCAGAAATACTTCTGGACCTGCAGCCACTCCTGCTCAATGATGCTGCCACTGAGGCCAGCAACTGAATCTCATTATCCCTTTGTCTTTTTGTCACTATTTCCAGATTCAAACTGTCGGTGGAAACATCCAATTGTACAAGATTAGGTAGGGTGTCCAAAACAAGGAGGCCCTTCTTCTATTGACATGTATGATGGGAGTTCCCAAAACTAGGAAGGGGGTAAATTCCAGACAGCAAAAAGAAGAAACAGCCTACCACTAAGGCAGAAAGGAGCAGAACATCTCTGAGAATAAAAACAGGATGCACAGTACCCTCTGCCTGAAGTGAAGAAACTGAGAAATGGACGAGGCTAGCAATCTAGGTAAAGTGGCAGGATTCAGGTCTTTGAAGTCCATATAAGGATTTGGGCCTTTACCTTGATGCAATAAGCCATTGATGAATTTATGATCAAGGACTGCCATATCCAATTGCATCTGAGAAAGATAATTTGGAGTACAGAGAACAGAAGATAGGAGAACAGGAGTGTAAGATCAGTGTTGCGGATGCCGTTACAGGCATCCCAGGTACCCTCTTTGGGACTGAGATGCATTCCCCCAGCTACAGGAGTGTTGGCTGTTGACAGTTTATGGTTTAAAACCCTCTCTGGAAGTGGCCCTTGACTGAAGGATGCTGCCATAGGGAAGTTATGTTCCTCCCTGGGGAAAACTGTTATCAGATGAGTGAACAATGCTGCCATAAAGGCCTTCATTTGGAGTGCCTCTGAAGGGCTCTCTGGGCTCTCAAGTTCCCTTTGGTATTAGCTGAGGCCTTGTTACAACTACATCACTGAACTCTCCTGCTACCCTCACTCCTTACAGGTGGTGACCCCAGAGCACACCTCAATAATCCCCTTGTATGCAAATCTGCATCTCAAAGTTGCTTTCTGGGAAACCCAACCCAAGTCAACAAGGCAATCAGAAGACTGTAGGAACCTGGCAATGAAAACCAGTAGCCTCAACCATGGTGGTGGATATTAGGAAAGAAATGCACTGACTGAACTTTTAAAGGCCTAAGGGCCCCAGAATAATAATGAGAGAACAGACCATATGCAGATTTAGTGAAAGAAACACTAATTCCTTTCTGGACTAGATGTTTCCAACTTCCCTAGTGCTTGAATAGAAGAGAGGAACAATCATTCTTTAGCACACTGGCCCCCAACATAATTTCAAGCTTTGTCCCCATTCTAATAACCACTAAAGCTCCCGCTGTAGTGGGCATCTGTCACAGTGTATGATGTGTTGGGAGTTCTGCCTCCGGAGCTCAGACTCTTAAGTCTGGAGCAGCTGTTCCAGCTCAGCCTCTCCTGTCTGTTGCTTTGTAGTCATGTCACTAAATTTCCAAAAGTCAGTTCACTTTATGGCTTTTTTTCCCCTTTCTGTCTCTCTTTTTAGAGCTGCTGCTGCCCAGTACAGAGGCTGCCAAGAGGCTTGATTCCAAACATAGGGCTTTTAAAAGGTGACAGATGAGATGATGTCATGGCATCTAAGGTAAAAAGCTCTTTCTTCCCCCAAAGTGGTTTAACTAATAAAATTAATTTGCCCATTTAAAATTTAAAATAAAGACAAGATGTTTCAATTTTTCAATAAAGAAGTTTGGCAGGAACAAAGGGAGTTATTTGCATGCTGATGGGGCTGGTGAGGAGCCAAAGTGCAGACAAATCTTCCTGATGCCAAGCAGAAGAGCTTTATCTCTTCCCTTCCCTCTGTTGGATGCGAGGGACCTGAAGAGATGTAGCTTTCTCCAAGGGAGAAATGGGCAGGGTAGGTAGGGAGCCTATGTGCTGGCCATTGAGCAGTTGGCTCTTTTGAGCCATTAAGAAAAGTAATCAATTCAGAACCATTCTCAAGGGGCATCACATGGGCCTAGCTGTGACAATCCCCCAGTGGCCCCCCTCTTCATAGCTGAGGCCTAGCTCTCTTTGCCATTTATGGCAACCATCGAACAGATGAACTTTGCAAAGCTTCATGAATTCCTGGCAGCTTCTCTGTATTGCCCCCATTTCTTGTTTTCTCTCCACAATTGACTATCAAGGGACACAACATTTCCTCTACAGCCAGCATGGCAGAGCTCAATCTCTAAGGGACAATTCCACTTTCCACCTTCTGTTTCCACCTTCCAGCCTCCTACAAGCCATGGTTCAAAGAGATGGCTATTGCTTTCCACTGCAGGATGATGTTGACATTGTCAATATTGAATTTGGATTCAAAGTCTTGAATCTTGAAAAAGTCCAGAGATTTGTAGGGATTTTCCAAATGACCTGTTCACCCCTAATGGCCCATATTTCACCAGTATATAATTAATGTGTGAGAGTTTATAATACATTCTGCCTTACAAAGTGCTCTCACATATATTGCATTTGATGCATGTATTATTTTCCTATTTTATAGGTGAGAAAAGTGATGGTCATAGGAAAGATGAGAAGGATAAAAAATTTTTTTTTGCATTGTATGCATTAGAAACTGTGTGGAAGCTTCACTACATTACCCAGTAATCTTAACAACAGCCCTGAGAACTAGGGCATTGTCTCCCATTTACACTCGAGGAAAGGCAGACTTGACATTTATGTGATCACCCATACTCACAAAATTGACCTCGGATTTGTACTTAGGCCATGCTGGTTTCAAATTCTTCCCCCACACTGGCTGAGGGTTTATTTCATTTTCCTGGCAGATAGATAAATCTATTTCTTCCATTCACTCCTTAGCTGAAATATCTAACAGGCTCTCCCTCGCAAGCATCTTCTTTTGTGTCCCTGTGAAACACAAAATATCTTTAAAACACCTGGAAATAAAAGTTATACCACAGTTCTCACCGTCATTTGGCATCAAAACAGGGAATAGATCCAATATTTTTATCATCACTGCTACCCCATTTCCCCATCATTATCATCATCATCATCATTATCTTCATCAAATCCTGTCTTTGGAGCTCCCTCAAGCACTTCTCCTTCCTTAGTGGGCATTTTTTAGGACACAAAACAGACACAGTCCTTGCTTTTGAGTTGCATTTTGTGGTAATGATCAGTAAGAATTCAGTCTCTAGAGCTGGCTGAAATTAATGAACATTTAGGATAAGTGACTTAGGGAAATTCAATGGTTGAACCAAAGTAATAGGAATCTGTTTACAAGACAACCCTCATAAATAGTATAAAATGAATATGCTGCTCAAAAAAGGAATTAATTAACATTTAACTACCATGCATTTTTCTATCCATTAACTAAACATCTCTACAAATGGTTTGTGGAATGGACAATTTATTCCCATCCATTTGGTTTTCATCACTAATGGTGGAAGTGAAAGGAGCAAAATGCTTGATACATCAGCGAAACAACCACTCAGCCATGGTTCAAAAGAGTTCTGTAAGAGCGTGAGCAACACAGTATTGGATATAACCCTTTCTTCAAAGCCTCCTTTCCCCTCATGTTCACTTTGCAGGACAGGAGTACTTCCAGGAAATGCTGATAATTACCTGGCATACCCAACAAGGCCAGCTGTCTCCCCAGCACCTAACAGAGTTCTTTCCGTGTTATGTTCATGTAATAAATACATGTTGAATTAATCAACTAATGATCAAACTCACCTCTTCTAATTATTCTGATAAATGGCTCTCTTTGCCAACATTATTTGTCATTCCATATTCCAATTTCCACTGTTTTTCACCCCAAAAAAAGCAACCCTGAAATATGCCATGGAGAAAGAGTACATTACTTGCCTATTCTCAATCTTTTCATCTCATTAGCATTCTGAAAATAGACACAATTGCCTTGTATTTGTTCCAACTCCTCAAACCCCCAAAGCACTTTTTTCTCTCCAATGTGCTTGTTATTGGTTTTCTTTCCCCCTACTGACTGTGAGTTGGAAGACAGGGGCACTACGTGGTGGAATCCTCAGCTACTTCCTTAGGAATGTGTCCATAGTGGGTACTCAATGCAGGTGGTTCTTTTTTTTTTTTTTTTCCAATGGAAACATACATTCTCTGGAAGCCTAAAGGTTTTCTTTATTGGGACATTGGAGATGCAGCCCTTCTCAGGAGCAGAGAGACTGACTCAATGACTATGAGCTGATCCTTCCCATCAGATATGTCCAAGATTCTGCCCACCACACTGTTAGTGAGGCCAGGGTGAGGGAAAGCCAACTCTGCAGTCCAGTCTTTCAGGCTTTAAAAACGTAAGTGATAACCCTGCAAGCTGAGTTAATGGAGTCCACATCTCAGTATGACTTATATGAGTTATCTGAGCAAAATACAAAAACAAGCCCATACAAGAGGCACTGTCGTTTGGTAGAAATCAGGGAGGTCTGGAAAGTGGGGCAGAGGAACTGATTAGCACCATCTCCATTAACTTACAGAGAACCATTACTGTTCTACTTAAGGACAAACAATTCTCTTTGGTGAAATTAATTCATTTCCCAAGTTAGGCTTTGTGGTGTGTGTCTGCATGCATGTGTGCTGGTGCATGTGGAGGTCTTTCTCCTTTCTGCTGTACAGTTGATTGTGCATGTGTCTGGGACTCATTACATGATTGAAAATCAAAAGCAGCTGGAAATACATGGGGCAAAAAGACAGATCTCATTACCAGAAACATTAGAGACATGGCCCATTGAAAGGAAAATTGTACAAAGATAAATTCATAAAATATTTGGCCTTTGCCTCTGTTGACCACCCTGTGAGACTTATAATTCTCTCTAATTTTGGATTCTACCACCCCAATATCTTTTGATTCTCTTCTTGTCATTCAGCTCCCTCCTTACTCAAATCATAGTCTTCAATCCACCTGAAGAATATAGATGCATTACAAGTTTCTATAGCGCTCTTCTTTTCCAGCCATCTAATTTCATTGGGTGAACTCATCCAGTCCTATTATTTTCCAGGATGCACTTCCCCAATCACATCTTCATCCCAGACCCATCATGACACAAACCTATCCCTCCTCTTGTGTTCCTATGTCAGTTGATGACACTGGCATCCACTCAGTTTCCCAAGATGGATCCTCAGATCTGTCTTTCATTCCTCCTGCATTTCCAGTCGCTGGTCAAGTGAAACTGACTTCCTATTATGAACGATGTTTTTGTCTAAAAAAATGCTTATTGTGTGCCAAGAACTGCTTTAAGCTTTACAACCCCACGAGGAAGGCATTATAACTACTCCCATTTTAGAGGTAAGAAAACTGAGATGTTGAGAGTTAAAGCAACTTTCCCAAGACCACACAATTCATAAATGACAGAGCCAGGATTTAAGCTCAGGCATCTTGGTTCCAGCATCCCAGTTCTTGAATCATATACTCTGCTGCCTCTACATACCCAATTCTTCCTGGTCAAGTCAATGTCTCTCAATTAACAGCATCTCTTTCCCTATCCTATACTTGCATAGCATATTTTTCTTTCAGAATTACAAATCTCTTTTCTAATATCTGATCTAAATCAAGTAGATCTAATATCCACTAACTAAAATCCAAACTTTCAAGAACATCCGACATCTTTGAAAATCTCTCTCCAGCCTACCTCCCACTTCATCTCCTGCTACTCTTCCCAACCAAACACCCTGCCTCTGTCCCCCAAACTTCTTGCCTTTCCTTGATCTAATAATAATTTTTCTAGAAAGCATGTGTTGAGCATCTAGGTTTATCAGTCTTTGCAATAAACACTTCATACTTTTTTTTCCCTCACCAATTATCATAGCAATCTTACAGTGTAAGTATTATTCTTATCTCTTTGCCAGTGAGAAAACTTGGGCTCTGGAAAATTCAAACTTGCCTAAGGCCCCTTTGGAAGTGGTGAGTCAGGATTTAAACACAGACATCAAAATTCACATCTTCTTTCCTACCAATAAATAAGTATATGTAGAAGTGTTCTAATAATTCCTGAAGGTGTCCTCTGGGTTGCAAACTTGCCCTTTGACAATATTGCTGTGAGTTCACTTGAAAAGTGTTCTTCAGCATTCTTTAGGGCATCCAAGAAAGGTGGTAGTGGTGGTGAAGGGATGGAATAGCTAAGCGCCGAGGATAGAGGGCTATTGAGTAAAGGCTAACCTAGGCAGTGATGGCCAGTGCTCCTGGCAACCTGGCCACATAATCAGGAACTCTAATCCCAAAGAAATATTAGTTAATCATGATCCAAAACCAACCAACCAACCAACCAACCAGTGAGTAGCTGATCTTAAGCCTGAGCTTTGTAGCTTAAATCAGGATAGGAAATGCTCATTGCTCTACAAACTCAACAGCCAGAATGTAAGTAAAAATGCACTGTTAGAAGTTCTCCTAATGTTTCCTTTGTCTCCTGATGTGCAAAGGATGAAACACACCTGGCTCCCACCAATTGTGCAAAATATTCCCACATTGTAAAGGGAAGGTAAATAAGAGGGAGCCTCACAAAGTTTATCTACCTGAGGCTCCTGAGCCTCCTGCTTCCCACCCCCCTCACTCAGTCAGGCTGTCCACTTCATCAACACTAGAGGGCACTCTACCTTCTAGTGGCCAAATGTGTATGGTTGCCTTCCTAAGGTGGAAGTTATGGAGCCCACACGTGATGATATCTCCCCTGAGGGCCCCAGTCCCAACAAAGACCACCCTGATTATTATTTTTCTATTGAAAACCTCTAAGATAAAAGATCAGGTACAGAATATTATAGAGGAAGGGGACTTTGGAGTCCTTCTTGCCATGAATAAAAACAAATAAATATGTCATCTTTCCTTCAACTACCATGTCCTCTTTTTACCTAAATCACAACTTCCCACAAAGGGATCAACAGAAACAACTGCATGTGGTGAAAGATCACTTCAGCTCCAGAGATTGATCCTGAAATTCAGTTCCTTTCTTCCCACTTCCAACATCTACCCTTGGATAAAACCTGCCAAGCCTCTCATTGTCCTAGCTATAATCCTCTCACTGGGACTAGTCTTAGGGAAAAAATGAGAAGAGGTAAAGGAAGAAAATGAATGAACTTTTATAGAGTGCTAAATATCTATGTGCTAGGTAGGTTTTTGTGGCGTGTATGTGTTGCACATATGTCATCTCAATCGTCACAGTAATCTAAATGAGGTCAATGGTATGATTCCATTTTACAGATGATAAAACTGAGGCTCCAGGAGAGATCTAATATCCTAGTAGATCTAATATCCACTAACTAAGTTATTAGATCCTCATTTTTTTCTCAAAAGAGAAAAGTTAAGAAACATGCTTGAGCCCAGCATAGATATGAATGATAGAATGGAAATTCAAATGGAGAAATACTTCCAAAGACCATTCTTTAAGCCAGGAGTTGGCAACTTTAAGATTTGGAAACTGAAGTTCAGTGTCATTGAAACTAAGTTTTCAATGTTGGTACAACCATATGCACACTTATAAGCTGAAGAAACCAAGAGATTTGACTTACATATCATTCAGCTGAAGCAATGAACAATTGTAACTCCACCCCTCAGGAATTAGAAAATAAATTATTTCCAAGATGTTTACCTTTTTTTTTTCCTGTAAGTTGGCTCTGGCAGCTAGGTTAAGCATTTTTTCACTCACCCTGTGTCTATAATAATAGGACCTATAATTCTGTTACCTTATCATCAAAGAGTAACAGCTCCATGTGTAAGACAACCTGACCTCTCTCTTGCATCACATGCTCTTTCTTGTAGTACAATATCTGTAGCTTTTGTAGCTAAATACATCTCGATTTAAATCCCAGTTTTTATCTTTACAAGTTACGTTGGGTGGGCTCGAGCAATTTATTTAGCTTCTCCAAGTCTTTATTTCTCAATCTATAAAATGAGTGGTAAAATATCTGTGTCACAGTGAGATAGGGTACATAAATTGTATTGTATGGTGTCTTCTTGTTACTCAATAAAATGCTTTCTGCTCAGAACAACCAAATGAATCACTGGTCTTATGGTGAAGGAGCCATGAGTCATCTCACTCTTCAGGTTTATCTGCCTTCTGACTACCTTTACCCACGTCCTCAGGGCCGGATCAATGACCAAGGGGCTCCATCTCATCACCCCTACTGTTTCTACCTTCTCATCTATCTCTCACTTCCTGGGGCCCTAGCATTTTTTTTTCTTTTCTTTTAGAATTATAAGAGGGAGAATTTGCTTATAAATTAGCAAGTATAGTAACTGTAAAATGACACCACAATGGAATTCAGCTGTTTACACCTGAAGTAAAAAAAAAAAAAAAAATGAAAGAAAAAAATCCCTCACTAAATATTAGGTATCAGCAGTAGCCTAATATTTCACCCACTGGGTAAGAGCTAGACTCAGGATGTCAGAAGACACTCAAAAGCCCTTGTGTCCTCTTCCTCATTTAGTTAGTTCCACAGTTATGGTAACGGTGGTTGTGGTGATAGTAAGGATGTAGCTATTATTTGTTAATCATCTGCTATATATCAATGTTGTGTTAGTCCTTAATATAGGGTATCTTAATCCTCTACAACGCTATATAAATTGGCTGTTACTGTGTTCATTTGGAGGAAGGATACCGAGGCTGACTTGCGCAGTAGCTCATATATAGATGAGACAGGCTTTGAATTCAGGTCTGATTCTAAAACCCACCATCTTCCCTCTTTGCAACACTGCCTGTCTTAGATGTAGGGCTACCACATCTTTCTTCCCCTTTATTTGTGCTCCTTTTTTCCTTATTTCTTCATCCTCATTTCTTTTCTCAAAAAGAATAATAATCATTTCTTTAAAATCTCCTTGTTCCATTTCATTTCCTTTTCCTCCTAAGAACACATTTGAGAAATCATTTTTAATGATATCAAATCATTTTTTATTGGTCCTCTGCAAAAATATTACTGGTGTTATGCCAGGCATTCTGAAAAGCTGGTATATTATAGAGGAAACCTACTCAAACTGCAGCCTCATGCTGGGTTGCTACTCACAAATGTTTCTTAATCTACAACCCTGGGGTTATGAATGACAACCCACAAAAGTTCTTAGAAAGGTAAAGATAGGGAAAAGAGGTTGAAATTCACATTCATTTATTTAACCAATATACATTAAATTTGTACTGTGTTTCAGACTCTGTACTAGGCACTGGGGGTAAATGATAATCAAGCCATGATATCTGCCCTCATGGAGCATTCAATCTAGTGCACAGAGGAAAATGTAAATTGGTAATTAAAATACAATAGCTTGAATGCCATGACAGATTAGTGCAGGGTGCTCTGGGAGAAGAAAGGAAACATCTCAGACACAAGGAAGATATTTATCATGATTGCAAATCTGCAGTTTGGTCAGAGTTTAATGAAAAACACTTGTCTCTACTCCATGTGGTATAAACTGGGTGCTTCACCCAAGGGCTGATGAGTTCTCCACCACAGTGATCTGCTCACAAAGGCTAACAAGTTGGTGCCAACAGTCAAGTGGGAGTTCAAACAAGATGGGTGCCAGAGGTCTCAATTCCCCTTACGTGGGTTTTTCCATGTGCCCTAGGTTTCTTCAAAGTATGGAGACCCGGGTGAGTGTCCAAAGAGAGAAGGCCAGATAGAAGTTGTATTATCTCATATAACTCAATCTCAAAAGTCACATACCCTCATTTCCACCTTATCCTATGAGTCCAGATAGTGGGCCACCTGAGATGTGACCAGACTCCAGCTCTTAATAAGAAACATGACAATGATCATGTCATGTGAGAACATGTGAGATAGGAAATACTACTGCAGTCATTTCTGGAAAACTTTACCAACCATGCTCCTCTGAACCCACTGTCTATACTTTACATTGCTCTTGCTTGGAAAAGCTAAATACATGGACTGCATCAACAGTAGTCTTCCTTGTCCTCCAGCTTCTGTTGGGTTTGAGTAAAGGAAACATTAGCAAGATACTGAAGGGGGAGAGTGAATTCAGTGTATTCATTCCCCCAGCCTTTTGTGAACAGGTGCACCTTGGCTGGCTATGCCCTTCAACTGAAGGACCCAGATCCTATCAGGCAGCCCCCTCTACCAGCTATCTCTGTCTGTTCTAATATCCTGTCTTTCCCCCTGCCCTTTCTGACTTAGAGGCTGAAACTGCTCCTCTCTGTTACTAGTCCCAAGATATTGCACTAACCCTTTGGTTCTAGACTCTGTACTATTCTTTGATGTATACTCCAGTTATACTCCAATTGTACCCATGTAAGTAATCCTTTTATTTAAGCATTCTGAAATTATCTAATGTGAATATATCTGCTTTTGTTTTTTGTTTTTCCCTGACCCTGACTAATATATCAAGCAAAGAGTTATCTGGTAAAGGTGATACAATAAATTCATGGTCTGATACACAACTTCTGCTCTAAACATTTAGCAATCTTAGATAAATTAAAAACCAGTCTAAAAGAAGCAAGAAATTTGTTTCCATGGACCAATAACAGGAGGAAAATACAAAGTACTGAGCAGAATCCATGGAACTGCTAAAGCTTGAAATGCAGAAACAGATGCTGGGATACTGGGGGCAAAAAGTGCCCAACACACAGTGTGGGACTAGAGCCAGATTCCACAAAATTAGGAAATGAAATAGCACTCCCCTTTCATGCAAGGACACTAAAAAAATACCACAGTTTACCACTGCTTTTGTGCTATGGATTAAAGAAACCTGTGGGTTCAAGGAGGCTAGAGGACACAGACACTGCCTCCAGACCAGGAACTAAACCAAGCTGCCAGTTAGCTCAGTACCAGGGCCTGAAGTATCTCCAATATCATCATGGGTGTGGCTTCAGGCCACTATTATCAATACTAGTACTGGTCTTAGCATAAGAGGCCAACACAATAATACTACATACAGAAAAGCAATAACATAATAAAATAGATGACAAAACCAAACCAAAATAATGTCCAGTCCAAAATGAAGCTGCAAAAATAGAATTAAAAAAGATATGAAGTCATATAGTGCTAAAGATGGGAGTTCCTTCTACCCCCCCAAAAAATCAATCACACAAACATGAATCACTTCCAGAAAAAAAAATTATTTTAAAGGACATTGACAAAAAATAATAAACATGCTTAAGACGCTCAAAACATTAAATAGAAGAATAAAAATTATTAAATTTAGAAATTTAAAAGGTATAAGTAGATACAAAAGAAAAACAATTGGAAATCTTAGAAATAAAAAATGTAGTCACTGATATCAAAAATTCAACAAACTGAGTGTTCTAGAGGGAAGGGGTTGGGAGGATGGGTTAGTCTGGTGATGGGTATTAAAGAGGGCATGTTCTGTGGAGCACTGGGTGTTATACGCAAATAATGAATCATAGAACACTACATCAAAAACTAATGATGTAATGCATGGTGATTAACATAACATAATAAAAAAAATTCAACAAATAGAATAAATTCCAGATTGACACAAAGAATTAGTGAGATAGAAAATAATACTGAAAAATTCAGATAGAATTCAAAAACACAAGGAAATAAAAGAGAAAGAGTAATTAATGATTTAAAAGATATGGAGAAGATTCTGGGAGGCTCTAACATGTATCTACCAGAATTCCAGGAAGAAAGAACAAAAGAATTAATGTGTGTGTGTGTGTGTGTGTGTGTGTGTGTGTGTGTGTAAAGAGATAATAACTGAGAATTTTCCAAAATTACAGAACATCTAAGTTCTCAGATGTAAAGTACACTTCAAGTGCCCAGAGGTATATATAAAATAAAGCCACATCTTGACTCATTATAGTAAAATATAGATCATCAAGGATAAAGGGAAAAACTTAAAAGTTATTGGAGAAGTCTGCTCAGCCCTAGCATAGGGCAGCTTCCTAAATCTTAATTTTTCTACACATCCTCCCAAATAAGTTAAGCTCAACAAGGAACTCAAATACAAATACAAGGAGCTCAAAACCACATCTTCAGAATTACTAGGAGACATTTAATAACACAAATTTTGAATTACCTATAAGTAGAAAAACTAACACCAAATTCCAACAGAGCTTCCATAGCCATAGTAAGAGTGGGGAGAATATAAGTTTGGAGAGTGGGGAGTTGCCTTAAGAGACTCCAGGGAAAAGAAGAGTATATGAGATTTACATAAAATCCAGATAGTAACTCACAGGAAGGAAAAAGTGTCCTCAATGCTGAACACAGGTCTGGGACTTACTGTTTTATAGTACTGCCAACAGAGTCTAAAGAGTGAGCAAAAGCAGAGGTTCCACTGATGCCTCTGCAAAGCATTTTGTGAGAAGTTTTTAACTAAAGAAGGAGGAGTTCCTCCTTGGCAAAGTGGCATTAAAGCAACAGGAAGAAATAAGAAAGAAAAAATTAAATATTCTGCAGGAAAAAAAGAGAGAGAGATAAACGCAAATTGCACCAACACTTTCCCCAACACCTTCATCAACAAAAAAACTATGCATTAAGGAAACTGCACTTCACTATTCTGGCACATAGAGTACTCTTCAGTGATGAATTCTATCTCTGAAATATTTTGGAATAGAAAGAAAACAAAAACAAAATCTCAGGCTAACTCTGTGTAAAGTCACAATAAAAAGAAAATAAAAAGTGAGACTTAGAACATTTCAGCTGATTATAAGCTCCCAAAAGAAAAATGACCATGAGATAAAAACTATAAACAAATACTCCAAACTTAATTAAATTTCCTCAAGCATTTGGAGATATAAAAATATCCAAAATCAGAAATTAAAAAATTAAGAATAGTGAAAAATAACAGAAAGAAACGCACTGAACTTCAAAAAGAAATTAAGGAAAGGTGAAAAATCTTCAAAATAAAGAAAAAAAAGACAAGGTATCAAATAAAATCAAATAGTTATAAGGGCCAATGAATAAAGGCAAAACAGCAACAACAACAACTAAAAGAAAGCAAATGAGAAAAAGGAGTAAAAAGAGTCAGAGAGAAAATGGTTGAAAAGCAAAGAAAATTCAATGTATGTATAACTGGAGTTATTAAAAGGGAAAGCATATATATAATCTGGGAAAATTTTTCAGAAATAAGAGAAAAAGAAAATCTGTGTTTTGAAAGGGTCCACCATGTACCTTGAAAAGCTGGTCTGGAATGACCAACTTTGAGGTAGAGTCTATAAAATAGAAGACTTTAACGACAAAGAAAAGTTTCTCAAGGCCACCCAGCAGAAGGAACGAAGTATTATAAAGTATATAAAGTATTATATAACAAAATTACACATGCATCAAATTTCTTAAGAGAAACATACAAAGAACTAATAGCACAATTAATCTCCCAGCAATTACTTATTAACTACAAAAAGAAAAATAGTAACTATACAGTGGAGAAGTTGGACCATACCTTAACCAAATAAATCATCATAATTAACATCACCTATCGGGGGCAAATAGACAGGTTGTCACTTCAGATGTAATATCCTGAGAATAATATAGTTTATTATTTATATAGTAGCTCCTTCCAAAGATGTAAAACATGATTCTAATCATTACAAAACACCAGAGAAACCATCAGGGACATACTAAAAAATTGCCTGTATTTTTTTTTTCAAAAATGCCAATGGTGTGAAAAACAAAGAAAGGCTGAGTAACTGTCCCAGAGTAACAAAGCCATGATAACTAAAGGCAATACCTGATCCTGACTTGGATCTCAGAAGAGCAAAACAAAATTACTGTTAAAAAAAATATATGTTGGAACAATTAACAGCATTGGAAAATGAACTACAGATTAAAGGCATCAATGTTAAGTTTCTTGAATCTGATGGAGTTCAAGATAATGGCAAAGGTCATTTCTGATAAGCAGAATATAAGACAGGGTCCCTACTCTCAAAAACAATACATTCATTATATTCTAAGTAAAGAAAGAAAACAAGCAAAAAATATCAAAAGTGTAATACAGGAAAAAAAATGCAAATTTTCAGAATAGAAAGTGATTACTTGACCCGTGGTGGTGTGAGAAATCCTCACATAGGAGACAGAATATAAATGAGGCCTTTGAGGAAGGATGGATTTGAGTAAGCAGCAAAGGAAAAGAAAGGCTTTTCTGTGGAGAGACACCATCACTGTGAGCAAGGAGGTGGGAATAAACACAGCTCACAGGGTAAACTTAGGAGTCCAAGACTCAAGTGGAAAGTCAGCGCTGGGGAACAACAGAGAAGTTATTTTATGTGTAGGTGGAAAGCACCGAAAATTTCAAAGCTTCAATACATGCCATCCGATCAAATATACGAGGTTTTAAATAATTTATTTTAATTTGGGAATCTTTAAACACTTTGTCCAGATCTTTTTCTCTTAAAATTAAGTCATTAAAGGGACACCTGGGTGGCTCAATCAGTTAAGCGCCTGCCTTCGGCTCAGGTCTTGATCTCAGGGTCCTGGAATCAAGTCCAGCATTGAGTCCCAGCATCCGGCTCCCTGCTCAGTGGGAAGCCTGCTTCTCCCTCAACCCCTCCCCCTCCTTGTGCTCTCTCTCTTTCTGTCTCTCTCTGTCAAATAAATAAATAAAATCTTTAAAAACAAAAAGACTAAGTCCTTATAGGGAAGACATCTCTCCACTGATGTCTAAAAATCTTTCTGTGATGATGAAAATATTCTGTATCTGCAATGTCTAATACACTAACCACATGTGGCTAGTGAAATGTGGCTAATGTGACTAAGGAAGTGAATATTCAATTAAATTTAATTTTAATTACCTTAAATTTAAATAGTCGCATGTAGCCATCAGGGACTACACTAGATTTCACAGGTATATACCAAAGCTCTCTCACAACTGGCATGAATGATCTAGATGCATGCCATCATTCCCCTTTTAGCCTCTCAACATGTAGACACAGCTTCACCACTCTCCTCCAACCCTTATTTTTAAAGGAAGTAGAGTATTACATAGGGTATGACAATTCCAGTGAACTTAGAAAGTAATTAGGTCAGGATTTCTCGTTTCTGAAATGCAAAGGTCACCCTGAAGAAACATGAGGATTGAAACTTGAAAACTAAGCAAATATTTGGAATTCCAGTTTTTTTCCTTCTTTCCTTAAGCTCATCCTTCTGCCCACTATAATGAAGTCTGCAGCTCAAGTGATCAAAAGCTTGAAGCAACCTTCACAATGGCCTCCCACTAGGGCTCCTGAAGAAAGGACATGGGTGGGAGGGTGGGAGGGTGGGGGGGTGTTCATGGTGCTGGCAGCTATTTGACTGTGATCTCAGCCCCTTAAGCCCCATTTAAGAGTAACAAATTAAACTGCCCTTCTAAAAATTCAGCTCCCAAATTTTTGGCACATTTAGGTTTTTCCTTGGGTATAAAAATTCTTCAGGCCCTTATGTTCAAGAAAGTACATTTTCTCTCCTAAAAATAAGTGAGCAGCAGGTGCCATACCAAACAAGTCTTAAATGATTTAAGCTGCAGTTGGGAAGGCTCCATAATGTAATTCATTCCAGTTACTGCTCATTTGGAACTGGGGGAGGCTTTTGATCTAGCTGCATGAATTTCAGATCATTTCTATTGGACAGTTATAATTTTGTTAACAGTCTTTGTAAGTTAAACGTATAGTCCATTTGGAGTAATGAGCATGCACAAGCACATACACATCCCTATCAAAGGTCAACATCACTCAATGCTGATAAGAATAGGTAATATTCAATATTTAAGGGTTACTTCTAATTCCTTTCCAGCATTCCTTATGTCATTTTATGCCCTGGCTCTATTTTATCACTGCTAGAAAAATGCCATAAATAATTGGTTTGGGATGAGCAAGGGAATGTGCACAACCTCTCCTCTAATTTCAAGACAATGCCAAGCATTTTGTACAAGAGAAATAGCAAACTTCTTCCTGGGTTTTTAGATAAAATATAAATTCCAAATATTTCTGTTCCCTATTGTTTCCTTCAAAACATGCCAGAAATTCCCATGTTGTTTTGCTAATCAGCATTACTACACCTGAAATATACTTAAGTCTCCAAAAAGGATGGCCAAATAGAATAGACAATCACAGGTCAAATAAAATTTGTTGTTTTCTTGAAAATATGCCCACATTAGTTCAGATTATACCTGTTTATAACTCTGTATATAATATTAACATGCAAATAATATATGAGAACATAAAAACAGGATACTTATAGCAAAAAGATATTAAGTAGGAAAAGTTAGTTGCTGTAGCCTAAGGAAGGCTGAAGATCTAGCCTCACAGTCTTTGATGACAACTGCAGTTTTCATGGACAGGGAGTAAATTATACTGGAAGAAGAGACCCTATGGGGACATTTTGCTAATGAGCACAAGCTCCCACTTGAACTTGGAATGAGTGACAAAGGTAGGGCATGGAGACCAGAGGAACTTCGTGGGGGTAAGGAAAGAAGGAATGCTTCTGTTTCCTTGTACCACAATCCTATGGAGATAATATTAAATCAATTTATTTAGAGTTTCAAGCTTATTCATATACAGTTTTGTCTCAAAATGCCTTTATCTGTGCCCCACATCTGAAGTGACTAGCTCTCTGAAGAGTTTGTGTGAATATTTCAATTGCAAAAGTGATTGAAAATAGTTCCATGATTTGGTATAAAGTAAAAATTTAAAATCTCACTAGTTACGTGATAGACAAACAAAAAGTATGCAGTTTCATCATTGCCCTCCTCCAAAATGATCACAATGCCTAATGCTAGACAACACAAGGTGCTTTTGCTAATTTGCATAATGGCACTGTATAAGCTAGTGATGGCCTGGCTGGATTGGCTCAGAGATGCCTATTCCAGCATGTCATTCCCCTATTGAAGAGTTGGCCACACAGAGTCTCTCTGTTGCTCTCAAGGCCATAAAAAATTAACATCATAGAACATTGGACAAAGAATATCCAAATAAATTAAAATATGTTCAATATCATTTGAAAAAAAAAATATCATTTGAAATCTGGGAACTGAAAGTCATCATTCAGCTGTGGTGAATCATATTATTTCCCCAAATTCTTCATTCCTCCCAGGATCCATGTCCTTTATCACTTAAATTTCTGGTTGCTACCACTAAATGAGAAGAGTATATATCCCCAAGCCCTGACATCAGGTTGAGACATGTGAATTGCTTTAGTCAGTAGAATGAGAGGGAAATGACAGTGTCAGTTCCATGCCTATACCTTAAGAAGCTTTGTATATTTCCACTTGTCCTCTTATGCCTCTGGCATTGCCATGAGAACATCTTCCATCTTACACACTGGTCCTAAACACATGATGAACCATGCGGAGCAGAGCTGCACCAGTAACTATAGACTGAACCAGAACCTCCCCAGCCAAGGTGGACACCTGCCGACAGTAGATCCACACAGCACAGAGTCCATCAGTCAAACCCAGTAGAACTGTTGGTGTGTGAGCAATTCTGAGTGATTGCTGTTTTAAGTCACTGTTTATTTGTTTTACCATTTGTGTGTGTATGTGTGTATGTGTTGAGAACACTTAAGATCTACCCCGTTAGCAAATTTCATGTATATAATACAGTATTATTAACTATGATATAGAGTGAGAAAAATGGGTAGATATTGGTCAAAAGGTTTCACTTAAACCATTGTGTTTTGGAGGGGTCTGTTACACAGGATTATTGTTGCAATAGAAACCAATATCAGCCTCCACAGGATTCTCACAGCCGGTACTATTTCAGGCACTGCATGCAAGTGGGAAGTAGGTCTCCACCACTCTCCTTTAACCTCCACCATCTCCCCAGCCAGATGAGGCCATTCCTCTTCCTCCTGACCAAGAATTACAATCTTGCCTTCTCCTACCCATTCTACAGCTCAAGCTTAATTCCTTGATGGACTAGACCTTTCTCTACAAGTATTTGACAACCTTACCTACTTTCTCTAAACCTTAGCTTCTTATTTCATAAGTGGGGCTAATTATGATTTACTATTTACTATTATTACATCAGATAATGTATGTAAAGTGACTAGATAGTAGAAACAGTAGGAACTCAAAAACCAGTAAACACTATTGTCCTGACTTTCTGTCACTCTCATAATGATGCATGCTGAGACCCAGAGATAAATCTTTTTGATAGTATCATGTAAAGTGGATAAAGATAAAGATAACTGCTAACTCATCCTAACTTTTTTTTAAAGATTTATTTATTTCAACGAGAGAGAGAGAGAGTGCACAGCAGCAGGGAGGGGTCGAGGAAGAGGGACAAAGAAACCCAAGCAGACTCCCCATAGGGCCTGATCTCAAGACAGTGAGATCAGAGCTGAGCCAAAACTAAGAGTGGGAGGGACACTTAACTGACTGCACCACCCAGGCACCCCCCCAACTCTTTAATATAACATGATTTAACACATGACTTGAAAAAGATATTTTCAACATAAGTTATTCTTTCTGTAAGTAATTTCGAAGTTTGGAGAATTTTGTCACCGAAAAAAAGTGTTCTAATAATAAAGAGTGTTCTAATCTCTTTGGAAATATTCCACTCCCGATTAGCCTGAAAATTTGAGACTCAAATGGTCAATTAACATTTTAGTTAATTGATAATATTAATTAATAATGAGCCAATATTTAGTGAGCACCTACAACACACTAGATTCCATGCTAGTTGCTGCATGAGATTAAAAGGACATAAAATATCTTCTCCCTAACCATTTAGAAAATGTTGGGAAGTTGCTGCATTGACACAGTAACAACTACCCAAGTTGACATGTATTGAATCAAATGTACTACATTAACTAGAATAGAAACTAAGGTAGAAAATGGAATACTCAAATTGGCATAATTTAAGGAGAAATTAACAAAAGGACTATTTGCAGAGATGAGGGCAGGAAACCACAAGGGCCATGCAGCACTGCATAGGCAGTAACAGTGGAGTACTATTACCACCCCAGAGCTGACAGGATGAGAAGAAAGCATTTACCTGGACCAGGTGAAAGAGAACCATGTGGAAATGACCATCTGACAAGAACTGTGGTTCAATGGCAGACTCTAGCCAGGCACAGGGCAAAGGAGCCTGTTGATGATAGCTATACTTGTCAGCCTTTCAAGACAGAGATCAAGGTGGAGAGAGGATCTGAAAGGGCATAGTCTATCCAGCACACCAGGCCACAGGAACCAACTCCCAAAAAGATAATTGCCTTAGCCTACTGATAGAGACATGCTCACAAGTGTAATGGTAACCCTTAACAGGGAAAATTCACTCCTCTTGGAGTCTCCCAGGCATTTGGAATCTGAATCATGTTGGATTCAGATTCCCTGGGAGATTCCCCTACAAATCCAGATGGTATTAGAGAAGATGAACCTTGGCTGGGATGCAGTAGGCTGGAAAGTGAACTATAAGTGAGGAATTTTGGGCTCTCTCCATGCCTTTCCTCCAGGGAAAGAACGCAGGTAATGGTCCTCAAATTATCTCCCCTCTAGCCCTGCTTGTTTATGGTCAGAAGAAGTTCTGCCAAAACACCCCATAAAGGATAGAAAACGGACATGATGACAGATTATTTCTTACCTAAACTGCTATGTAAAGTCTTAAACATCCTCAAATTGGACTATTTTCATGCTAGTTAAAATAGTTGGCACAAGACATTTTTCATGACCCTATTGTACTAAACTTTTACCTCCAGATTTTCCTGGTGGGAGGTGAAGTTCATTGCTTCCAGTGGGACCTTATATTTCCTGCCAACATAATTGTGGGCAGTGCTGCCATTTAGAAATAGCAGTCTTCTTCTTTGGGTTCAACATGGCTCTGAAGAGATAGTGGTATTTTGGCATTTTCAGTTCCTTGATTCCAAAATGCATTAGCCTATATGCATACATATCTGCTTTCCAATTCAAAATGATGCTTTTGTTTTGAATCCAAATAAGTTTTCCATCCTTGCCTGCACCCTCCAAATGATTTCATTGCCATTATTTTCTTAGCATCATCTGTGGATGAGAATGCAAACAAAATTTCAGGTCCTCCCTGGCATCTCTGCTTCTCTGAAGGTTTTATTTATACTAGCATAATAGGGATTGATTGTACAATAGGATAAACAACCTTCAGCTTATGTAGGAACGTTTTCAACATCCCATTTCCCATTCACACATGTTCTCAATGAGTAACTCATCAACTCAGTCTTATTTTCTGTGCTCTTCAATGCTCGCCTTAGGGCCTGTTCTTTTTCCTGATATTGCAAGGTAGTAGCAAATAATGTCACAGTTAAGATTTCAAAGGCACAACATTATAACCTCCTCATCTTTATTGCCCATAATGAAAATCTATATTGCAGCTGTAGTTTTCCAAGAGACTGTCTCATAATTAAATGATATGCTTTTTAAAAATTCATCTTCTGCATTTTTCTTTTTATATCTGAATCCTCTACTTAAAAGTGTTTGATGGCATCCAGTCCCTTTTGGGATTAATACCAACCTTCTTTAAATGGGTGATGGGAATTAAGGAGGGCACTTGTTCTGATGAGCACTGCATGTTATATGTAAGTTATGAATCACTAAATTCTCCTGAAACTAACATTATACTATTTGTTAACTAACTGGAATTTAAATAAAAACTTGAAACAAACAAATAAAACAAACAAAAAAAGAAACTAAAACAAACAAACAAACAAGCCCAACCTTCTTAGCAGGCCATTGATGCACTTTGCAAACATTTACTGAGAGCCATCTCTGTGACAGGCACTTATTATAGGTATAGAGAACATTGTAAATACCATTCACAATGAGCTGCTTGCCTTTCACCAACATTCAACCTTTCCTCAACCTCTTGACTTTACTACCTGTGTTGCCTGTTGGTGCACATTTCCAAATCACTTCTTCCCATTTTCTTGCAAATGCTTACTCTTCCTTCAGAGCCCTCCTAAGCCCACCTTCTGTGAGCATCTTCCCCAACCCCTCTGGCAGAGTTCATCACTCCTTCCTCTGATCCCACAGAGAAGATTTCTTCCATCTTTATCATATCCCTTATCACACTTATTGAGATGGTAAGTATGTTTGTCTCTCCCCCACTCTGGAAGCTCCAGGAGAGAAACATTGGAATTTTGTTCATCCTAGGTACCTAGTACAGTGTATGTGCTCAAAGATTTGCTGAATGAATGAATGAACCCAAGAGGTAGATAACAAAGCACTAGTTGAAACTCTGAGAATAAATTCTCTCAACCACAATTAATTATTCAGCTGAGGATGTAATGTATAACATGGTGACTGTAGTTGATATACTGTATTGTTATTGAAATTTGCTAAGACAATAGAACTTAAATGTTCTCACCAAAAAAAAAAAAAAAAGAAGAAGAAGGAAAAAAACACAGTGAATATGTGAGACGATGGGTGTATTACATAACTTGATAAGGGAAATTCTTTCACAGTGTATACATATATCAAGTGCTTTAAGTATTTTATAATTTTATTTGTTAATTATACCTCAATAAAGCTGAAAAATTCATTCATTAATTCACTGTGTAATAATCCAATGCAAGTTTACTTCTCAGCACACAGCTTTCCTCCAGGCAATGGTCCAGAGACCCTGATTTCCCTTTTGTGGCACCACTATCAGGAGCTGCAGCACCTTCTTCATCCATCCAATGGAAAAGCAAAGAAAACCTGAAGGGGGCACACCTGCTGCTTAAAAGCCTCAGCCCAGAATGGCACACATCACTCCTATTTCTGTTCCATTGGTAAAATCTAGTTGCATGACTACTCCCAAAGGCAGGCAGGTGGGAAGTACAGTCTGGCCAGACAGCCTCCCCCTTGTAATAACTTTGCACACTAGAAGAGGAGTCCCAATCTGGGTGTTCAACCATGCTTTCCTGACACAGGACTCTTTACTGAGGAAGCAATAAAGAAATATACTTCCATGAAATTAATCCCATTTCTCCAAAAATGAAGCTAATTGTGACCATAAAATACAACCTCCCAATTCATCTATCACTTTTATATAACCCACTTCTGCTACGATTGCTGCTTAACTTCTGAAACTCTCCATTAAGAGTCAGAGCTTTGATTTGATAGTACAGAGATCATTCTCTCAAAAATTATTCTGGATAAGGTATAGCATTTTCCAAACTGTGTTCTGCAAAACACTGGCATATTTATGTGGAAATTGAGTTTGGGAAACCCAACATGCTGTACTTCTTCTTAGAGGTTCATATGCATTTTAACACAAAGATTTTGAGCAATGCTATAGTAAATAAATCTGTTTCACTTTGTTCAAGTAAGTATTCCTCAAACTTTTTTAACCACTAAGTATATATTTTGAAGAATACCTATTAACCTCAAAATGCTGTGTAAGAGGACAAAGTAATAAAAATAAGAGTTAGCATTTACTGAAACCTCTCAATGCCACCTAGTTAAGTGATAAAGTCATATGAAATAGGGCTCATTTAAAGATGAAGAAAATTAAGCTCAAAGTATGAAAACATTCATTAAGTATTGAAGTTCCATCATTAAAATGTAACCTGTTTGGATCATTAAGAAAAATGACCAAGAGATTATGTATGTCTGTCCTTTTAGAGATGCCATCTCTGAAAATAACACAAAAGATGTCCAAGTCCCCAGTTTAATGTCAGATGCACAGTGGGGATTCACCCAGAAATCTGCAAAGCCAGTCCAGCAAAACTCCACAAGAAATGAGCTTGTAACTTTCTAACCATACTTTCTTTTATTTTAAATTTTTTTATTGTTATGTTAATCATCATATATTACATCATTAGTTTTTGATGTAGTGTTCCATGATTCATTGTGCATAACACACAGTGCTCCATGCAGAATGTGCCCTCTTTAATACCCATCACCAGGCTAACCCATCCCCCTACCCTCCTCCCCTCTAGAACCCTCAGTTTGTTTTTCAGAGTCCATTGTTTCTCATTAACCATAGCTTTCTAACCAGGCTCTCCTGACATGTGATTCAGCAGTGAGAATGAAAGAAAAACAGAGGGAGTTCCAGGCCCTGAACACAGAATTTCCCACAGAAAGAAGTTTCTCCCTCTGGGACCAATAAGTACCAGTTCCCCAGAAGTGCTGGGACTATAGGGGAACTAAATTTCTACCAACAGCCTTGCCAAGTAACAGTAACACCTCGTTAAGTTGCATAGGCTCACTCTTAAAATGCTTAGCTATTCACTTGGGGAACCCAAAGAGTAGACATTTTGTTCCCATTTACCACCCCCGTCTCCTAGAAATGCCTGGATATCCTGAAATTATGATTGTGTCATTTCCATCATTGCATTCATTTTGGGAAAGAAACTGTTCAGAGGATTGGAAAGGCCATTTGATCGGAAAATCAGGAGAGCTTGACTCTAGCCTCAATTCTGCCAGTAACATCTGTGTGACTTTGAATAAGCCCTACATTAACAACGACTATTTTTAGCTTTTATTACTGCTTCTATTTTCATCTGCTAGATATTATGGTAAGAATTCTTCATTTATTATCTCATTTAAACCTTACTTCCCTTTAAAGTGGGCATTTATCATCATCATTTCACAGATAAGAAAACTGAGGGTCAAGGACACCAAATGACTTGTACAAAGTCACACAGACAGTGGGAGAACTTTGGCTCTATGATTCCATGATTCAGATGGATGGATTCCAAGACCCACAGTCTTAAAAGTTCTCCACACTGCCTCTTCTTAGGCTTCTTTTTTCCCAAAGTTGAGGAGTCTTTACTTTATTCTCTAAGGCTTCTCCCTACTAAAATCTTCTGTGATCTAAAAAACATACTATGGGGCGCCTGAGTGGCTGTTGTTGAGCATCTGCCTTTGGCTCAGGTCATGGTCCCAGGGTCATGGGATCCAGCCCCTCATTGGGCTCCCTGATCAGCAGGAAGTCTGCTTCTCCCTCTCCCACTCCCCCTGCTTGTGTTCCCTCTCTCACTGTCTCTCTTTCTCTGTCAAATAAATAAATAAAATATTAAAATAATAATAATAAAATAAAAATAAAAAACACACTCTTTAAAATTTTTTACTATCTTCTAGGACCAAACTAAAATTTCTGGTAGCTGCCACTAAGTGGATATTAGTAGCATTCTGAATTATGATATGAAATCTTAGATATTAACTACTGTTACATGGAATTTGTTATTAATTATTCACATGGGGAAAAGTTTGTGAATCAATAAAGCAAATGATGTCTATATTGTTATTTCTCCAAAATTTTTACTCAATCCAAAATTTTTACTCAATCAAAATGGTGTACACAATAGAGGCAATGTAGATTTACTGTCTACATGAGGCTAAATAAAGTTTCCAAGGAATTTTGAATCAGTAATTTTTGTATCCTTTTTTTAAAGAGGGTTCTCCAATTGTATAAACTCCAGGACCCACAAAGCCCAGATCTACCACTGTTTAGCGGCTTCACACTCAGTCTGCACTGGATATAACTCCTGGCTTCACCACTTAATAGCTGTGTGACCTTGAATGCATTACCTAACTTCTCTGTGCTTCCATTTTCTCTTTTGAAACAGGGAGTTATAACAGAGAATGGATCATAGGATTACTGCGTGGATTAAATAATTTATTGCAGCAAAGCATCTAGCACAGGGCACATAAAGTGATCAATAAATGTAAGCTATTATGTACTTATTTATTACTTTAATAGCATACATAAATGCTGACAGCATATATACCATTTGAGCAAAAGTTGATGACCTGAATACTTATACACAATTGCTACTTTGCCTAGCTAGAGTGCCACTGTTGACAATAACCATTTAAAGAACTACTTTCACTCAGACCTAGTAAGGAGGCATACTCTGATTCAAACTTTCTAGAATATATTCACCATTGATAGACTTAGCTATATCAAATAACTTGAATCTAGTTGACCTTAAACAAAGGTGACTTTGGGGTTCTTTACTTTCTTAATAAGTCTTTGAATCATGCCTCCTGAATGCTGAGTCCTTGGTTGTTGGATTCAAAAATCCACTATCTTTTGTCCAAAGGTGCATATTAAACATATTTTATTTTGGTTTATTTTCAATTTTAATTGGCACCATACTAAATTACTCTTTTTCTCCTAACCTTTCTAAGTGGAAATAATGATGATGACTACCTCCTTGGCTTAGGATTTTATAATATTGCATCTAACTTTCATCACATTGTTTATGATGCAGTCCAGGCAAGCATTGCTATTCCATTTCACACCAAAGAACTGAAGTTCAGAGTAGTGCAATGGCTTGTCCAAAGTAACGGAGTAAATAAGTAGGGAATGGGAGGGGAAACTAGAATTTCTAAGTCATATTCCAAGACTCAAGGTTTACACGTTTCAAAGCTCTAATCCCTTAGTGGGATAATGATTTTTGTTTTCCTTTTCAAATCTGTGTTCTCACTAGACACATATATTCAGACATATATATTCAAGGGGACAAAACATTTTTTCTACAAAATGTATCAAATGCACGAGCAGAAATAGAGCAGAAAGGATATCAATAAATTTATGTAGTACTCTTCTCATGATTATTAATAATTTGAGGCATTGTAACCTCTGGGAAATTTCTCATTTAATAAGCACCATTGCAAGAGCCAGCCTTATGTGTGTGTAGATATAATGGAAATTGTTTTAGTAACATTATTTGTGGAAATTATTTGGAACATTATTTGGGGAAAATCTAGCAAAGAGAGCTCCTCTCCAGACTTACCGCCATGCTAGAGAGTCTGCTGTTATTCCTCTTGGGTTAAGACATTACTGATCCAAGGACATTTAGTTTTCAGGTGGAAAACTCACTGAAATAGTCAAATGTTTAACAGCTACCAAAGACAATTCTGGATTAATGCCATAGAAGTGAGCCTGTTAGAACTATAATAAAGAAGGAGACGTGACAATTAAAAAAGGTTACAGAATTTTAGAGCTGAAAGATCTGAGTTTTAATCCTACTTAATTTTTCCACTCTAGCGTGCTGTTTCTCAACTTAATACAGATTTTTTTTTATTATTATTATGTTATGTTAATCACCATACATTACATCATTAGTTATTGATGTAGTGTTCCATGATTCAACATGCCCTCTTTAATACCCATCACCAGGCTAACCCATCCTCCCACCCCCCTCCCCTCTAGAACCCTCAGTTTGTTTTTCAGAGCCCATCGTCTCTCATGGTTCATCTCCCCCCCCCAACTCCCCCCCTTCATTCTTCCCCTCCTGCTATCTTCTTCTTCTTCTTCTTTTTTAAAACATATAATGTATTATTCGCTTCAGAGGTACAGATCTGTGATTCAACAGTCTTGCACAATTCACAGTGCTCACCATAGCACATACCCTCCCCAGTGTCTATGACCCAGCCACCCCATTTAGGTGCTGTCTTATTCAGATTAGTATTCCTGGATCTTTTGACCTTCAGAGTTATTTTTTCCTAACCGTTTAATCAATTCAATTAGGGATCTTAAAGAACAAGCGAATAGCACACTGATGAAATTTTAGTCTGATATTTTTTAGGAGGTGGTAGAACACCACTGAGGACAAATAAATAATGCAGACTCTCTGGCAAAGATATATTAATTTCTAATTTAGAAGAGAAATGAAAGATACTTCCTTAGGAGACAATAATCTAAAATATCAGTGATCAGAAGAAGCAAAATAAACTTGGTCATAAAATCAAGACACACAGGCTAGGAAAATGAAAACATATTTGCCATCACCAATAACTAAAGAAGCTGCCAAACTATTCTATGCCAGGAAGAGTTTGATATCATTTAATAGTACCCCATGGGGAGGCGGAGCAAGATGGTGGAGGAGTAGGAGACCTGGATTTTGTCTGGTCTCAGGAATTCAGCTGAATAGGGATCAAACCATTCTGAACACCTACGACCTCAAGAGGAGATTGAGGAAGAGAGTAGCAACAACTCTCTGAACAGAGAAGTGACCACTTTCTGGAAGGTAGGACGTGCCCGTGCGGAGAAGTGAATTCAAGGCGATATTTGGGAGGATAGACGGCGGGGGAGAGGGCCTCCGTTGGCCGCTTCTGGCAAGTGATAGAGCCAGGGAGCACAAAATCGGAAATTTTAGAAGCCGGCTCCGCTGAGGGACATCGCTCCAAGCGGCTAAGCGGGAGGTGGAACCCTCGCGGGACAGTGTGGTCTCAGGACCCTTGGGGTCACAGAAAGACCAGGGGTGCCGGAGTACAGCAGAGCTCCCAGGTATTGGAGCAGGGAAGCCAGCTGCAGAGACGGAGCCAAGGCGCGGGCTCTCAGCTCGGGATTGCCATAAACTGTGATCTGCGGCCCGGTCAGGCCACTGCTCCTCCAGCAGGGACCCAAGCGGCAGACACAGGGAGACTCCCCTTCCTCCCCCAGGAGGAGCGGCGCGGGAGTGCACCGCAGGGATCTGCTGGGTTTGGAGACTCCACACGGGGGTCCGGTGCCAGAGATAGAAATGCTCGGTCACAGGCCAGGTGAGCACGGAGTGCGGCCAGAGACCGGAGACGGGAGTGACTGACTACTTTTCTCTGGAGACACACTGAGGAGCCGGCCCCGAGCTCTCAGCTCCTCCGGGTGGAGATTAGGAGGCCACCATTTTCACCCTGTCCTCCAAAGCTGTACCAGAACTTGCAGGGAACAAAAGCTCCTGAGAGCAAACCTGAGCAGCAGCTTAGCCCAGACCCACAAGGGCGGGGAAATTCCGCCTCCAGGCAAACACCTTTGGGAACCATGGCAACAGGCCCCTCCCCCAGAAGATCAGCATGAACAACCAGCAAGCCAAGACCAACTTCACCGATCAAGGAGAATGGGAGAACTCCAGCGCTAGGGGAATACTGCACATAGATTCATGGCTTTTTATCATGATTCATTAGTTTTTTCAAAGTTAATTTTTTTAACTGTTATTTTTTTTAATTTTTCTTTTTCCCTTTTTCAACCAACATCTTATCAGTCCCTTTTTTAAAAAAACATTTTTTATTTTTCATTTTTAGAGTCATATTTTATCCCTTCATACTAGTTACCCTTATTTTTGGCATATATATATAAGTTGTTCTCTCTTTAAAATTTTGAGATACAGTTTCTTCAAACAGATCAAAATATACCCTAAATCTCTAGTGTATGGCTTTGTTCTAGTCTCCTACCTGATCACATTCTCTCCCTTTATTTTTTTCTTCTTTTTTTTTAAAAATCTTCTTCTTTCTATTTTCAAACAACTTCTTATCTTATCAATTCCTTTTATAAAATCTTTTATAATTTTCATCTTTACAATCATCTTCCATCCCATCATTGTATCAACCCTTATTTTGTACATATATAAGTCTTTCTTCCTTTAAAATTTTAGGAGGCACTTTTTTCTAACATACCAAAATACGCCCAAAATCTAGTGTGTGGCACTGATCTATGCACTAGCCTGATCATATTTGATCATATTCTGGTTTTTTTTGTATTGTTCTGTTTTTGTTTTTATCTTTCTCTTTTTGTTTTTTTTTCTTTCTTTTCTCTTTCTTTTTTCTTTCTCTCCCTTTCTTTTCCCCTGGTTTCAGGTCTTTTCTGATTTGTATACAATATATTTGCTGGGGACATTGTTAACATGTTAGCATTTTGTTCTCTCAATCATCTATTCTCCTCTAGACAAAATGACAAGACGAAAAAATCACCTCAGCAAAAAGAACAAGAGGTAGTACCGTCAGCCAGGGACCTACTCAAAACAGACATTAGTATGATGTCGGACCTAGAGTTCAGAATCATGACTTTAAAGATACTAGCTGGGCTTGAAAAAAGTGTGGAAGTTATTAAAGAAACCCTTTCTGGAGAAATAAAAGAATTAAAATCTAACCAAGTCCAAATCAAAAAGGCTATTAATGAGGTGCAACCAAAAATGGGGGCACTAACTGCTAGGATAAATGAGGCAGAAGAGAGAATCAGTGATATAGACCAAATGATGGAAAATAAAGAGGCTGAGAAAAAGAGAGAGAAACAACTACAGGATCACGAGGGCAGAATTCGAGGATAAGCGATATGATAAGATGAAACAATATTAGAATAACTGGAATCCCAGAAGAAGAAGAAAGAGAGAGAGGGGCAGAAGGTATTTTGAACCAAATAATAGCAGAAAACTTCCCTAATGTGAGGAAGGAAATAGGCATCAAAATCCAGGAGGCACAGAGAACCCCTCTCAAAATCAGTAAAAATAGGTCAACACCCCGACATCTAATAGTAAAACTTACGAGTCTCAGAGATAAAGAGAAAATCCTGAAAGCAGCTCGGGAGAAGAGATATGTAACCTAAAATAGTAGAAATATGAGATTGGCAACAGACCTATCCACAGAGACCTGGCAGGCCACAAAGGACTGGCATGATATCTTCAGAGCACGAAATGAGAAAAATATGCAGCCAAGAATACTATATCCAGCTAGGTTCTCATTGAAAATTGAAGGAGAGATAAAAGGCTTCCAGGACAAACAAAACCTAAAGGAATTTGCAAACACGAAACCAGCCCTACAAGAAATATTGAAAGGGGTCCACTAAGCAAAGAGAGAGCCTAAAAGCAGCACAGATCAGAAAGGAACAGAGACAATATACAGTCACAGTCACCTTACAGGCAATACAATGGCACTAAATACATACCTTTCCATAGTTACCCTGAATGTAAATGGGCTCAATGCCCCAATCAAAAGACACAGGCTATCAGATTGGATTAAAAAACAAGACCCATCAATATGCTGTCTGCAAGAGACTCATTTTAGACCCAAAGACACCCCAGATTGAAAGTGAGGGGGTGGAAAACCATTTACCATGCTAATGGACACCAAAAGAAAGCTGGGGTGGCAATCCTTATATCAGACAAACTAGATTTTAAAACAAAGACTGTAATAAGAGATGAGGAAGGACACTCTCTCCTACTTAAAGGGTCTATCCAACAAGAAGATCTAACAATTGTAAATATCTATGCCCCTAACGTGGGAGCAGCCAATTATATGACAATTAATAACAAAAGCAAAGAAACACATTGACAACAATACAGTAATATGGGGGACTTTAACAACCTCCTCACTGAAATGGACAGATCATCTAAGCAAAAGACCAACAAGGAAATAAAGACTTTAAATGACACACGGGACCAAATGGACTTCACAGACATATTCAGAACATTCCAACCCAAAGCAACGAAATACACATTCTTCTCTAGTCCCCATGGAAAATTCTCCAGAATTGAACACATCCTAGGTCACAAATCAGGTCTCAACTGCTACCAAAAGTTTGGGATTTTTCCCTGCATATTTTCAGACTGCAATGATTTGAAACTAGAACTCAATCACAAGAGGAAAGTCGGAAAGAACTCAAATACATGGAGGCTAAAGAGCATCCTACTAAAGAATGAATGGGTCAACCAGGAAATTAAAGAAGAATTTAAAAAATTCATGGAAACCAATGAAAATGAAAACACAACTATTCAAAATCTTTGGGATACAGCAAAGGCAGTCCTAAGAGGAAAGTATATAGCAATACAAACCTTTCTCAAGAAACAAGAAAGGTCTCAAATACACAACCTAATCCTACACCTAAAGAAGCTGGAGAAAGAACAGCAAATAAAGCCTAAACCCAGCAGGAGAAGAGAAATAATAAAGATCAGAGCAGAAATCAATGAAATACAAACCAAAAGAAAAGTAGAACAGATCAACGAAACTAGCAGCTGGTTCTTTGAAAGAATTAACAAGATTGATAAAGCCCTGGCCAGACTTATCAAAAAGAAAAGAGAAATGGCCCAAATCAACAAAATCATGAATGAAAGAGGAGAGATCACAACCAACACCCAAGAAATACAAAACAATTATAAGAACATATTATGAGCAACTCTATGCCAGCAAATTAGATAACCTGGAAGAAACGGGTGCATTCCTAGAGATGTATCAACTACCAAAATCGAACCAGGAGGAAATGGAAAACCTGAACAGACCTATAACCACTAAGGAAATTGAAGCAGTCATCAAAAATCTCCCAAGAAACAAAAGCCCAGGGCCAGATGGCTTCCCAGGGGAATTCTATCAGACATTTAAAGAAGAATTAATACCTATTCTCCTGAAACTGTTCCAAAAAGTAGAAATGGATGGAAAACTTCCAAACTCATTTTATGAGGCCACCATTACCTTGATCCCAAAACCAGACAAAGACCCCATCTAAACGGAGAATTACAGACCAATACCGTTGATGAATATGGATGCAAAAATTCTCACCAAAATACTAGCCAATAGGATCCAACAGTACATTCAAAGGATTATTCACCATGACCAAGTGGGATTTATCACTGGGCTGCAAGGCTGGTCCAACATCCACAAATCAATCAATGTGATACAATACATTAACAAAAGAAAGAACAAGAAACATATGATCCTCTCAATAGATGCAGAAAAAGCATTTGACAAAGTGCAGCATCCTTTCTTGATCAAAACTCTTCAGAGTATAAGGATAGAGGGTACAAAACTCAATATCATAAAAGCCATCTAGGAAAAACCTACAGCGAACATCATTCTCAATGGGGAAAAGCTGAGAGCTTTTCCCCTAAGGTCAGGAATGTGGCAGGGATGTCCACTCTCACCACTGCTATTCAACATAGTATTAGAAGTCCCAGCCACAGCAATCAGACAACAAAAAGAAATCAAAGGCATCCAAATCGGCAAAGAGGAAGTCAAACTCTCACTCTTTGCAGATGATATGTTACTGTATGTGGAAAACCCAAAAGATTCCACCCCAAAACTGCTAGAACTCATACAGGAATTCAGTAAAGTAGCAGAATATGAAATCAATGCGCAAAAATCAGTGGCATTCCTGTACACCAACAACAAGACAGAAGAGAGACAAATCAAGGAGTCGATCCCATTTACAATTGCACCCAAAACCATAAGATACCTAGGAATAAATCTAACCAAAGAGGCAAAGGATCTGTACTCAGAAAACTATAAAATACTCATGAAAGAATTTGAAGAAGACACAAAGAAATGGAAAAATGTTCCATGCTCATGGATTGGGAGAACCACCATTGTGAAGATGTCAATGCTACCTAGAGCAATCTACATATTCAATGCAATCCCCATGAAAATACCATCCACTTTTGTCAAAGAAATGGAACGAATAATCCTAAAATTTGTATGGAACCATAAGAGACCCCAAATAACCAGAGGAATATTGAAAAAGAAAAGCAAAGCTGGCAGCATCACGATTTGAGACTTCCAGCTCTATTACAAAGCTGTCATCATCAGGACAGTATGGTACTGGCACCAAAACAGACACATCAATCAATGGAACAGAATCGAGAGCCCAGAATTGGACCCTCAACTCTATGGTCAACTAATCTTTGACAAAGCAGGAAAGATTGTTCAATGGAAAAAAGACAGTCTCTTCCACAAATGGTGTTGGGAAAATTGGACAGCCACACGCAGAAGAATGAAACTGGACCATTTCCTTACACCACACACAAAAATAGACTCCAAATGGTTGAAAGACCTCAATGTGAGAAAGGAGTCCATCAAAATCCTTAAGGAGAGCACAGGTAGCAACCTCTTTGACCTCAGCCGCAGCAACTTCTTCCTAGAAACATTGCCAAAGGCAAGGGAAGCCAGGGCAAAAATGAACTATTGGGATTTCATCAAGATAAAAAGCTTTTGCACAGCAAAAGAAACAGTCCACAAAACCAAAAAACAACCGACAGAATGGGAGAAGATATTTGCAAATGACCTATCAGATAAAGGGCTAGTATCCAAAATCTATAAAGAACTTATCAAACTCAACACCCAAAGAACAAATAATCCGATCAAGAGATGGACAGAAGACATGAACAAACATTCCAAAGAAGACATCCAAACGGCCAACAGACACATGAAAAAATGCTCAACATCGCTTGGCATCAGGGAAATACAAATGAAAACCTCAATGAGATATCACCTCACACCAGTCAGAACAGCTAAAATTAACAATTCAGGAAACGACAGATGTTGGTGGGGATGCGGAGAAAGGGGAACCCTCCTACACTGTTGGTGGAAATGCAAGCTGGTGCAACCCCTCTGGAAAACAGTATGGAGGTTCCTCAAACAGTTGAAAATAGAGCTACCATACGATCCAGCCATTGCACTACTGGGTATTTACCCCAAAGATACAAATGTAGGGATCTGAAAGGGTACGTGCACCCCAATGTTTATAGCAGCAATGTCCACAATAGCCAAACTGTGGAAAGAGCCAAGATGTCCATCGACAGAAGAATGGATAAAGAAGATGTGGTATATATGCCCAATGGAATATTATGCAGCCATCAAAAGGAATGAGACCTTGCCATTTGCAACGATGTGGATGGAACTGGAGGGTGTTTTGCTGAGTGAAATAAGTCAATCAGAGAAAGACATGTATCATATGACCTCACTGATATAAGGAATTCTTAAACTCAGGAAAGAAACTGAGGGTTGCTGGAGTGGTGGGGGGTGGGAGGGTTGGGGTGGCTGGGTGATAGACATTGGGGAGGGTATGTGCTATGGTGAGCGCTGTGAATTGTGCAAGACTGTTGAATCACAGATCTGTACCTCTGAAACAAATAAGCCAACATATGTTAAGAAAAAAGAAAGAGAAGAAGATAGCAGGAGGGAAGAATGAAGGGGAGTAAGTCGGAGGGGGAGACAAACCATGAGAGACGATGGACTCTGAAAAACAAACTGAGGGTTCTAGAGGGGAGGGGGTTGGGGGGATGGGTTAGCCTGGTGATGGGTATTAAAGAGGGCACATTCTGCCTGGAGCACTGGGTGTTATGCACAAACAATGAATCATGGAACACTACATCAAAAACTAATGATGTAATGTGTGGTAATTAACATAAGAATAAATAATTTAAAAAAAAATAGTACCCCATGAATCAACGTCCTGAGTAAAGTGCTAGTAACAGGAAGAATGACTTTCAGCCTAATAACCAAGAACAGGTTATCACATTTTGGAGCAGAAGAAGTAATAAGGACACTTGTAATCGTCACAGTGATACTACTGTTAGTACTAACAACAACAACAACAATAATCACAATGAAAATAATAAAGCCATCTGTCTGGTTAGCACTTTACAATTTTGAAAGCACTTTCACGTACTTGATCCTCAAAACAACTCAGTGTGGTAAACAAGAAAAGAATTACAATTCCCTTTTCAGGAGAGAATATTAGAAGTTAAAGTGAGGAAGAAATTTCTACAAGGTTTTTTTAATTCATGAATCCAGTGCCAATACAGCATTTCAGAACTTGATTGCTCCTTAAAAGCATCTAGTCCAATCCCCTCTTTTACATATTGGGAAACTGAGGCTTAGCGAAACAAAGTGACTTTCTCTAGGAGAATGGAGTTAATTAGTTGCAAAGCAAGCCTTTAAACCCAAAGATAAGTGATTGATCTTTTCACAAAACTCTGTTGTTTCCTAGATGGTCTTGAAAGGAAAGGATGATTAAATAGGTCCAGGCTGGTTATGAAATTTTGCAGGAAGAATTCAGGGCTAGCTTTAATGTTAAATGAGAAAGAAAGATTTTCTCTAAGGTATTTGCAATAGTAGTGACACTTGCAATGGAATAAATGAATGCAGTTTTGAACACCTCTGGATCAGAAAGATATAGATCAAATGGGCAAAGGAGAGAAAATGACACCAGCAATGTGGGCATTGATTTATGAAGAGGGTCTAGAAGATTAAAAGTGCTAAATATGCATGACTTGGCTAATGACTGAGGAAAGACTAGGAAGTCTATAAATATTTGAAGGGTACAAATGCTATAGAGGAAGCAAAAATATTTTAAATGCAAGAGGGAAAAACCTAACACTGTTAGATTAATAAAACCCAATGAGGAGAGGGAAAAATGAGAGTTGAATATAAGGAAATACTTAAAAATGAGATTTATTATTTCCTCATTTTCTCTTCCAAGATCAGAAGTGGAATCTGTCATTTGGGATATTTAAAATCTGATTAGATTCGAAATACCTAAGCCAGTGACACAGGAAGTCATGTTCCATGGGTACATGGGGCTGGAGCCCATGCCCTCACAGGGCTTTTCTAGCTCTCAGTTTTGTAATCTTGGAACCATACAACATTGCCTTGGTTTTCATTCATTTTGAAGGCTGAGGCTGGGGAGCTCTGTGTGGGCAGAATAATGGATTCTCTGAGGGTTTGTAACTTCTCTGTTCAGTGCAGGGCCCTAGAGATGAGTTTGCCAACTCCACCAAATAGGAGGAGATCCAAACTGATATTATAAAACTGTTTCCCAAATAAATGAAATAATTAAACGTAGCAGCTTCATGAGGTAATAGATATGTATGCCCTGTTTTCACTCAGTGTCACTCACTCACCTGCTCCCACATGAGGAGTCAAGTAGGACTAGCTCTTACACCAGCAAAGAGCATATAAGAATCACCCTGGTGGGTCAAAGGTTGTATCACTATCATTGCCTCCTTGCTGGTATTTTACATACGTTGCCTAGTTTGTTAACCCGGGTTCTAAAGGTTCTAAGTTCATAGGTATTCCATGTTCACCAATATGAGATACCTTCTTCTCCTGGGCCTGCCTTATATGCCCTTCTGGATCCTGATTCTGTGTGAGCTATTGCTCTGTCCTTCCTCTTAGTACTCACATGACTTGATTTTGAAATGTAGCTGATATAATTACTATGGTAATAAAAATAGAACTGAGAATTAGCAATATGCCTGCTAAGTGAGGAGACAAAGTAGTTAAGGATACTGAAGTCCCTTCATGTTCTAAGCTTGAAAGGCTTCTGTCTGCCTTTCCTAGAGCTATGACTTTGGCCACCTGCTTACTCCTCCCTCCCCTGGACAGTGTCTATATTGCCCTATATTGTATGTCTGTACTTATGAAGCACCATACCTGACTTGGAGTGAATGTTCAACCAATATTGGTTAAATGAATAAAGGAATTAATGAATTCTAGACTGCTTGGTTCGCTGAAGTTTAGCCATCCTAGTCGTTATATCTCCAGATCTTGGGGATCTGGTCCCACATCCTCAGGCCCTGGAGGGATGCTGACTGTGCTACCTGGAATATTGACATTCAACTCTCTTTAAATAACATTATTTCCCAGAAATCCTAGTGGTTAGGCCCTACTTACCATATTGGAATTATGTAGACTCTGGCACTAGCCTTCATAAAACCCTAGCTTATCCCATTACTTTAAACCATGTGATTTGGCTATATGGTCACTTCCAAGGTTCTCTGTGGGTTAATGCTCTAGAGCTGAACCCTCCAACTTCTTCATCCTCCCCAGATACTTCTGGAATGCCACCCTATCTCCCAACAGAACCCATGTCGCTTATGAAAACAAAACATTTTTTTCTTTTTAAATCTTTTTTCTCTCCTTTTCTTCTTCTGGAGACATTTGTTCTTTTCAAAACAAAAGGATGACTGAGATGTTCAGTAAGAATTCTGGTTATCATCACATCTCAGACAATGCATTAACAATGTGGTATGGAAAACCACTGAAGATCATTACAGCTGTAGTTGGAAGCCAGTGTGCCAGGATAATGAAAAACAATTCTGCAGTTCCTCATGCTCTGTTAGTTGTGTTTGTCATAAATGAGTTGTGGAGATTTGGAATGAATGATCCATATCATATTGAACTGTCTTTTTTTATCGCTGACAATTGAAGGTGACTGAGAAGCAGGGCCAGTGTCAGACTGTATCTAATTGGAAACCTCTCATTAATGTCCGATGTTGACTTGTATTACTTGATGAAATTAGGACCACAGTAGAATGGATTTTATTATACAGAATGAGCTGGTTGAGCTCTCTTCCATTTCAGTGTTTTTTTAACCTCACCCCACCCCTAATTCTGTGACAGAAGGGGCCCAGCAGAGCAGGAATTTTGAGTAAGGCAGGTCTGAGCACAAACAAAGCAAAAATGGTCATGTAGTAAAGGAAATTGAAACCATATGGACTTTTATGCCACATATGTTTGAGCAGTTCTTAGGGAGTTCTGAGGAGCCACAAGACCAGGGAGACCTCTGGGAAGTCACCAGGTATAAGTGCCCCTAACTCACCCCAGGCAGATGAGAACCTATCTTGCATGTAAATGATATGGTATGGAGAAGAACACCCACTTCCTCCCTCCATCCTTTCCCAGTCATTGGCTGCCCTGATAAAATGCACTCTTGGAAGTTCTCTTTGAAGGTCTGACCCTGAGATAAGAGGAATCAGGGATGGATAAGGAGAGATGAAAAATCTCTCTGGAGTAGAATACTCCAGACCCATGTGAGAAAAAGAAAATTTCAGACCCTCCAACAAAGAGACAAAACAACTCTCTTTGTTGGAGGGACAAAACAAACTTGCTTTGAATAATGAAAACATAACCAGTGCTCACAGTATGATTTTTTATTAAGTATATGTTAGTGTCAGAGATTAAAGGGCTGCACTCTGATTTTTGAAGACCCACGGATAGACCAGTTGAATTTTTTTTCTTCATAGCCCTATCAGCTTACAGTAAACTAAGGCTGATAATAGCAATCCACTTTCTGAACAATTAGTTGATCATTTTGCAAACATAAAAATGCTTTCAAAATCTTAGCAACTAGGAAGTTCAGGAATTTCATCTGGAAACATCACAAACCATTGCCTACAGATTTATTTATTTTCTCTAAAACCCCCTAGTCTTAGAAATATGGCTTTTTAGAATATACATTTTATTGATTCAGAGATATACACAGTTATCTTCAGTTTCAGAAGATGAAGTAATGGCTGATTTAAGCTATTTTGATGCCGAATTAATGCTCAGAGTTTTTTTGGTCTTTGATTCTTCTAACCTTGAGACACTATGATCTAGTAGAATTGAAGAGAGAGGGCTTGGTCTTAACAACATTTTGATACCAATAAAGTTACTCCTCTGGGCCCCTCCATCCTCTTTCCATGTCTTTTTCATCCCTCTCCACCCAGTGTCAGTCATCAGGGCCCCCCAACTATGGCAGTGCATAAGAACAACCTTTCCCATCTCAAGCTTTTTTAATGTTTCCTATGTCCACTCTCAAACCATATTCATCATGTGCTTCTTGTAAGAGTTAAATCTCTTAACAAACTCACTTCAGAATATTAATGGCACTATCATCTGTAATACATTGCCCATCCTAGAAACATTTAGAAGTAAAATAGAAACACTAATTCAATGTGCAAGGTCTTTTCTTACCTGTATGGAATTTCTTTCCCAAGTAACAATCTGAACTCAGTATTATAACATTGATTATATCTCATTGATCACCTCCTGGGTTTCAGCAAATTACAGATTGTTAGAACCTCAGTTGTATGACATCATTTTTCAGGTAAGGAAATGGAAGCTTAGAGAGTTAAACTGATACCTAGGTCACTTGGAGAGTCAATGAACGAACTGGCTCCCATGCCCAAATCTTGACTCCTAATCCAGTGCTCTTGCCACCATAGCACACTACTGACTCCACTCTCTACTATTTAGACCCCAAATGTTTCACTCACTGCTACCAAAAAACATCTCTCAGACAAAGGAGAGTTCTTTGGCTAAGTAAAGATGATAGAAAGGTCATTGCCATCCTAGCACAAAATCTCCCCTGCTATATCTTGAATCCAGAACGTCTAACTGATAAATGATATATGCTCCAAAGAAAACAAAACTCAATGCAGGAATAACTTGTGGAATATTCCATACCATGAAAACATATTCAAATATTGTTCTCACGCTAACACATTTTTGCATTGCTACTACCACCACTAGCATTTTTGCCAAAGATGTCTTTGTAGAAAAGGTAATCAAACAAGGCTATGAAGACATTACAGAGTAAGCAAAGCAAGCAGAATTCCATCTCAGAATCAAAAATTGTATTAGTATGAGAAGAACTTCCTATAAACTAGATGTGATTGGGGGCCTCAGGAGAATGCCCTTTTAAAGGGTCTACTCACACAGTGCTTAGTTGATACCAAACATCTGGCTAGAGAGAAAACCATTCAGTCAATCAACCAGATGTTTAGTCTACTCTCTGCCAAACATCTGGGCGATTGATGGGATCATTTCCTTTTCATTAGGGAGCTTGGCCACAGTGACCCAGAGGTGCAATCACAGCATGAGAACACAGCATGAGGATGACGGATATCTTGACCCACCAGAATCCCCAGAGTGGGACATTTTTCAGGTCTGTGTGGGTCAATTCAACATCACTTTAGTTTGAGATTTGTTGGCTGTTTGTTGTTCTGAAACACTTTGATACAAGCACATTTTTAAAATCCTTACTTCATAAAAAGCAGAGGCCCTGAGTTGAAAAAGAACACTTTATTGACATTCAAGGATAGGAGGCCATTGGCTAAGAGCTATCCTGGTTTCCTCCTAAACTGTCATTAAGTGACCTTCCTCTGCTGTTTCAGCTGCTGTCGGGGGAAAGGTGCCGACATTTTGTTGGCACTGGCCTGGAGAATCATAATGAGTATAGAACTTGGCTCCACTATAAAACATAATCCATCTGACAAAGGGAAATCATTTAATGGGCACTCTCTTAATTACAACAATTTGGAAGAGAGAGAAGTCGAGGACAATAGCAAAAAGCATAACAAGGTCACTTAGTGAAAATTTTGTCTTTGGACTCCCTTCCGGTAGACCAGCATCCCCAAGGGTTGGAGAGGAAAATCAACATTTATCAATATTTTCTTCAATTCTAATAAAAAACAAGGAGGGAAAAAAAAGAATAAGAGAATTGGGACAAGTAAAAAAAAAGGAAATAAAAGACTTCTTTGTCTTATATCTTGAGAAATAAAAGGATGATTATGACTATTGTAAATAATTATATTATTCTCAAGTTTTCTTGTTGGGGCAGAGGGGTTTCCAGGGAACGATTATAGGCAGTCAGCCGTGGGTCACATCTCATGGATGTAGAATGTTACAGGATCTGATCTAAGAATCTTCAGAGAGTTAGATCTACAACTTTGCTGACAGCCTCATAGGGAGACTGTCCCTATAAAGAGTAGAGTACTATCTTAGTTTGCCTTTCTTGCTTACAATAGTAATAGTAATGATTTACAGGTGTTCAAAACTCTGTTGTTTTCAAAGTGCTTTCATACAGATGACTTCTTTTGATCCTGGCACTTTAAAGTGAAAAATTCAATTTAACGGAAACAGAAGGAAAAATATAATCAAATATGTGCTCTATGCTTATTACTTTCCAGACACTTTGCTAAGCACTTTCACATGGCACTGTATTCAGCCTATGCAAGCCAGGGCATATGTGTTTTTACCTCCTTTTTAACTAAAGAGAAGATTGGGCCCGGAGATGCCAAATAATTTGCTTAAAATCACCCAGTTAGTGAAGGCCTGGATTGGAATTTGAACCCAAGTCTCTTCTCAAAGCCCACACTTTAATACACTATGTTGTGACCACAGTTAATACTTTAAATCTGCCAAGACTAAACAATGCAAAAACCTTAACTGTAGTATTCATAAGCCAAAATGTAATTTAATTTAATGTAATTTATTTAGTAATATATATATATAGTTAGACCATATCTGACATTAGACCATCTCTGGAGAGTCTGAGTAAAATTAAAGAGAATGTTGAAAATCTATACAACAACCATCACATACTTAGTAATGTATATTGTGCTAAGAACAAAAAGGAAATGGATGATCCCTGTCTTCAAGAAACATGATTTGGTTAAAGAGACTAATTAATATCCTGTATACAGTAGTATTTAAGTTAATACTTGAATTTTTGGGGGGCGGAGCAAGATGGCAGAGGAGTAGGAGACCTGGATGTCGTCTGGTCTCAGGAATTCAGCTGGATAGGGATCAAACCATTCTGAACACCTACGAACTCAACAGGAGATCGAAGATAAGAAGAGTAACAACACTCTGAAAAGAAAAGCGACCACTTTCTGGAAGGTAGGACGTGCAGAGAAGTGAATCCGAGGCATATTCGGGAGGATAGACGGCGGGGGAGGGGGCCTCCGTCGGCCGCTTCTGGCGAATGATAGAGCCAGGGAGCACAAAATCAGAACTTTTAGAAGCCGGCTCTGCTGAGGGATGTCGCTCCAGTGGCTAAGCAGGAGGTGGAACCCTCACGGGACAGTGTGGTCTCAGGACCCTTGGGGGTCACAGAAAGATCAGGGGTGCCTGAGTGCAGCAGAGCTCCCAGGTATCGGAGCGGGGAAGCTGGCTGCAGAGACGGAGCTGAGGCACGGGCTCTCAGCTCGGAGTTGCCATAAACTGTGATCCGCGGCCCAGTCGGGCTATTGCTCCTCCAGCAGGGACCCAACAAGCAGCAGAGCCAGGGAGACTCCCCTTCCTCCCCCAGGAGGAGCGGCGCGCGAGCGCACTGCAGGGATCTGCTGGGTTTGGAGACTCCACACGGGGTCGGGTGCCAGAGATAGAAACGCTCGATCACAGGCCGGGTGAGCACGGAGTGTGGCCGGAGACCGGGGAGAAGGGAGTGACTGCTTTTCTCTGGGGGCACACTGAGGAGCAGGGCCCCAAGTTCTCAGCTCCTCCGGGCAGAGACTGGGAGGCCACCATTTTCACCCTGGTCCTCCAAAGCTGTACCGAGAGCTTGAGGGAACAAAAGCTCCTGAGAGCAAACGGGAGCAGCTTGCTTAGCCCAGACACACAAGGGTGGGGCAATTCAGCCTCCGGCAAAGACATGTGGGAACCACGGCAACAGGCCCCTCCCCCAGAATATCAGCAAGAACAGCCAGCAAGCCAAGACCAACTTTACCGATCAAGGAGAACGGGAGAACTCCGGTGCTAGGGGAATACTGCACATAGAATTCATGGCTTTTTTTTACCATAATTCATTAGTTTTTCAAAGTTAATTTTTTTAACTTTTTTTTGAATTTTTCTTTTTCCCTTTTTCAAACAATATCTCAATCCCTTTTTTAAAAAAATATTTTTTATTTTTCATTTTTAGAGTCATATTTTTATCCCTTCATAGTAGTTACCCTTATTTTTGGCATATATATATAAGTTGTTCTCTCTTTAAAATGTTGAGATACAATTTCTTCTAACAGATCAAAATATACCCTAAATCACTAGTGTATGGCTTTGTTCTAGTCTCCTACCTGATCACATTCTCTCCCTTTTTTTTTCTCTTTTTTCTATTTTCTTTTTCTTTTTAGATCTTCTTCTTTCTTTTTAAAAACAACTTCTTATCTTATCAATTCCTTCTATAAAAACTTTTATACTTTTCATCTTTACAGTAATCTTCCATCCCTTCATTGTATCAACCCTTATTTTGTACATATATAAGTCTTTCTTCCTTTAAAATTTTAGCAGGCACTTTCTTCTAACAGACCAAAATATGCCCAAAAGCTAGTGTGTGGCACTGATCTGTGCACTAGCCTGATCATATTTGATCATATTCTGTTTTTTTGTTTTGTTTTGTTCTGTTTTTGTTGGTTTTTACCTTTTTCTTTTTACTTTTTTTTTCTCTTCTTTCTTTCCCTTTCTTGTCCCCTGGTTTCAGGTCTTTTCTGATTTGTATAGAGTATATTTCTTATAGACTTGTTAACCTGTTAGCATTCTGTTCTCTCATTCATCTGTTCTCCTCTGGACAAAATGACAAGAAGAAAAAAATCACCTCAGCAAAAAGAACAAGAGGTAGTACCGTCAGCCAGGGACCTACTCAATACGGACATTAGTACAATGTCGGACCTAGAGTTCAGAATCATGACTTTAAAGATACAAGCTGGGCTTGAAAAAAGCGTGGAAGTTATTAGAGAAACCCTTTCTGGAGAAATAAAAGAATTAAAATCTAACCAAGTCGAAATCAAAACGGCTATTAATGAGGGGCAATCAAAAATAGGAGCACTAACTGCTAGGATAAATGAGGCAGAAGAAAGAATCAGCGATATAAAAGACCAAATGATGGAAAATAAAGAGGCTGAGAAAAAGAGAGAGAAACAACTACAGGATCACGAGGGCAGAATTCGAGAGATAAGCGATATGATAAGATGAAACAACATTAGAATAATTGGGATCCCAGAAGAAGAAGAAAGAGAGAGAGGGGCGGAAGATATATTGGAGCAAATAATAGCAGAGAACTTCCCTAATGTGGGGAAGGAAACAGGCATCAAAATCCAGGAGGCACAGAGAATCCCTCTCAAAATCAATAAAAATAAGTCAACTCCCCGACATCTAATAGTAAAACTTACGAGTCTCAGAGACAAAGAGAAAATCCTGAAAGCAGCTCGGGAGAAGAGATATGTAACCTACAATGGTAGAAACATTAGATTGGCAATAGACCTATCCACAGAGACCTGGCAGGCCACAAAGGACTGGCATGATACCTTCAGAGCACTAAACGAGAAAAATATGCAGCCAAGAATACTATATCCAGCTAGGCTATCATTGAAAATAGAAGGAGAGATAAAAAGCTTCCAAGACAAACAAAAACTAAAGGAATTTGCAAACACGAAACCAGCCCTACAAGAAATATTGAAAGAGGTCCTCTAAGCAAAAAGAGAGCCTAAAAGCAGCATAGATCAGAAAGGACCACAGACAATATACAGTAACAGTCACCTTACAGGCAATACAATGGCACTAAATTCATACCTTTGAATAGTTACCCTGAATGTAAATGGGCTCAATGCCCCAATCAAAAGACAGAGGCTATCAGATTGGATTAAAAAACAAGACCCATCAATATGTTGTCTGCAAGAGACTCATTTTAGACCCAAAGACACCCGGAGATTGAAAGTGAGGGGGTGGAAAACCATTTACCATGCTAATGGACACCAAAAGAAAGCTGGGGTGGCAACCCTTATATCAGAAAAATTAGATTTTAAAACAAAGACCGTAATAAGAGATGAAGAAGGACACTCTATCCTACTTAAAGGGTCTATCCAACAAGAAGATCTAACAATTGTAAATATCTATGCCCCTAACGTGGGAGCAGCCAATTATATAAGGCAATTAATAACAAAAGAGAAGAAACACATGGACAACAATACAATAATAGTGAGGGACTTTAACACCCCCTAACTGAAATGGACAGATCATCTAAGAAAAAGATCAACAAGGAAATAAAGACTTTAAATGACACACTGGACCAAATGGGCTTTACAGACATATTCAGGACATTCCATCCCAAAGCAACAGAATACACATTCTTTTCTAGTGCCCATGGAACATTCTCTAGTATTGATCACATCCTAGGTCACAAATCAGGTCTCAACCAGTACCAAAAGATTGGGATTATTCCCTGCATATTTTCAGACCACAATGCTTTGAAACTAGAACTCAATCACCAGAGGAAAGTCGGAAAGAACTCAAATACATGGAGGCTAAAGAGCATCCTACTAAAGAATGAATGGGTCATCCAGGAAATTAAAGAATTAAAAAAATTCATGGAAACCAAAGAAAATGAAAACACAACTGTTCAAAATCTTTCTGATACAGCAAAGGCAGTCCTGAGAGGAAAGTATATAGCAATACAAGCCTCTCAAGAAACAAGAAAGGTCTCAATACACAACCTAACCCTACATCTAAAGGAGGTGGAGAAAGAACAGCAAATAAAGCCTAAACTCAGCAGGAGAAGAGAAATAATAAAGATCAGAGCAGAAATCAATGAAATACAAACCAAAAGAACAGTAGAACAGATCAATGAAACTAGGAGCTGGTTCTTTGAAAGAATTAACAAGATTGAGAAACCCCTAGCCAGACTTATCAAAAAGAAAAGAGAAATGGCCCAAATCAACAAAATCATGAATGAAAGAGGAGAGATCACAACCAACACCCAAGAAATACAAACAATTATAAGAACATATTATGAGCAACTCTATGCCAGCAAATTAGATAACCTGGAAGAAATGGGTGCATTCCTAGAGATGTATCAACTACCAAAATTGAACGAGTAAGAAATAGAAAACCTGAACAGACCTATAACCACTAAGGAAATTGAAGCAGTCATCAAAAATCTCCCAAGAAACAAAAGCCCAGGGCCAGATGGCTTCCCAGGGGAATTCTATCAGACATTTAAAGAAGAAATAATACCTATTCTCCTGAAACTATTCCAAAAAATAGAAATGGAAGGAAAACTTCCAAACTCATTTTATGAGGCCACCATTACCTTGATCCCAAAACCAGACAAAGACCCCATCAAAAAGGAGAATTACAGACCAATACCCTTGATGAACATGGATGCAAAAATTCTCACCAAAATACTAGCCAATAGGATCCAACAGTACATTCAAAGGATTATTCACCATGACCAAGTGGGATTTATCCCTGGGCTGCAAGGCTGGTCCAACATCCGCAAATCAATCAACGTGATACAATACATTAACAAAAGAAAGAACAAGAATCATATGATCCTCTCAATAGATGCAGAAAAAGCATTTGACAAAG
>NW_027397101.1:9350624-9374700 GCF_003265705.2 Callorhinus ursinus | reverse complement strand
CGGAGAAAGGGGAACCCTTCTACACTGTTGGTGGGAATGCAAGCTGGTGCAACCACTCTGGAAAACAGTATGGAGGTTCCTCAAACAGTTGAAAATAGAGCTACCATACGATCCAGCAATTGCACTACTGGGTATTTACCCCAAAGATTCAAATGTAGGGATCCAAAGGGGTATGTGCACCCCAATGTTTATAGCAGCAATGTCCACAATAGCCAAACTGTGGAAAGAGCCAAGATGTCCATCGACAGATGAATGGATAAAGAAGAAGTGATATATATATACAATGGAATATTATGCAGCCAACAAAAGGAATGAGATCTTGCCATTTGCAATGATGTGGTTGGAACTGGAGGGTGTTATGCTGAGTGAAATAAGTCAATCAGAGAAAGACATGTATCATATGACCTCACTGATATGAGGAATTCTTAATCTCAGGAAACAAACTGAGGGTTGCTGGAGTGGTGGGGGGTGGGAGGGATGGGGTGGCTGTGTGATCGACATTGGGGAGCGTATGTGCTATGGTGAGCACTGTGAATTGTACAAGACTGATGAATCACGGATCTGTACTTCTGAAACAAATAATGTAATATATGTTAAGAAAAAAAAAGAAGAAGATAGCAGGAGGGGAAGAATGAAGGGGAGTAAGTCGGAGGGGGAGACGAACCATGAGAGACGATGGACTCTGAAAAACAAACTGAGGGTTCTAGAGGGGAGGAGGGTAGGGGGATGGGTTAGCCTGGTGATGGGTATTAAAGAGGGCACATTATGCGTGGAGCACTGAGTGTTATGCACAATGAGTCATGGAACACTACATCAAAAACTAATGATGTAATATATGGTGATTAACATAACAATAAAAATTATTTAAAAATTAAAAATAATAATACTTGAATTTTTCAAATTGACATAAGAAACTACTATGTGCAAATTAAGATAGAATAGGAAAATAAATTTTAACTTGTTTGTCCAGATAATAATTACTCTATAAATCTGGATAAGATCTAAAAGTCCAGGAGTGAGACCTAAGGGGAAAAAAAAGTAACTTTTTAAAGTTCCATCCCATCTGGGAATGTCTCTAGGATAAAATTGGAGGAGATCATTTCCGGGTCACATTCCAGAGCCTATAGGTAATCAGTTCATAGCAACTCTGTGGGGGTGATGTTATTATATTTATTTTACAGATGAGGAAACTTAGGTAAAGATAGAATTCAAACATAAATCTATCTAATTTCAAAGGTTAGGTTCTCTCTCATAATCTCAGAAAGGCATAGAATTTTAAAAGATAAAAAAAAGGAAGTATATTTTGGGTGAAGTTTTCAGAAAATCTGGGGAGTAAGACTGAATGAGTCATGTTTGTTACACAAAAGAGTTAGCTGGATTAAAATAAGGGCCTATATTTTGGGAAAATAATGTGGACGAGTTAGGCCATAGCCAAATCCTGGAAGACCTGAAAGAAAAATAAGAGTTTGCTATAGGAAATGGGAAAGCATTGTCAATTCTTGAGCAGGGTCTTATTTGATTAAACTGGCAACAGACAACAGAATTCATTGGAGTGAAGAAATTCAGGAATGAAAGAAACCAGTTTTTGTTTGAAGGCCATTGTAATAATAAACTCTTCTTAATAATGAGGGCAGTCCATTCAGAACAGAGCTGTGCCCACATGTAATGCACAGGTCAGTCCAGATGCCTCACTAGCCAGATCTGAGGAGGGAAGTTGGGAGGAACCTCACCACTAAGAAGAGTTTATTAGTACATTTTAAGTCAGGTATATTCAGGCAAGTTTATACACAATAAAGTTCATTCTTTTAGGTCTAGAGTTAGTTTAAATTTACTCATTTACATGAATGGGTATAGCTTTATTTTTTCCATTAAATTTTTTTAAATCTAAATCTTAAGTGAGGATTTGAGTCTCCATGTCCAGGAAGACATTTTCTGAGCACCAGTTAGCATGCACTATGACCCCAGGGCGAAATCATTGAAGCAAAATCTCCCCTTGAAGTTCTTATTTTCATTCTTCTCTTCTTTTCTGAACTACCTGGGCAGGCCATTACAGTTGGTTTTCAGAGACCATCCTTCTGCCCTCAAATGTTCAGCCATCTCAACCTTGCTCTGAGCCAGTCATGAATGCTTTCTGACCCTCAACTGCATGGATATCATGGAATCCCTCACTTCCTTCTATTGGGCACTTATATGGTCCAGTCCAAAGCCATTCATCTCCCACTCAGCACAGCTCTCTCCATGCATTTAACACAATTCCTTCCTCTTCTTGAAACACTTTCTTCACCACCACAACCGCCCCCCACCCCCCCAGGTATAACACTGTTTCTCTTTGGTTTCAGATCCACTGGCTGGTTTCTCTTCATCTTCCTGACCTTTACAGATTGAAATACTCAGTGGTTTAGGCTTCAAATCTCTTCTCTTTATCTACTCTCAACTCCTAGGTAATCTCACTCAATCCTGTGGATCTAAATACCATCTACAAACTAATGACTCCCAAATTTGTACTTCCAGAATTAGTCTCTACCTTGACTTCAGACAAATATATTCAACTATTAGCTCAACATTTTCACTTGTCTAAAAGTTATCTCAAACTTAACATGTCTAAAATCACACTTTAATAAATCCCCTTCCCCAATATGCTCCTTGTACTTGCATAATCTCAATACACAGCAATTGCATTTCACCAGACGTTCTGGCCAAAACCCCTAAAATGATTCATGCCTCCATTCTCTATACCTCACACCCAATCCACCAGCAAATCCTATTAGATCTACCTTCAAAGGTTTGGATCTAAACCCCCTTCTGCCTTAAGGTCTTTGTATTCACTGTTAACTTTGTCTGCAAGAATCTTCCTCTAGATATATGCATGGCTCATTCCCTTATTTCTTTATTTTATTTTATTATGTTATTTTTTAAATTTTTTATTGTTATGTTAATCACCATACATTACATCATTAGCTTTTGATGTAGTGTTCCATGATTCATTGTTTGCATATAACACCCAGTGCTCCATTCAATATGTGCCCTCTTTAATACCCATCACCAGGCTAACCCCTCCCCTCTAGAACCCTCAGTTTGTTTCTCAGAGTCCATAGTCTCTCATGGTTCATCTCCCCCTCTGATTCCTCCCCCTTCATTTTTCCCTTCTTACTATCTTCTTCTTTTTTTTTTTTTTTAACATATAATGTATTATTTGTTTCAGAGGTACAAGTTTGTGATTCATTCCCTTATTTCTTAAAGATATTTATTCCAATATCACCTCTTCAGAGAGGGCTTTCCTAACCACATTATGTTCAATAGTTCCATCTCCCAGCTATTACTCTATATTCTTCGTTATTCTCCTAAAACTTAATCCCATCTAATACAGCAGTGGTTGATGATGTCCTACCTATATCCTTGATCATATTTTTGGCCCTCCCCAGAGGTCAGCACAGGTATTTCCCTTACAGCCTATGGCTTTCTTTGTCTCTCTGACTAATGGCATTATTGTTTTTCTCTAGCAATGGAAATATACTCAGCCTATGTGCAAGGCATGCCAGAAATGTGGAGCAGTTAGCACTCTAGGAATGAAGGAGGGATGAGAGTTTTGTCCCCAACATTTTGTCCCTTGAAAGGACAACATTGAGTGGCCTTTCATAATGACTTCCTGATGGTCCTCAATGGGATTCAGCCCCAGTTGCCCACAGTGGTAACCCACTCCTTAATGTACTCTTTATTGACTTCCCCACCTTCTCTGCTTCACTCTCTATTTCCTCATTGTGCTTCATGAAGTTACCTCCTAAAAAAACTACTTACATCCAAATCCTTTTCTCAGGGTTTGTTTTTTGGAGGACCAAAATGAAAACATATTTTATACATTTATTTGTTTAGTATCTATATCCCACACTACAATGTAAGCTCCACAAGAACAGTAAAGATGTTTTGCTCATAGTTGTATCCCCAGCATCTATGTGCCTGGCACATAGGAAGCACTTAATCACTTTTTGTGGTATGAATGTGAATGAATGAACCTGATCTCCATGTGCATTTGACTTTTCCCCCTGTGTTTTCTTGTCATTGGACTATAACATCACAAGTTGGAAGATCTGTGCTGTCATCATGACAAAGAAGACAGAATGAAAAAAGGCAGGTGAGACTGGGAGAGCTGAAAAAGAGAAGAAAGAAAATCACCTTCTTTCTTACAAGTCTTTCAAGGGTAACAAAGGCAGGCCTCAGATAAATACTACCCAAATCTGAACTGGGGCTGGGTTACAGCAGGGTCACTGAACTTGGCCTCATGAAAAGTCTCTCATACCCAGGGTTGCAGTAGTCTCTGTTACTGGAGCAAAGCAACAGGACTAACTGGAGAAAGAAAGTTTAACAAAGTCCTTTTCATCTTCTAGTGCTTTCTTTCTCTAGTCACTTTCTTCAGCATCTAAGGCATGGTCTCCTTCTGAGTGGTAGGCATGATCTGCTGGTCACTAAGCTGAGAAGAGAGGTGAGAAGCAGGTAGATGTGTTTGGACTTGACCCCAGTAGACACCTCTTTATTTGGGATGAATCCATTGTTCCAAGAACATAGGCAGGACCCCACTCAAGTAACAAAGAGAAAGAAGTTCTTTGGGATGTCCCAGTGAGAGAAGCCTGTACTGAGAATATAAAAGATGAGTGCTTTAGGATAAGCCCCATTAGTGTACCTTCAGCTTCACACACATGGTTGATACTCCTATTCAACATCATAATACAAGTCCTAACCAGAGCAATTAGACAAGGAAAAAAAAAGGCATCCAAATTAGAAAGGAAGAAGTAAAATTGTCTCTGTTTAAAGATGACATGATCTTGGGGGTTTTGGCTGGGTACTTACCAGCGTTAACATATGAGGCAAGTTATGGGGGTGGAAGAAGATGGTGGAGGAGTAGGAGACCTGGATTTTGTCTGGTTCCAGGAATTCAGCTGGATAAGGATCAAATCATTGTGAACACCTACGAACTCAACAGGAGATGGAAGAAAAGAATAGCAACAACTCCCTGAACAGAAAAGTGACCACTTTCTGGAAGGTGGGACATGCGGAGAAGTGAATGCAAGGCAATATTTGGGAGGATAGACGGCAGGGGAGGGGGGCCTCCGTCAGCCACTACTGGCAAGTGATAGAGCAGCGGAGCACAAAATTGAAACTTTTAGAAGTCAGCTCCGCTGAGGGACGTCTCTCCAGTGCCTAAGAGGGGGGTGGAACCTTCACTGGGACAGTGTGGTCTCAGGATCCTCAGGGTCACAGAAAGACTCGGGGTGCCTGAGTGCAGCAGAGCTCCCAGATATCAGAGCAGGGAAGCAGGCTGCAGAGACAGAGCCTCAGAAAGGGCTTTCAGCTTGGGGTTGCCATAAACCATGATCTGTGGCACAGTTGGCCCACTGCTTTTCCAGCAGAGACCCAACAAGCGGCAGATATGGGGAGATTCCCCTTCCACCCCTGGGAGGACCGGTGCGAGAACTCACTGCAGGAATCTGCTGGGTTTGGAGACTCCACATGGGGTCATCTGCCAAGACAGAAATGCTTGGTCAAAGGCCGGGTGAGCACGGAGTGTGGCCGGAGACCAGGGAGACGGGAGAGACTGACTGCTTTTCTCTGGGGGCTCATTGAGGAGTGCGGCCCCCAAGTTCTTGGCTTCCCTAAGCAAAGATTGGGAAGCTGCCATTTTCACTCTCATCCTCCAAAGCTGAACGGAAAGCTTTCAGAGAACAAAAGCTCCCGAAAGCAAACCCAAGCAGATTACTTAGCCCAGACCCCACAAGGGCAGGGCAATTGCAAAGACATTTGAGAACCATGGTAACAGGCCCCTCCCCCAGAACATCAGCAAGAACAGCCAGCCAAGACCAAGTATAACAGTCAGTGAGAACGACAGAACTCCAGCACTAGGGGAATACTGCACATAGAACTCATGGATTTTTTCCCCATGATTCTTTAGTCTTTCAAAGTTAATTTTTTTAACTGTCTTTTTTTAAAAGTTTTTTCCCTTTTTCAACCAACATCTTATCAATCCCTTTTTTAAAAAATCTTTTTTATTTTTCATTTTTAGAGTCATATTCTATCCCTTCATAGTAGTTACCCTTATTTTTGGTATATATATGTTGTTCCCTCTTTAAAATTTTGCGATACAGTTTCTTCTGACATATCAAAATATACCCTAAATCTCTAATGTATGGCTTTGTTCTAGTCTCCTTCCTGATAACAGTCCCTCCCCCTTTTTTTTTGAATCCTCTTCATTCTTTTTTCAACCAACTTCTTATCTTGTCAATTCCTTTTATAAAGTCTTTTATAATTTTCATCTTTACAGTCATATTCCATCCCTTCACCGTATTAACCCTTATTTTTGTATGTATATAAGTTTTTCTTTCTTAAAAATTTTTGGAGGCACCAAAATAGCCCCAAAATCTAGTGTGTGACACTGATCTATGCACCAGCCTGATCATATTTGATCATATTCTGTTTTCTTTGTTTTGTTTTTCTTTGTTTTTATCTTTATTTGTTCTTTTTTCTTTCTTTCCTTTTCTTTTCCCCTGGTTTCAGGTCTTTTCTGATATGTTTAGAGCATATTTTCTGTGGATGTTGTTACCGTGTTAGCACTTTGTTCTCTCATTCATCTATTATCCTCTGGACAAAATGACAGAATGGAAAAAATCACCTCGACAAAAAGAACAAGAGGCAATACTGACTGCCAGGGACCTAATCAATACAGATATTAGTAAGATGTCAGAAATAGAGTTCAGAATGATGATTTTAAAGATACTAGCTGACCTTGAGAAAAACATGGAAGATATTAGAGAAACAAAGAACTAAAATCTAACCAAGTCGAAATCAAAAAGGCTATTAATGAGGTACAATAAAAAATGGAGGCTCTAACTGCTAGGATAAATGAGGCAGAAGACAGAATTAGTGATATAGAAAACCAAATAATGGAAAATAAAGAAGCTGAGAAAATGAGAGATGAACAACTACTGGATCACAAGGGCAGAAATCCAAAGATAAGTGATACAATATACGAAACAATATTAGAATAATTGGGATCCCAGAAGAAGAAGAAAGAGAGAGGGGGGCAGAAGGCCTATTGGAGGAAATTACAGCAGAAAACTTTCCTAATTTGGGGACGGAAAAAGGCATCAAAATCCAGGAGGCACAGAGAACCCTTTTCAAAATCAATAAAAATAGGTCAACAGCCCAACATCTAATAGTAAAACTTATGAGTCTCAGAGACAATGAGAAAATCCTGAAAGCAGCTCTGGAGAAGAGATCTGTAACCTACAATGGTAGAAACATTAGATTGGCAACAGACCTATTCACAGAGACCTGGCAGGCCAGAAAGGACAGGCATGATATATTTAGAGCACTAAATGAGAAAAATATATAGCCAAGAATACCATATCCAGCTAGGCTGTCAATGAAAATAGAAGAAGAGATAAAAAGCTTCCAGGACAAACAAAAACTAAAGAAATTTGCAAACATGAAACTGCCCTACAAGAAATATTGAAAGGTGTCCTCTAAGCCAAGAGAGAGCCTAAAAGTAACATAGACCAGAAAGGAACACAGACAATATAGAGTAACAGTCACTTTACAGGCAACACAATGGCATTAAATTCATATCTTTCAATATTTACCCTGAATGTAAATGGGCTAAATGCCCCAATCAAAAGACACAGGCTATCAGATTGGATAAAAAATAAGGCCCATCGATATGCTGTCTGCAAGAGACTCATTTTAGACCCAAAGACAACACCAGATTGAAAGTGAGGGAGTGGAAAACCATTTACCATGCTAATGGACACCAAAAGAAAGCTGCGGTGTCAATCCTTATATCAGACAAATAAGATTTTAAGCCAAAGACTGTAATAAGAAATGAGGAAGGACACTATATCTTACTTAAAGGATCTATCCAACAAGAAGATTGGACAATTGTAAATACCTATGCCCCTAACGTGGGAGCAGCCAATTATATAAGCCAATTAATAACAAAAGCAAAGAAACAAATCAACAACAATACAATAATAGTGGGAAACTTTAATACCCCCCTCACTGAAATGGACAGATAATCTAGCAAAAGACCAACAAGGAAATAAAGACTTTATATGACACACTGAACCAAATGGACTTCATAGATATATTCAGAACATTCCAACCCAAAGTGACAGAATACACATTCTTCTCTAGTGCCCATGGAAAATTCTCCAGAGGAGATCCCAGCCTAGGTCACAAATCAGGTCTCAACTGGTACCAAAAGATTGGGATCATTCCCTGCATATTTTCGGACCACAATGCTTTGAAACTACAAATCAATCACAAAAGGAAAGTCGGAAAGAACTCAAATACATGGAGGCTAAAGAGCATCCAACTAAAGAATGAATGGGTCAACCAAGAAATTAAAGAAGAATTAAAAAAATTCATGGAAACCAATGAAAATGAAAACACAACTGTTCAAAATCTTTGGGATGCAACAAAGGCAGTCCTAAGAGGAAAGTATATAGCAATACAAGCCTTTCTCAAGAAATAAGAAAGGTCTCAAATACACAACCTAACCTTACAACAAAAGGAGCTGGAGAAAGAACAGCAAATAAAGCTGAAACCCAGCAGGAGAGGAGAAATAATAAAGGTCAGAGCAGAAATCAATGAAATAGAAACCAAAAGAACAGTAGAACAGATCAACGAAACTAGGAGCTGGTTCTTTGAAAGAATTAATAAAATTGATAAACCCCTGGCCAGACTTATCAAAAAGAAAACAGAAAGGACCCAAATAAATAAAATCATGAATGAAAGAGGAGAGATCACAACCAACACCAAAGAAATACAAACAATTATAAGAACATATTATGAGCAACTCTAAACCAGCAAATTAGGTAACCTGGAAGAAATGGGTGCATTCCTAGAGATGTATCAACTACCAAAACTGAACGAGTAAGAAATAGAAAACCTGAACAGACCTATAACCACTAAGGAAATTAAAGCAATAATCAAAAATCTCCCAACAAACAAAGCCCAGGGCCAGATGGCTTCCCAGGGGAATCTACCAAACATTTAAAGAATTAATACCTATTCATCTGAAACTTTTCCAAAAAATGAAATGGAAGGAAAACTTCCAAACTTATTTTTTGAGGCCACCATTACCTTGATCCCCAAACCAGACAAAGACCCCATCAAAAAGGAGAATTATAGACTAATATCCTTCATGAACATGGATGCAAAATTCTCACCAAAATACTAACCAGTAGGATCCAACAGTACATTAAAAGAATTATTCACCACGACCAAGTGGGATTTATCACTGGGCTGCAAGGTTGGTTCAACATCCACAAGTCAATCAGTGTGATACAATAATTTATCAAAGAAAGAACAAGAACCATATGATCCTCTCAATAGATGCAGAAAAAGCATTTGGCAAAATGCAGCATCCTTTCTTGATCAAAACTCTTCAGGGTAGGTGATAGAGGGTATACACCTCAACATCATAAAAGCCATCTATGAAAAACCTACAGCAAATATCATTCTCAATGGGGAAAAACTGAAAGCTTTTCCCCTAAGGTCAGGAATACAGTAGGGATGTCCACTATCACCACTGCTATTCAAAATAGTTTTAGAAATCCTAGCCACAGCAATCAGACAACAAAAAGAAATCAAAGGCATCCAAATTGGCAAAGAAGAAGTCAAACTCTCACTCTTTGCAGATGATATGATACTTCATGTGGAAAACCCAAAAGACTCCACCCCAAAACTACTAGAGCTCACAGGAATTCAGTAAAGTGGCAGGATATAAAATCAATGCACAGAAATCAGTGGCAATCCTATACACCAACAACAAGACAGAAGAAACAGAAAGTAAGGAGTCAATCCCATTTACAATTGCACCCAAAACCATAAGATACCTAGGAATAAATCTAACCAAAGAGGCAAATAATCTGTACTCAGAAAACTATAAAATACTCATGAAAGTAATTGAAGAAGACAATGAAATGGAAACACGTTCCATGCTCATGGATTGGAAGAACAAATATTGTGAAGATGTCAATACTACCTAGAGCAATCTACACATTCAATGCAATCCCCATGAAAATACCATCCACTCTTTTCAAAGAAATGGAACAAATAATCTTAAAATTTGTATGGAACCAGAAGAGACCCCGAATAGCCAGAGGAATATTGAAAAAGAAAAGCAAAGCTGGCGGCATCACAATTCCAGACTTCCAGCTCTATTACAAAGCTGTCATCATCAAGACAGTATGGTCCTGGCACAAAAACAGACACATAGATCAATGGAACAGAAGAGAGAGCCCAGAAATGGACCTCAACTCCATGGTCAACTCATCTTTGACAAAGCAGGAAAGAATGTCCAATGGCAAAAAGACAGTCTCTTCAACAAATGGTGTTGGGAAAATTGGACAGCCACATGCAGAAGAATGAAACTGGACCGTTTCCTTACACCACACACAAAAATAGACTCCAAATGGTTGAAAGACCTAAACGTGAGACAGGAGTCCATCAAAATCCTAAAGGAGAACACAGGCAGCAACCTCCTCGACCTTAGCTGCAGCAACTTCTTCCTAGAAACATCGCCAAAGGCAAGGGAAGCAAGGGCAAAAATGAACTATTGGGATTTCATCAAGATAAAAAGGTTTTGCACAGCAAAAGAAACAGTCCACAAAACCAAAAGACAACCAACACAATGGGAGAAGATATTTGCAAATGACATATCAAATAAAGGGCTAGTATCCAAAATCTATAAAGAACATATCAAACTCAACACCCAAAGAACAAATAATCCAATCAAGAAATGGGCAGAAGACATGAACAGACATTTTCCAAAGAAGACATCCAAATGGCCAACAGACACATGAAAAAGTGCTCAACATCGCTCAGCATCAGGGAAATCCAAATCAAAACCTCAATGAGATACCACCTCACACCAGTCAGAATGGCTAAAATTAACAAGTCAGGAAATGACAGATGTTGGTGGGGATGTGGAGAAAGGGGAGCCCTCCTACATGGGAATGCAGGTTGGTGCAGCTACTCTGGAAAACAGTGTGGAAGTCCCTCAAAAAGTTGAAAATAAAGCTACCCTACAACCCAGCAATTGCACTACTGGGTATTTACCACAAAGATACAAATGTAGGGATCAAAGGGGCATGTGCACCCCGATGTTTGTAGCACCAATGTCCACAATAGCCAAACTGAGGAAAGAGCCCAGATATCCATTGACAGATGAATGGATAAAGAAGAAGTGATATATATATACAATGGAATATTATGTAGCCATCAAAAGGAATGACATCTTGCCATTTGCAATGATGTGATTGGAACTGGAGGGTATTATGCTGAGTGAAATAAGTCAATCAGAGAAAGACATATATCATATGACCTCAGTGATATGAGGAATTCTTAATCTCAGGAAACAAACTGAGGGTTGCTGGACTACTGGGTGCTATGGTGAGCACTGTGAATTATGTAAGACTGTTGAATCACAGTCCTGTACTTCTGAAACAAATAATACATTATATGTTAAAAAAAAAAAAAAAAGAAGGGCGCCTGGATGGCTCAGTTGGTTAAGCGACTGCCTTCGGCTCGGGTCATGATCCTGGAGTCCCAGGATTGAGTCCCGCGTTGGGCTCCCTGCTCGGCAGGGAGTCTGCTTCTCCCTCTGACTCTCTTCCCTCTCGTGCTCTCTATCTCTCATTCTCTCTCTCTCAAATAAATAAATAAAATCTTAAAAAAAAAAAGAAGAAGAAGAAGAAGTTAGCAGGAGGGGAAGAATGAAGGGGAGGGGAATCAGAGGGGGAGATGAACCATGAGAGACTTGGACTCTGAAAAACAAAATGAGGGTTCTAGAGGTGAGGGGGTGGCGGTATGTGTTAGCCGGGTGGTGGGTATTAAAGAGGGCACATTCTGCTTGGAGCACTGGGTGTTATACGCAAACAATGAATCATGGAACACTACATCAAAAACTAATGATGTAATATATGGTGATTAACATAACATAATAAAAAAAATAAAAAATAAAAATTAAAAGCCAGAAAAAAAAATAAAGATGACATGATCTTATATATAGAAAACACTGAAGACTCCACCAAAATCCTGTAAAAACTAATAAAAGAATTCAGTAAAATTTCAAGATATGAAATCAACATACAAAAATCACTTGTATTTTGTAACAGTAACACTAACACTAACAATGAACTATCTGAAAAAAAAATTAAGAAAAGAATCCCATGTACAATAGCATTAAAACAGCAAAATAGGAATAAATCTAATGAAGGAGGTGAAAGATACTAAAAATTTAAGTCATTGCTGATAGAAACTGAAGAAGAAGAAGTGTGTCACAGAAGAAGACACAAATAAATGGAAATATATCCTGTGTTCATGAATTGGATGAATTATTGTTAAAACAACCAAACTATCCAAAGTAATCTACAGATTCAGTGTAATCCCTAACAAAATTCCAGTGGAATTTTTCACAGAAATAGGAAAAAAAAAACAACAACCCTAAAATTAGAATGGAAACATGGAAGATCCCAAGTACACAAAACAATCTTGAGAAAGAACAATGATGGAGGCACCACACTTCCTGATTTCAAACTTTATTATAAAGCTATAGTAATCAAAACAGCATGGTACTGGCATGGATCAATGGAATACAATCAAAAGCCCAGATAAAAAACCTATGCATATACAGTTAACTAATATTAAACAAAAAGCCTATTCTCAATAGGGAAAGAATAGTCTCTACAATAAATGGGGTTGGGAAAGCTAGATAATCAATAATCACATGCAAAAGAATGAAATTGGACCCCTATCTTACATCACACAAAAAATTAATTAAAAATGGATTAAAGACTTAAATGTAAAACCGGAAACCATAAAACTCCTAGAAAAAAAATATAGGGGAAAACTCCTTGACACTGGTCTTGGCAATAATGTTTTGGATATGATGTATAAATTACAAGCAATAAAAGCAAAACAAGTGGGACTAAATCAAATTAAGAAGCTTCTGCACAACAACAGAAATGATCTACAAAACAAAAAGACAACCAATAAAATGGGAGGAAATATTTGCAAGCCACATATCTGATAAGAGATTAATATCCAATATATATAAAGAATTCATAAAATTAAATAGCAAAAAATTTAAATAACCTGATTTAAAAATGGGCAAAGGACCTAAATAGATATTTTTCCAAAGAAAACAAATAGCCAAAGGTACACGGAAAGGCACTCAACTCACTAAACATTGGGAAATGCAAATCAAAATCACAATGAGAGATTACCTCACACCTGTTAGAATGGATATTACCAAAACAGACAAGAAATATCAAATGTTGATAAGGATGTGGAGGACAGGGAACCCTTGTGCATTGTTGGTGGGATTGTAATTTGGTACAGCCACTATGGAAATCAGTATGGAGGATTCTCAAAAAATTAAAAATAAAACTAGCATATGATCCAACAATCCCAGGTCTGGGTATATATTCAGAGGAAATGAAATTACTATCTCTAAGTGATATCTGCATTCCTTTATTCTTTGCAGCATTATATGCAATAGCCAAGATACAAAAAAAAAAAAAACTATTTCCAGTGATGAACTAATAGAGAATATGTGACATATATATATTTTTATTTTATATACATTTTATTTTATTTTATTTTATTTTATATATAAAATTCAGCTATAAGATAGAAGGAAATCCTGCCATTTGCAGCAATATGGATGAACCTTGAGGGTATTACACTAAGTGAAGTAAGTCAAAGAAAAATTCTGTTTGATATCACTTATATGTGGAATCTAAAACATTCAAACTTATAGAGGGGCACCTGTGTGGCTCAGTCGGTTAAGTGTCTGCCTTCAGGCTTCCTGCTCAGTGGGGAGCCTGCTTCTCCCTCTCCCCATGCTCATGTTCTCTCTCACTTTCTCTCTCTATATCAAATAAATAAATAAAATATTTTAAAATAAACAAATAATGAATGAATGAATAAATAAATAAAAGCATTCAAACTCATAGAAACAGTAGATTTGTGCTTGGCAGGGGCTGGGGAAAGCATTGCAGAGATAATGTTCAAAGGGTACAAACTTTCAGTTTTAAGATAAGTTCTGGGCATGGATGGAACTGGAGGGTGTTATGCTGAGTGAAATAAGTCAATCAGAGAAAGACATGTATCATATGACCTCACTGATATGAGGAATTCTTAATCTCAGGAAACAAACTGAGGGTTGCTGGAGTAGGGGTGGGATGGGAGGGATGGAGTGGCTGGGTGATAGACATTGGGGTGGGTATGTGCTATGGTGAGCGCTGTGAATTGTGCAAGACTGTTGAATCACAGATCTGTACCTCTGAAACAAATAATGCAATATATGTTAAAAAAAAAAGAAAGAGAGAGAAGAAGATAGCAGGAGGGGAAGAATGAAGGGATGTAAATCAGAAGGGGAGACGAACCATGAGAGACGATGGACTCTGAAAAACAAACTGAGGGTTCTAGAGGGGAGGTGGGTGGGGGGATGGATTAGTCTGGTGATGGGTATTAAAGAGGGCACGTTCTGCTTGGAGCACTGGGTGTTATAAGCAAACAATGAATCATGGAACACTACATCAAAAACTAATGATGTAATGTATGGTGATTAACATAACATTAAAAAAAAGTCATGGTAACTACATGAGGTGATAGATGTGTTAGCTAATCTTATTGCAGTAATCATTTCACTCCTTTATATGTATATCATATCATCACATTATGCTCCTTAAATTTATAATATTATTTGTCGATTATATCTCAATAAATCTGAGGAAAAGAAAACATATTGTTGGTGAAAATTGTGGTAATTTTCTTTTCTGGAGATTATGTCTCAGACATTTCAGGGTCTCCAGTGACAGTTGTGAAGTCCCAGGTAGAGGAATGGACAGTTAAAGCTGAGAGTGGTCACCAGCACTCACTGACACTGACAGGTGGTACAACCCTGGACAACCCCTTTCACATAACCAAATCTCAGCTTCAAAATTATAAAATGAGACAAATGTGCCCTGTCTCACAGAGTTGCTGTCAGAATTAAATAAAATCACATAAGAGGAGTGTCCTGGAACATCTAGGCACTCAATACATGTTTGCTAAAATGCTAAAAGGCTCCTCAGTGAGGCTCCAAATCACACCTGCATTAGGTGTAGCCACTGCTTCCTTCCTGTGAGTTCCACCCTCCCAGTTCTAAAATGTTTCCTGTCTCAAGGGAACAGGTGATAAAGGAGCAGGTCTGAGAGGCTGATAAGATAGTAAATAGAAATTAATAGGAGCAGGAGATGGGAAGGGAAGGGGGTGTCAAAATCTGTGCCTGTGCATTGTTTGTCTGGGAAGGCCTACTCCCAGAGGACAGAGCTAAAGGTCTTTTCTCTTCCTTCCCTATAATGTTTCTCTGCACCAGGCTCATACAAATTTATGGTCATAAATACCATTTATTGATGACCTCTATGATGTTATGTCTCCCATTCTTCTCCCCAGGAGTGAAAGTACAGCTTTCTCAGACATGTCTAACTTCATGAAAGACAAAACAGTCCTAGCTTCTCTGCTCTCACACTTGGCAGGGTGGGTTGGGAGCAGCTGTGGGGAGAGAAAGGGAGGCAGAGTGGTTAGTGGCTTTCCCACTGCCAGGCATTTCTGGGTCCCTGTGGAAAGGAAGCTTTGCACTCAATGGAGGAACAGCCATGGGCCAGGGCAGGAGCATGGAAACCTGAGAATTTCCCATGGACTTCCCTACCAGGGTGGAGGAATCTTGAGGAAGGCAGGAAGAGGCTGGCCTACAGAAACACCAAGTCTATGACAAAGTTGCTTAACCAGCCAAAGCCTCCTCCTAAATGTGTTAGAATTTCTTAAGATTACTTTCAGGGCTTTAAGAAATCAAGGAGAAAGAAGGAATAAGAAGGGAAATGTGCTTACTGGGTACCTAGTAAGTATCAAGCTGACTAGTACCAGCTTTACATGCATTCCTCATTTAGTCCTTTTAACTGCTCTGTGAGTAAGGAAATGTGTTATTCATATTTTATTTGGAACTCACGGGGTTTAAGAAACTTGCCCAAATTACACTGTAAATGTACTTTTTTCACCTCAACCCACCATTCAAGAAGTTCAGATTGCTAAATATCTTCCCTATTGCAGTGAGTCATGTGTCACTCAGGGCAGTCCATCTTGCCTTCTTATGTAGGCATTTTGGCTGGACTCTTTGCATGCCACTGCTTGATAGTCAAGTTACATCAAAATGGCATCATGAATGGGTATGCATAGGCAAGTGCTGGGGTCTTGCTCCACTCATGATGGGGGAATGATCACTGAGAACAAGCAATGGAGAAGAGCCCCTTCCTGGGCAAGGGGCAAATTGTGAAAAAGACAACTGTTAAGACACCATCAAAATAGTATGAACTAGGATTCCTTCTTGGGAAAATCTACAAAGCATAAACAGTGGGCAGCCAAACCTGTTAACTGTAACAGAAGACAAGGTCATGTTTACAATACTCTAAGCTCACAGATCCTCAAAGAAGTTCCCTTGCCTGCATAAAATGTCACTAGGGTAGTTTGCTCCCTCCCCCCCTTCCCCCAATTCCACAGCCTTCCACCAGGTCCCCACCCCTCATGCCCTTCCCCCTGGGTGCATGCTCCATGGCACCTGGCTTTCCACTACCATTAATTTCAGTGCTGCCAGGCACTACACTTTGTAGTGGCAAGAATACAGTATTTGGAGTGGCAGAGCTTCAGTTCAAATCATGACACTCACCTCCACAAGGAAGGAGAGTAAAAACAAGTCACCTACCCCTCTGAATTTCAGTTTCTTCACCTGAAAGAAGAGGAGGTTTCTAAGAGAATTAAATGAGATAATACCAGAAAGTCAGCCAGCACACCTGCTCAGTGAATGGTCTCAGCTATTGCACTTAAAGTGGAGATTATTATTTCTCTTCTGATTCTGAAGTTTCATAAAAGCTTAAGTGCTGAGCTGTCTGAGGGAGATGAAGAGGGGTCATAAAGTGGCAAAAATACTCCATGCTCTTCCCTCCTTTGATAGTTTCCGGGTCCCAAGAATCCAGGGATCCATCACCCACATTAGCTCTGAAGAAACAGGTCCAGAATTAGGCTTGCAAGTTCCCACCAGTGTGACTGTGGCAATGGGCATGGAGAAAAGGAACAAAGAAATGTTTCCATAAATGGAAGTAGACATAATCATGCACAGCCTCTCAACAGCCTGGGGGGCACCATGCAACTCTATGAGCTACCAACCTATGGCCTCACTGTCAGGCAAAGATCAAGGCCCACTGACCTCCTTTTGTCCAAATGTCTAGGCTTGTTTAGGGCACTAACCCAGGAAAGATCCCTGAGGAGGCTCAGGCCCTTTAAGACTACACTAAGTCTTTCTTGTGGACAGAGTAAAGAAAGTAAAAAGGAAAGAAGCAGTGAAGATGGTTGCTAACAAGAGACAGAACTGGATGGGAATTCATAAAATGGGTTCAGTCATCAGTCCTCCCACCTAGAGGCTGGCTTAAGTCTCTTGAGCCTCAATCTTTCTATGTATAAAATGGGATGACTACTGTTCCTTCTACTTCTAAAATTAGTGAGTCTTAGGGGGGAAAAAAAAAGAATGATAAGATATAAAAAATCAGTGAATAAGCCAATTTAAAGTAGTTTTATGGGTCCCACAGGGTTACCTGCCCTGTATCAGAGTATATTAAAGGAGAGAAATTGTCTTAGTCCTCAGCTAATAATTCCACTCTCGTGTTAAGGGCTGATAGAATAGTTTATTACAATATGCAATGATAGAATGAAGTCTGGACTAAGAATCAGAAGATCTGACTCAGAAACCTGGATCCCCTTCCTCCAGCTGTGCATCTTTTGGCATGTCACCTGAGCATTACCATCCCCTTTGACTACTCCTCAGAGTTTTATAAAATGCAATCATGAATATGGACATATTTTGTAATCTGTAAAACCCTATATAAATGCAAGATTTTACTATCATCATTATCATTCTTTTGTTGTGGCTTACTTGCCAAAGCACACTACAATGTTTCTACCAAGTCTGGATTATAAAATGTCCCTGATACCATTGTACTTTAATTGAGCATAACATTGTGGGCAAAGATCAAGCTACCTCAGCCTTGGACAATTTCCTCAGTCCCAGAGCTGTGAGTCTAAATGTGGCAGGTAGCAGTCATAGTCATGGGGAGAGAGTGGCATCCACTACCCAGGGACAAGGAGTTTGTTGAGTAGCAGAGGAATCAACAGAACTCCCAGTTAGCTTGGGCCATATTTAGAGGTGTTCTGTGGCTCAGATCTCCCAGAAGGATCTGGGAGATTTAAACAAAGGAATCACAGTGGTTTGGTCAGTGGACATTAGTGTATTCTTGCAAATCTGGTAGACTCACCAAACAGCACAATAAAAAAACTCTGCCCTACTTCCTACTCCCAGCCAAGATGCCAGCATGGAGCTCAGAAGCTGAAGAAGTCCTCAGGGAGTATTAAGGGTCAGAAGATTTGTAGTACTGACCTTAGGAGGCTGTGTATGTCACCCTAAGGCTGCCCAGGGTCTTTGCTATGGTGCCTATGGCAAATCTGCTCTCCCTGGTAACAGGGCCCTGTTAGCTAATCTTCCCTTAACAATGGAACTGGGTGGTGGCCCTGCCCCATCAGGTAGTCAGGTAGCTCACAACTATGGTTGTAGTGCAGATTAGTTCACTCAGGTCAAAGGCATGATCCAAAACCAAAACCAAGTCTACACATACACTAAACGCATAAGCTGGGAAGCTAGTAGAAGCCAGGTTCCTAAAGCCAAGAAGGAAATTCAACAACTAGCCAAGTAAAATGCACAAGCCAAATTCAAGAGCTGAGAAGATAAATCCAATAGCTGAGTTGCCAAACCAATACTGTATTCAAAGCCAGCTAAGGCCAATAGCTGGTTGGAAAGTTTAGACCATCATGGGCAGTAAAGCTCTACCACAAAGAGCAGCCAGGAGAGTAGAAGGAGTTCTTTTGAAGTTACCATGTGCTTAGCTGCCCCAAGCTTGCTTTCATTCAGTCCTCACATTCATGAATAAAGTAAAGAGATCAGCAAGAAATATTGCTATGTGACCAGCTCCATTTTCTTCTCTTCCTCCATCACCAAAACCTACTATTCCTAGACTGGAAGGAAATGAATGGAAGTGTTGTCAGAGGGGATGGAATAGTACATTTAATAATGGATAAAAATATATAAGGCAGGGCGGAGCAAGATGGCGGAGGAGTAGGAGACCTAGCTTTCGTCTGGTCTCAGGAATTCAGCTGAATAGGGATCAAACCATTCTGAACACCTACGAACTCAACAGGAGATCGAACAGGAGAGTAGCAACAACTCTCTGAACAGAGAAGCGACCACTTACTGGAAGGTAGGACGTGCGGAGAAGTGAATCCGAGGCGATATTCGGGAGGATAGACGGCAGGGGAGGGGCCTCCGCCGGCCGCTTCTGGCAAGTGCTAGAGCCATGGAGCACAAAATTGGACCTTTAGAAGTTGGCTCGGCGGAGGGACGTCGCTGCAGTGGCTAAGCGGGGGGTGGAATCCTCCCGGGATAGTGTGGTCTCAGGACCCTTGGGGTCACAGAGAGACCAGGGGTGCCTGAGTGCGCCAGAGCTCCCAGGTATCAGAGCGGGGAAGCCAACTGCAGAGACAGAGCAGAGTCGCGGGCTCTCAGCTCAGGGTGGCCATAAACTGTGATCCGCGGCCCAGTCGGGGCATGGCTCCTCCAGCAGGGACCCAACAAGCAGCAGATCCGGGGAGACTCCCCTTCCTTCCCAGGGAGGAGCGGTGCGGGAACGCACTGCAGGGATCTGCTGGGTTTGGAGACTCCACACGGGGTCGGGTGCCAGAGATAGCAACGCTCGATCACAGGCCGGGTGAGCATGGAGTGCGGCCGGAGACCGGGGACACGGAAGTGACTGCTTTTCTCTGGGGGCACACTGAGGAGCGGGGCCCAGAGTTCTCAGCTCCTCCGGGTGGAGATTGGGAGGCCACCATTTCTGCCCTGGTCCTCCAAAGCTGTACCTAGAGCTTGTAGGGAACAAAAGCTCCTGAGAGCAAACCGGAGCAGCTTCCTTAGCCTGGACCGACAAGGGCGGGGAAATTCCGCCTCCAGCAAAGACATTTGGAAACCACAGCAACAGGTCCCTCCCCCAGAAGATCAGCACGAACAGCCAGCAAGCCAAGAACAAGTAGATCAATCAAGGAGAATGGGAGAACTCCAGCGCTAGGGGAATACTGCACATAGATTCATGGCTTTTTTTTTTTTTTTACCATGATTCATTATTTCATCAAAGTTAATTTTTGTTGACTGTTTTTTTTTTCTTTTTCCCTTTTTCAACCAACATCTTATCAATCCCTTTAAAAAAAAAAAAACAATTTTTATTTGTCATTTTTAGAGTCATATTTTATCCCTTCATAGTAGTTACCCTTATTTTTGGCATATATATATAAGTTGTTCTCTCTTTAAAATTTTGAGGTACAGTTTCTTCTAACAGATCAAAATATACCCTAAATCACTAGTGTATGGCTTTGTTCTAGTCTCCTGCCTGATCACATTCTCTTCCTTTTTCCTTTTTTTTTTTCTTAAATCTTCTTTCTTTTTTCAAACAACTTATCTTATCAAGTCCTTTTATAAAATCTTTTATAATTTTCATCTTTATAGTCATCTTCCATCCCTTCATTGTATCAACCCTTATTTTGTACATATATGTCTTTCTTCCCTTAAATTTTAGGAGGCACTTTTTTCTAACAGACCAAAATATGCCCAAAATCTAGTGTGTGGCATTAATCTATGCACCAGCCTGATCATATTTGATCATATTCTGCTTTTTTTGTATTGTTTTGTTTTTATTTTTATCTTTTTTTTTTTCTCTTTCTTTTTTCTTTCTTTCCCTTTCTTTTCCCCTGGTCTCAGGTCTTTTCTGATTTGTATACAGTATATTTGCTGGGGACATTGTAAACCTGTTAGCATTTTGTTCTCTCATTCATCTATTCTCCTCTGGACAAAATGACAAGACGAAAGAAATCACCTCAGCAAAAAGAACAAGAGGTAGTACCGTCAGCCAGGGACCTACTCAATACGGACATTAGTACGATGTCGGACCTAGAGTTCAGAATCATGACTTTAAAGATACTAGCTGGGCTTGAAAAAAGCATGGAAGTTATTAGAGAAACCCTTTCTGGAGAAATAAAAGAACTAAAATCTAACCAAATCGAAATCAAAAAGGCTATTGATGAGGTGCAATCAAAAATGGGGGCACTAAATGCTAGGATAAATGAGGCAGAAGAGAGAATCAGCGATATAGAAGACCAAATGATGGAAAATAAAGAGGCTGAGAAAAAGAGAGCGAAACAACTACAGGATCACGAGGACAGAATTCGAGAGATAAGTGATACGATAAGACGAAACAACATTAGAATAATTGGGATCCCAGAAGAAGAAGAGAGAGAGAGGCAGAAGGTATATTGGAGCAAATTATAGCAGAGAACTTCCCTAATGTGAGGAAGGAAACAGGCATTAAAATCCAGGAGGCACAGAGAACCCCTCTCAAAATCAATAATAATAGGTCAACACCCCAACATCTAATAGTAAAACTTACGAGTCTCAGAGACAAAGAGAAAATCCTGAAAGCAGCTCGGGAGAAGAGATATGTAACCTACAATGGTAGAAACATTAGATTGGCAACAGACCTATCCACAGAGACCTGGCAGGCCAGAAAGGACTGGCAAGATATCTTCAGAGCACTAAACGAGAAAAATATGCCGCCAAGAATACTATATCCAGCTAGGCTATCACTGAAAATAGAAGGAGAGATAAAAAGCTTCCAGAACAAACAAAAACTAAAGGAATTTGCAAACACGAAACCAGCCCTCCAAGAAATATTGAGAGGGGTCCTCTAAGCAAAGAGAGAACCTAAAAGCAGCAAAGGTCAGAAACGAACACAGATAACAGACAGTTAACAGTCACCTTACAGGTAATACAATGGCACTAAATTCATACCTTTCAATAGTTACCCTGAATGTAAATGGGCTCAATGCCCCAATCAAAAGACACAGGCTATCAGATTGGATTAAAAAACAAGACCCATCAATATGCTGTCTGCAAGAGACTCATTTTACACCCAAAGACACCCCCAGATTGAAAGTGAGGGGGTGGAAAACCATTTACCATGCTAATGGACACCAAAAGAAAGCTGGGGTGGCAATCCTTATATCAGACGAACTAGATTTTAAAACAAAGACTGTAATAAGAGATGAGGAAGGACACTATACCCTACTTAAAGGGTCTATCCAACAAGAAGATCTAACAATTGTAAATATCTATGCCCCGAACATGGGAGCAGCCAATTATATAAGGCAATTAATAACAAAAGCAAAGAAACACATTGACAACAATACAATAATAGTGGGGGACTTTAACACCCCCCTGACTGAAATGGACAGATCATCTAAGCAAAAGATCAACAAGGAAATAAAGACTTTAAATGACACACTGGACCAAATGGACTTCACAGACATATTCAGAACATTCCATCCGAAAGCAACGGAATACACATTCTTCTCTAGTGCCCATGGAACATTCTCTAGAATTGATCACATCCTAGGTCACAAATCAGGTCTCAATCGGTACCAAAAGATTGGGATCATTCCCTGCATATTTTCAGACCACAATGCTTTGAAACTAGAACTCAACCACAAGAGGAAAGTGGGAAACAACTCAAATACATGAAGGCTAAAGAGCATCCTACTAAAGAATGAATGGGTCAACCAAGAAATTAAAGAAGAATTAAAAAAATTCATGGAAACCAATGAAAATGAAAACACAACTGTTCAAAATCTTTGGGATACAGCAAAGGCAGTCCTGAGAGGAAAGTATATAGCAATACAAGCCTTTCTCAAGAAACAAGAAAGGTCTCAAATACACAACCTAACCCTACACCTAAAGGAGCTGGAGAAAGAACAGCAAATAAAGCCTAAACCCAGCAGGAGAAGAGAAATCATAAAGATCAGAGCAGAAATCAATGAAATACAAACCAAAAGAACAGTAGAACAGATCAATGAAACTAGGAGCTGGTTCTTTGAAAGAATTAACAAGATTGATAAACCCCTGGCCAGACTTATCAAAAAGAAAAGAGAAATGACCCAAATCAACAAAATCATGAATGAAAGAGGAGAGATCACAACCAACACCCAAGAAATACAAACAATTATAAGAACATATTATGAGCAACTCTATGCCAGCAAATTAGATAACCTGGAAGAAATGGGTGCATTCCTAGAGATGTATCAACTACCAAAATTGAACCAGGAAGAAATAGAAAACCTGAACAGACCTATAACCACTAAGGAAATTGAAACAGTCATCAAAAATCTCCCAAGAAACAAAAGCCCAGGGCCAGATGGCTTCCCGGGGGAATTCTACCAGACATTTCAAGAAGAATTAATACCTATTCTCCTGAAACTGTTCCAAAAAGTAGAAATGGATGGAAAACTTCCAAACTCATTTTATGAGGCCAGCATTACCTTGATCCCAAAACCAGACAAAGACCCCATCAAAAAAGAGAATTACAGACCAATATCCTTGATGAACATGGATGCAAAAATTCTCACCAAAATACTAGCCAATAGGATCCAACAGTACATGAAAAGGATTATTCACCATGACCAAGTGGGATTTATTCCTGGGCTGCAAGGCTGGTTCAACATCCGCAAATCAACCAACGTGACACAATACATTAACAAAAGAAAGAGCAAGAATCATATGATCCTCTCAATAGATGCAGAAAAAGCATTTGACAAAGTACAACATCCTTTCTTGATCAAAACTCTTCAGAGTATAGGGATAGAGGGTACATACCTCAATATCATAAAAGCCATCTATGAAAAACCTACGGCGAATATCATTCTCAATGGGGAAAGGCTGAGAGCTTTTCCCCTAAGGTCAGGAACGCGGCAGGGATGTCCACTCTCACCACTGCTATTCAACATAGTCTTAGAAGTCCTAGCCACAGCAATCAGACAACAAAAAGAAATCAAAGGCATCCAAATC
>NW_027397101.1:9287400-9345624 GCF_003265705.2 Callorhinus ursinus | reverse complement strand
GACAGATGTTGGCGGGGATGTGGAGAAAGGGGAACCCTCCTACACTGTTGGTGGGAATGCAAGCTGGTGCAACCACTCTGGAAAACAGTATGGAGGTTCCTCAAACAGTTGAAATTAGAGCTACCGTTCGATCCAGCAATTGCACTACTGGGTATTTACCACAAAGATACAAATGTAGGGACCCGAAGGGGTACGTGTACCCCAATGTTTATAGCAGCAATGTCCACAATAGCCAAACTGTGGAAAGAGCCAAGATGCCCATCGACAGATGAATGGATAAAGAAGATGTGGTATATATACACAATGGAATATTATGCAGCCATCAAAAGGAATGAGATCTTGCCATTTGCAACGACGTGGATGGAACTGGAGGGTGTTATGCTGAGTGAAATAAGTCAATCAGAGAAAGACATGTATCACATGACCTCGCTGATATGAGGAATTCTTAATCTCAGGAAACAAACTGAGTGTTACTGGAGTGGTTGGGGGTGGGAGGGATGGGGTGGCTGGGTGAAAGACATTGGGGAGGGTATGTGCTACGGTGAGCGCTGTGAATTGTGCAAGACTGTTGAATCACAGATCTGTACTTCTGAAACAAATAACGCAACATATTTTAAGAAAAAAGAAAAAGAAGAAGATAACAGGAGAGGAAGAAAAGGGGAGTATGTCAGAGGGGGAGACGAACCATGAGAGATGATGGACTCTGAAAAACAAACTGAGGGTTCTATAGTGGAGGGGGGCAGGGGGATGGGTTAGCCTGGTGATGGGTATTAAAGAGGGCAAGTTCTGCATGGAGCACTGAGTGTTATGAACAAACAATGAATCATGGAACACTGCATCAAAAACTAATGATGTATGGTGATTAACATAACAATAAAAAAAATAAAAAATAAATAAAATGTAATAGGTGAAAAAAATATATATATAAGGCACTTTAAATACATAAAAAGAGGAACATTTACCATTAAGTATGTTTTCCCTGCTAGGTAGATCCAGTAGATATTTCCATAAAGTGCTATGGGCAGTACTAATGTGCCCAATTCCAGTGTCACATACCTCTCTTGACAAAAAAACACAATGACCTGTCTCCCAATAATAGCCACTGTAGGAAGCTGGCAGGACTGCTATTCTTAAGTAAGCAGGACTTTTGGATCCATTCAAATAATACCCCAAGACCAGGCTCCCCATTGGCTATGTATACTCCTTCTCTCTGATTCTTGACACTGGGGAAAAAAGGGAAAGAAGAGAAATCAAGGACACGGTATCAGTACATGCTTGACCCAACTATGCATCCATTGGATGAATAACTCCACTAAAGGAATGCATCTCTGCAACCCAAAGCATAACTTGAGAATAAATAAAGAAGAGCCTGGAGAGCCATTTTTTCATTCAGTAACTTCAGTTAACTCTACATGTATAACCAATTCTGCTAAAACACTTGCTTTGAACACTCAAATTTGTTCCAGTATGATTAATATAATCAGAAACAATTTGAGCATAACATGAATTTCACATTTGCTTATGTGTGACTTTATAGGCAAGTAACACTAGGCAAATGCAGAAAACTATATCTAGCTGAACCAAGCATAGGAATACACAACACACACACACACACACACACACACACACACACACACCACACACACACACATTTCTCAAACATGTGATCACTATCAGAGTTCATCATGTGTCATGAGCCACACCCACACACATCTGGTGTTACTTTCATCCTATTTCCAATCACTATTCTTCCATCACTTCCATAACTCACAAGCTGCAAGTCTTCTAATGCCCAACCCCAGAAGCAAACCCTAGGTCTTTTTCAAAGTAAAGGGTCATATATATTGTAGTATTTATATGTAGTATTTATATAACTTATTGTAGTATATTATATGTAGTATTTATATTTATATCTTTATTATTTAACTGTGCATAAAACTGTGCTACTATTTTATTTGGTTATTTTTCTTTTGTATGTCACTGATGAAGTTTTTGAGTGTTATACCCCTGTCCCTATTCTTCCACAGAAGTCCTGTGGTTTTTCTTGCATGATTTTGCACATCACAGCAATTTGGGGGAATGTATATGTCACATTATATAACTGTACAAGGCTTTGCTCTACATATGATGGAGAAAACAGACACTACCCAAGTAGTGTGTCCATGTAGGAACTCCTTCCTGGCATTACTTAGGAAATTTATGCTTTTCTGAATGTCAAATAAAATCAGTTGAGAAATTGGGAAAATAGGAGAAAGTATTATAATTCTTCTGTGAGAATTAAAGCTTAACAACTAATTTGGAGATATTACTGGCTCCATGGAATCCACTGACACATGGAATCAAAAGTCAAAATTGGGGGCACCTGGGTGGCTCAGTCATTAAGTGGCTACCTTCGGCTCAGGTCATGATCCCAGGGTCCTGGAATCAAGCCCCGCATTGGGCTCCCTACTCTGTGGGAAGACTGCTTCTTCCTCTCCCACTCCCCCTGCTTGTGTTCCCTCTCCTGCTGTGTCTTTCTCCGTCAAATAAATAAATAAAATCTTTTTTAAAAATGTCAAAATTGGTGTTTCTAGGAACTGGAAGAAAAATACATGGGAAAGAAAGGTCAAGGTCTAAACTCTTGGTCCTGTTTGTGGCTGTTGAACATGTTGTCAGAATGTGTATCACTGTTTAGCTTCTTTTATCAAAATAAATATTACAAATATGTGTATTTATTTAATATTCATTTAGCACAAGTTATGTATGCATGAAAATAAATGTTAGTAAGTTTATATGGGCAGTATAGTTTATACAAATCCTATGAGTGGTGTTCAAAGAAATAAGTTTTAGAAGAAAAATAAGTCCTTAATTGGTAATTCACTGTTTATGCTGCTGGGAGACACAGATACTATTACTTGAACACTACATGTTAATTATGTTACTGGTGTTTTCCAGTGTTTGATTATTCATTACAGGTATTATTTTTTGGTAAGCAATACTAAAATATTTCTTAAACTACCTGGTAAATATTCTTAATAACAAGTAAACAGTATGAGAAATATTAGATATATATTTTAAGAATAACATGATTTTAGGCATACCTGAAAATGCCTATGAATTCTGATTTCTCATTCCAAAATCTTGAAGATTAATACCTGTCTGAAATTTAGAAATGCTAAGCCCAGGCATAATACCCAGCCAAAATAAAGCCTAGGTTCTATGAAACCCAAATGACATGTTCCTCAGAGATGCATTATGGCCTTGAAATCTGGGGTGCAGTGTCCCAGGAACCATATGCCATAACCCACAGTTGTTTTCATGTTTTTCTTGGCCAATTATCTGAGATAACTAGGGTTAAAATTCAAGATCTACTTATCAAAATATATTATGTATATGTATGTGTGGTAGCAGGATGTAGATGGGAAATTTCCAAGGCTTACTCTCAGTTTTGCTGTGAATCCAAAATGACTCTAAAAAGTAAAGTCTATTAAACACACACACACACACACACACACACACACACACACACACACATCTCAGGCTTGAGATTTAATGTACAAAACACACATACACAAAGAGACCAAAATTATAAAAATTTCCTTGGTCTTTTAAAAGAGCAGCTTCCTTTGGCCCACATGTCCCAGTCCCAGTCTAAATGATGGATGGAGGTTTCCATTTCTCACTCACAAACACGCATTGAACTCTTTATCAGTGCCCCTTAATCTCAGAGGAAGGAGGCATTTCTCAGCAAGGCCCTTTTGAGGTCCACAAAGGCTCAGCTGCCATAAATCAAACATTGGTGGCATTAGTGGAGTAAAGAATAGTGCTGCAGGTAACATTTTCCTGATCTTGCTGAGAGAGAGTCAAGTCTAGAGTTTAATGAAATGAAATCTCTTCATGGGGAACACAAATAAGACTGCTGGAGTAGTTCTCTCTTGAAGTGACTTTCAACTGGCCTGTGAGAAGTTTAAGCCCCATCCCCAAATCCAGAGGCAGAAGCAGCCTTCATCCCCCACCTAGAGAGATAACCAAAGGAAAGCTGTGTTTGAAGCCCACAGCTCTGTGCAAAACTGACTTGAAGACTTGAAGGCACTGGGAAAAAAAAGAATCAAAAGAAAAGAAACAAACAAATGAAAAATGACTTTAGAAGGAACCAAATTCTTTCTCCTGGGCAGTACTTTCCCTCTGTACGGAAAGTGAAAACCCATCATTGGAGATGAACTGAAAACAGGGCAGCATTCGTCAGTACTCTAGATTCAAAGATGACTTTTCTCCAATTTGCAGATGAATTAAGTTGTGAGTGGATGGAAAGATGTTGTAGTTATCTGTATGGTGCAATTATCTGGAGAGATGTTTGAAAATACCCCAATACAAACAATATACCCATTGAGTTGAACTGAAATTTCAAAACTCTTATCAAAGATGTTTGTTTATTGTTTTTGTTTTTTAGCCAACAGGAATTTTGATCCTGGATTACTAAGGATTCCTGAGGTATAAAGGCAGAGGTGGTTTCTATAAAAGAATTTTTTTTTCTCCCTTTCTTCTCACTATCTGGAAAATAGTAAAAGAACAAGGAGGAGGACAAAGAATATGTCTAAAGACTTTGACACCACCATTGGTGAAGAAAGGAGTCCCCATCCTCTCAATGTTCTTTTCTTCTAAGGTTTGCTGGGCTGGTCCTAATGGTTTAACTTGGTTTGTAAAATAAATATTTCTGAAGTTGAAATCTTCCACCTTGGGAAGATGCTCCAAGTTTTTATCCTCTCTTTTGGGTCTGTTCCTGACCTATAAACTCTATACAAATGATTCCAGACATTGAACTGTGTATGGGTAGGGGTGTGCTATCTGCCTTTAATTTTTGATAAAGACTCTTTACCCTGACAACTGGTTCTTGGTGACTTTTACAGTAATTTTTCTCCAGGCATTCTCTTGAATCCTAAGTACATTTAACTTCTTTGTCATCATAAATATCTATAGAAGATATTTGTATCAACCTTGAAAAAGTCATCAGCTCCAATCTGATGCCTTGTGTCTTTTGATTGGGGCATTTAGACCATTTACATTCAGGGTAACTATTGGAAGATGAATTTAGTGCCATTGTATTGCCTGTAAGGTTACTGTTACTGTATATTGTCTGTGGTCCTTTCAGGTCAATGTTCCTTTAGGCTCTCTCTTTGCTGAGAGGACCCCTTTCAATATTTCTTGTAGGGCTGGTTTCATGTTTGCAAATTCCTTTAGTTTTTGTTTGTCCTGGAAGATTTTTATCTCTCCTATTTTCAATGACAGCCTAGCTGGATATAGTATTCTTGGCTGCATATTTTTCTCGTTTAGTGCTCTGAATATATCATATGAGTTCTTTCTGGCCTGCCAGGTCTCTGTGGATAAGTCTGTTGCCAATCTAATGTTTCTACCATTGTAGTTTACAGATCTCTTCTCCAGAGCTGCTTTCAGGATTTTCTCTTTGTCTCTGAGACTAATAAGTTTTACTATTAGATGTTGGGCTGTTGACCTATTTTTATTGATTTTGAGAGGAGTTCTCTGTGCCTTCTGGCTTTTCATGCCTATTTCCTTCTCCAAATGTGGGAAGTTCTCTGCTATAATTAAAAAACAAGACCCATAAATATGCTGTCTGCAAGAGACTCATTTTAGACCAAAAGACACCCCCAGATTGTAAGTGAGGGGGTGGAAAACCATTTACCATGCTAATGGACACCAAAGGAAAGCTGGGTGACAATCCTTATATCAGACAAATAAGATTTTAAACCAAAGACTATAATAAGAGATGAGGAAGGACACTCTATCCTACTTAAAGGGTCTATTGAACAAGAAGATTGGACAATTGTAAATATCTATGCCCATAACATGGGAGCGGCCAATTATATAAAGCAATTAATAACAAAAGCAAAGAAACACATTGACAACAATACAATAATAGTGGGGGACTTTAACAACCTCCTCACTGAAATGGACAGATCATCTAAGAAAAAGATCAACAAGGAAATAAAGACTTTAAATGACACACTGGACCAAATGGACTTCACAGACATATTCAGAACATTCCATCCCAAAGCAACGGAATACACACTCTTCTCTAGTCCCCATGGAACATTCTCCAGAATTGATCACATCCTAGGTCACAAATCAGGTCTCAATCGCTACCAAAAGATTGGGATTATTCCCTGCATATTTTCAGACCACAATGCTTTGAAACTAGAACTCAATCACAAGAGGAAAGTTGGAAAGAATTTAAATATATGGAGGCTAAAGAGCATCCTACTAAAGAATGAATGGGTCAACAAGAAAATTAAAGAAGAATTTAAAAAATTCATGGAAACCAATGAAAATGAAAACACAACTGTTCAAAATCTTTGGGATGCAGCAAAGGCAGTAAAGAGTACTTTACTGAGAATAAAGTATATAGAAATACAAGCCTTACTCAAGAAACAAGAAAGGTCTCAAATACACAACCTAACCCTACACCTAAAGGAGCTGGAGAAAGAACAGCAAATAAAGCCTAAACCCAGCAGGAGAAGAGAAATCATAAAGATCAGAGCAGAAATCAATGAAATACAAACCAAAAGAACAGTAGAACAGATCAACGAAACTAGGAGCTGGTTCTTTGAAAGAATTAACAAGATTGAGAAACCCCTAGCCAGACTTATCAAAAAGAAAAGAGAAGTGGCCCAAATCAACAAAATCATGATTGAAAGAGGAGAGATCACAACCAACACCCAAGAAATACAAACAATTATAAGAACATATTATGAGCAACTCTATGCCAGCAAATTAGATAACCTGGAAGAAATGGGTGCATTCCTAGAAATTTATCAACTACCAAAATTGAACCAGGAAGAAATAGAAACCCTGAACAGACCTATAACCACTAAGGAAATTGAAGCAGTCATCAAAAATCTCCCAAGAAACAAAAGCCCAGGGCCAGATGGCTTCCCAGGGGAATTCTATCAGACATTTAAAAAAGAATTAATACCTATTCTCCTGAAACTGTTCCAAACAATAGAAATGGAAGGAAAACTTCCAAACTCATTTTATGAGGCCACCATTACTTTGATTGCAGAACCAGACAAAGACCCCATCAAAAAGGAGAATTACAGACCAATACCGTTGATGAACATGGATGCAAAAATTCTCACCAAAATACTAGCCAATAGGATCCAACAGTACATTAAAAGGATTATTCACCACGACCAAGTGGGATTTATCCTTGGGCTGCAAGGTTGGTTCAACATCTGCAAATCAATCAATGTGATACAATACATTAATCAAAGAAAGAACAAGAACCATATGATCCTCTCAATAGATGCAGAAAAGCCTTTGACAAAGTACAGCATCCTTTCTTGATCAAAATTCTTCAGAGTATAGGGATAGAGGGTACACACCTCAATATCATAAAAGCCATCTATGAAAAACCCACAGCAAATATCATTTTCAATGGGGAAATACTGAGACCTTTTCCCGTAAGCTGAGGAACACGGCAGGGATGTCCACTATCACCACTGCTATTCAACATAGTTTTAGAAGTCCTAGCCACAGCAATCAGACAATGAAAAAAAATCAAAGGCATCCAAATCGGCAAAGAAGAAGTCAAACTCTCACTCCTTGCAGATGATATGATACTTCATGTAGAAAACCCAAAAGATTCCACCCCAAAACTGCTAGAACTTATACAGGAACTCAGTAAAGTTGCAGGATATAAAATCAATGCACAGAAATCAGTGGAATTCCTATACACCAACAAGAAGACAGAAGAAAGAGAAATTAAGGAGTTGATCCCATTTACAATTGCACCCAAAACCATAAGATACCTAGGAATAAATCTAACCAAAGAGGCAAAGGACCTGTACTCGGAAAACTATAAAATACTCATGAAAGAATTTGAAGAAGACACAAAGAAATGGAAAAACGTTCCATGCTTGTGGATTGGAAGAATAAATAATGTGAAGATGTCAATGTTACCTAGAGCTATCTACACATTCAATGCAATCCCCATCAAAATACCATCCACTTTTTTCACAGAAACAGAACAAATAATCCTAAAATTGGTATGGAACCAGAAGAGACCCCGAATAGCCAGAGGAATACTGAAAAAGAAAAGCAAAGCTGTTGGCCTCACAATTCCGCACTTCCAGCTCTATTACAAAGCTGTCGTCATCAAGACAGTATGGTACTGGCACAAAAACAGACACATAGATCTATGGAACAGAATAGAGAGCCCAGAAATGGACCCTCAACTCTATGGTCAACTCATCTTCGACAAAGCAGGAAAGAATGTCCCATGGAAAAAAGACAGTCTCTTCAACAAATGGTGTTGGCAAAATTGGACAGGCACATGCAGAAGAATGAAACTGGACCATTTCCTTACACCACACACAAAAATAGACTCAAAATGGTTGAAGGACCTCAATGTGAGACAGGAGTCCATCAACATCCTAAAGGAGAACACAGGCAGTAACCTCTTCGACCTCAGCCACAGCAACGTCTTCCTAAAAAGATCACCAAAGGCAAGGGAAGCCAGGGCAAAAAGGAACTATTGGGACTTCATCAAGATAAAAAGCTTTTGCACAGCAAAAGAAACAGTCAACAAAACCAAAAGACAACCGACAGAATGGGAGAAGATATTTGCAAATGACCTATCAAATAAAGGGCTAGTATACAAAATCTATAACGAACTTATCAAACTCAACACCCAAAGAACAAATAATCCAATCAAGAAATGGGCAGAAGACATAAACAGACATTTTTCCAAGGAAGATACCCAAATGGCCAACAGACACATGAAAAAGTTCTCAACATCACTCAGCATCAGGGAAATCCAAATCAAAACCTCAATGAGATACCCCCTCACACCAGTCAGGATGCCTAAAATTAACAAGTCAGGAAATGACAGATGTTGGCGGGGATGTGGAGAAAGGGGAACCCTCCTACACTGTTGGTGGGAATGCAAGCTGGTGCAACCACTCTGGAAAACAGTATGGAGGTTCCTCAAAATGTTGGAAATAGATCTACCATATGATCCAGCAATTGCACTACTGGGTATTTACCCCAAAGATACAAAGGTAGGGATCTGAAGGGGTACATGCACCCTGATGTTTATAGCAGCAATGTCCTTAACAGCCAAACTGTGGAAAGAGCCAAGATGTCCATCCACAGATGAATGGATAAAGAAGATGTGAGATATATATATATATATGTATATATATATATATATACACACACACACACAATGGAATATTATGCAGCCAACAAAAGGAATGAAATCTTGCCATTGCAACAATGTGGATGGAACTGGACGATATTATGTTGAGCGAAATAAGTCAATCAGAGAAAGACATGTATCATATGACCTCAGTGATATGAATTCTTAATCTCAGGAAACAAACTGAGGGTTGCTGGAGTGGTGGGAGTTGGGAGGGATGCGGTGGCTGGTGACAGACATTGGGGAGGGTATGTACTATGGCAACTGCTATGAATTTTGTAGGACTGTTGAATCACAGACTTGTACTTCTGTAACAAATTATACATTACATGTTAGAAATAAAAATAGAAGAAGATAGCAGGAAGGGAAAAATGAAGGGGGGGATATAGGAGGGGCAGACCTACCATGAGAGATGATGGACTCTGAGAAATAAACTGAGGATCTAGAGGGGACGGGGGTGGGGGGATTGATTAGCCTGGTGGAAGGTATTAAAGAGGGCACATTCTGCATGGAGCACTGGGTGTTATATGCAAACAATGAATCATGGAACACTACATCAAAAACTAATGTTGTAATATATGGTGATTAACATAACATAATAAAAGAAAAGAAAAGAAAAGAAAAAATCATCAGGTCTTTTTGGAATGCCTCGTAAAACTTCCTTGTACCTAAGACTTATGTGTAATATTGATTTTACTAAAGACTTCTTAAGAAAGATGGAGAAGGAATATCATGTCACTACTTCAATATTCTGCCCCACACTAAGATAAGATCCCCTTTGGGCAAATTCTTCTCTTCTGCTTACCTGGGTCTCCTTCTTCCTCTGCTGGCTCAGCCTGACTGCTCCTCCCTCTCTTACCTGTATTTGAAGAGTGCCCTCCTTCTGGATGTTAGGGATCTCTGGTGTTCCACTTGGACATTCCCCAGCACATGCTTTCCAACTCTTCTTTTTGACATTATTCATCTTTTCCCAGAAAAGAATTTTTATACTACTGCTAAAAAGATAAAAATTTCTTTATGTTAGCTCTGATTTATTTTCCTTCCCAATTGGTGATATTTGCCATAGAAAAAGGAAAAGATTAAAACCCCAGTCATCAATTTGAGGCACAGATCTGTGTCTGGAAACTTATAATTCTCCACTCATGGACCTTAACACAATTTCCCAAATCATAAAATTGTGAACTACTTCAAGAGAAAATACACCTAGACCAAAGGAAAGAATGACACATCTGATGTCTACTGTAATAAAAAATATTTGACAATAAAATACCCAACCATGTGATTTATGAAATGGAGGATTCACTAAGGCTTTTTAATTCTAGAGCCTAAGATTTGACTGTACAATTTGCTTTAGGATTTGGATTTAGTTCATAACAATTGGATATGGCTGCTAAAGCTTTTGAAAAGTTTTTGTTTGTTCATTTTTTCTCTTGAATTGGCCCTATGGGACTGGATATATAGAGTGAAAATTGTTTGTTTGATTGGCCAGCATCCATACTCTCTTTCTGCAGCAATATTACTTTGATTTCTCTTTGTAGCATTCACCTCTTCTCCCACTTTTTGCCACTGTTGTATGGAAAGGGATTAACAAAAGTAAACTCTGACTGACCTAAGGCAATTTGCCTAGCCCAGCCCCTTGGCCACAGGGATTAGTTCAGATATTAGCACATAACCCAGTCAGAGCTGATGAGACCTTTAGGGAAAAAAGAAACACTGTCTTCCTCAGGCAATAGTAAAATGAGTGTCTGCTCTAGTCACCTCAATTCTATAAGGGGAACTAGGCTGTGGATAAAGCCAACACCTAGAGGAAGCAGAGTTCACATATGTATGCTGGCCCCTTGGTCTGAACCCTGAATCAAGCTACTCCTGAAGCCAGCTTCCCCAGGTTTTTCAATTACATGAACCAAGAAATACATTTTTGGCTTAAACTACTTTGAGTTTCTCTTGCTTGCAACATAAAAAGTCCTCACAGATACAATGTAAGTCTGTAGCATCTAAGAAAAGAATTCATTCAATACGTGTTTTCACTTATTTTTTAAGTGTTTACAGTCTGCTTATTAAGTACCAGGAATTGGGAATAAAAAAAAAAATGAATATTACCCAGACCTTGGCCCTTGAGAAGGGTAAGAGAGAGGTGTGAGGATATACAATACAATGCAACATGGGAGATGGAGGAAGGTGCTATGGGAAGACAGAGAACAAAGAGATTAATTCAGCTGAAAATGTCAGTAAAGAAGTTTAGCAGGCAGGGAAGGGACATTATAGGAGGAGAAAATTGCACGTGCAAAGGCCCATTGGCATGAGGCAGCGTAGATCTTCTGGGGAATCACCAAGAGTTTGTGGTGATTGCATGTGGGTTACCACACTAAGCACAGAGAGCTGTGGCTAAAAAGGCAGTTTGGAAACCAATTATAATGGGCTTTGTACATCTGGTCGTCAGAGGATGTCATGGTCAGACCTGAATTTGAGAACAATGCAGGCAACATCCACAAGTGGCATGAGTGGGCTTCCTTTGTCTAATCTCTCCAAAGCTGCCTGACTCCTGGAGCTCCTTACTGGAGCTGGAGTTACCCTTATAAGTAGGCCTCTCCCGTCTCCCTTACTCTGCGGCCAAGAGGGATTATAAGGTGGATGCTGACAGTGTCCTGTGCTATTGTGCACTTCAGATATTCATCTGTGCTCTGGAAAATGGCTTGAAATTCTCCATGGAGAGTGCAGACAGAAAGGTCAACAATTATGCAAAATGAATAATGGGCTTGGAGCAATCAGGCCAAGCAGCTGCTGCAGTGAATTCTCTGAAATCCACCTGTCAGGTGTGTGCATCCCTGCCCAGTGGCCCAGCCAGGCATCTGCAGCCAAGCCCTTAACTAACTAGTATTTCTAGACAGCTAGGGGAGATCCTGAATGAGAGAAGAAAAGCCAAAGAAGCCACAGCTCTGAGCATGGAGAAACATCTTCTTAAGGCTTACTCTAAAGTTCAGTGAATGACCTGTTCTCAAAGGGGAGGGACCAAACAAGGAATGAAGAGTCAAAAACCAACCAGGGAGCAGCCAGGCTTCAGTCTGCAACCACAAGCTCCTGACGCTGCTTTTGTTCTGGGAGGACACACTTAGCCACGACTTTCCCTGGGAATACTAGTCAAGCAGGATCACATTGTTGAGAGTCTACTATGTGAAATATGCTGGGGAAATGCAGAGATGAATCACACTAAGTGCATGAAGGCAGGAAGACTCTTTACTAGATAAACAGCACTCCAACCAGGGTATCTGGAGTTCGGCCAAAGCCCCAGTACAAGAAAGGGCACATCTTTCTATGCCACTTTTATTTGAAAAAATTACCAGGCAATGCTGATGGCCAATCCAGGGACCACACTTTGAGAGCCACTCTCTAGACAGCAGACAAGAGCACAGCTTTGAAGCCAACTAGGTTGTTTGAAGCCTGCCTCTTCCAACTACACCCTGAGTAACCTGGGTAAATTCTGTTTCTTCAGACCTCATCTATAGAATTAGGATACTAATAGCACATACTTCACAGACTTGTCCTGAGTTAAATTAGTTAATGCATGTAAAGTGCTTAGAACAGTGCCTGGCACATGATCAGCACTCAAAAAAATGTTAGCTCTTGTTAAATGTTAGCTAATATTGCCTCATTTAATTCTCTCAACAACCCAGTTAGATAGATCTGCTGGCTGTTTTGTAGATGAGGTAGCTGGGGCACAAGCGGTTAAATTTGTTGCCCACAGCACAGAGCTGCTAAATGGCAAACTGGGAATGAAGCCCAGGGCCCCAGAATTGAGAGGTAATGCCTTTACCCTCAGCTCAGTTCCTTCCCAGCATGCAGAGCAAATAATGTCTCCATGGGGCCCCCAGGAATACAAGCTTTTGGGAGGCAGAACCCTGTTAGCCTGGATCCCTGCTGTATCCCCAGGTCTTTGCTAAGAACTCAAATGGGAACCGTGCTCTTCTGACTCCGACACCCTCCCATGCTTCCTCTGGCCACAGTGGTGCCAAAGAACAAAGGAGCCCTCCACCTCCATCCAGACTGAGTCACTCATGTTCTGTTAGATGCCCTGGCCTACACGTGATTATCCTGAACTAGGTCTGGAGGTCTTATGAAAACATTTACTAGCAGTAGACTAGATATGTCACATGCATTTTCTTATTTAATCTTCAGTATAGTTCCATATGGCAAGGGTTATTATTATCCCCATTTAACAAATGATGAAACTGAGGATTAACAAAGTTGACCTAAGCCATGAGCAAGTAAAGGAGGATACCAAGGCAGAGGCAGGTCTGAATGCTTTCCAAGTTTTTATTCTTTCCAATTCCATCACCTTGTCTCTTTAAAAGGTATGAGAAGTAAAAGATTGAAAGGGAGCACTAGAAGTTAGGGCTTAGAGCAAAAGACTTGAAATGCCCAAAATGTAGTTTTATCTCCTTGGCAATTTCGGTCAATTTCTCTGAAAAATATGAATAAGCTTAAGTGAATCACACCATTCAGGTACAGATGCATTTGCAAATGTACTCTTGCCAGTTTGAAACAGGAAAAAGCTATGCAAGTCTTGTTCTCATGTGGGTATTTTTTATGAGAAGAGGGAGGGAGATTTTTTTGAGAAGGCAGAGCTGGAGTGTTTTTGACCCCTTATCCTTAAAAATAAAAAGGAAGAATAATCAAATGTACACTGAAAATGTAACAGCAAACAAGCTCTGAGGTGACATTTGGACTGTGTGGTTTTCTTCCGGCTGTGTGACAATGAGTACCTGTTCAGCTGGCTTTTCCCAAAGCCAGAAAAAGGTCTCTTAGCTAAAATGTCACAGTGCATCTTATTTTCCATTTTCAGCAAGTGTTCCAAGTGGAGACTGACACCCTATTCTCCTCTCACACACCACTTTGAAAATAACAACAGCAAAGCACAAAGAAAGGTAAGAAGGAAGGGGACAGGTTGGAGCTAGCTCAAGCCATCTGACTTTCATTTGCAGAGGGTGCCAGCTCTGGGTGGGGAAGAGGCAGGGAGGATGAGAGAGTGACTGTGACATAATCTCCAAGTGAACACTCCTGAGAAATCACAGCAGAGACATTTGACCATTTTTGGCGCAATCATATGATGTTCTGGAAAGAGATTATTGGACTTACATTTAGAATTCAGAAGATTTTTACTGCCCAATTTAGTGGTTATTACTAAAGGTCTTTGGTCCAAAGAATAGCCATCATTCAGTGACCTAGAGGTTTGAGCCCTGCCTCAAAGCAAAGCCTGACCCTCCTTCTTTCTGACACTGCCCCACCCCCCAATTTGGACATCCAGGACAACGTGTAATCTGGCCCCTGTCAACATCTCCAGGCTTCTCTCTCACTACTCATTCCTTGTTCTCTCTATGCTCTGCTGTTGATTTTGTGGTTTCATTATTACCAACAGAGGATCCACCCATGTGGCTCCTTCTTCCTGGAATATCCTTTAAACACCCCACAGGCACCTTCCACTACCTTCATCTCCTTAACTCCTACTCATCTATAATCCTTGTGAAACTGGGCCATGTTGTCTAATCTCAGATGTATTTGTGGTCAGAGAAGCATTGCCCAGAACCAAAATGTATTTCCAAAATTACTCAGGTTTTTCAACTACACAGCAAACCCTGATACTGTCATCTTCTTCCAACAGAATTATTACAATGACCAATCAATTGGTTAATGCATGTGCCAACTTCCCCTGTTTTATTCTACACATGACCATGCTGCCTGCCACTGGAGTGATCTTTTCAAACATGAGTCTCATCTACTGTCTTTGAGTCTTATTGCCCAACTACACTAAACATATTTCAATCTCCAAATGTTCCATCCATTCCCATGAGCCTATGCTTTTGCTTTTGTCACTTTCTTGAGCTGGATTAATATCTTCCCTTCTTTGCCTGTCTAAACTGTAATCATTTTTCAAGACCCAGTTCAAATGTTTCCTCTTTTGTAGGCATTTCAACATCAGACACTGTCACTTTCCCCTCTGTTGTTTCTGTTGCCCTCTCTTATAGGGCTTGCAGCATAATTTACAATACTGTTATTTATTTGTATGTCTCCCTCTTCCACTAGAGGAAGAGCTCCTTTAAGTCAGGGGTTTCTATTTACTCATCTCTGGGTCTCTTGCAAAGTGATTTGTATAGTTGGTGCTCATTATATAGTTGCTGAGTTTAAAATCATATAACATTTTAGTATTTACATTGTAGTCTCACATACATTCACTCATAGTTCATTCTGACAGATTTATGAGAAACATAATATTATTCCAATGTTAAGATGAGAAAATTGAGGGTCCAAAAATTAAGTGACTCCTCTGAGGTGGCGCAGCCCTAGGTGACTGACCTAAACATGAAGCAGATTACTCTTGCAGTTCTGAACTTCTCTGGTTCTATAATTTTATTCAAAATTGTCTGCCAGAAAGGAGAGGCATATAATTATTTCATTATAATTCTGCAGAGAAAAAGAAGGCTGGCAAATAGTCTTCTCTTATTTCCAAGGTTGTATTATGCCCCATTGGAAGTCAACACTATGAATATTAGCTCCAGCAATGTAACATAACAGCAGCTTCTTTTATATCATTGCTTAAACATTTGGATAGTAAGCAGGCACACCTCATCCAACATATGTTCTCAGTCAAACATATATCCTTTGGTTTTTTGGGGTTATCTTTATTGGGAGTTATTTTATGGGGTTATCTTTATTGGGAGTTATTTATTCTAATGCCAACAAGTGCAGAAAATAATGAACAATACTGACTGTGGAAAAACAGTTTAATTATGTAGACCAAAATGGTCCTTAACCAGATAGCCACAAAGGCTCAGTAGCATTCAAAAGCTATTTTACAAAAATGGGGGAAACTGGCATAGGGATATGCATATATTATCTCCTGGCATATTAAAATGAGAGCTGACTATTATAAAACTATCTTACACAAAGTCCCCAAGATGGCAGAAATCTTTACCTGTGGCTTGAGAATGTCAAAATCAGCACAATAAAGAACATGTTGAAGTATAAAAAAATTTTTTTTGTCATCTGCAGATCTTCATTTGAAACCCATCTCTGCCACCTACCATCTGGGTGACCTGGGACAAGTTAGTTCATCTTTCTGAGTCTCCTCATTCTCACCTTTCTGTGAAATGGGCATAATATTGAACCCACCTGAATGTTTACTACTGAGAAGATTAACTGACAAAACCTAAGTGACAAGAAAATTCAGAATCTAGTACATACTTATTTAATTAAGACACATTATTCCTACTCTAGTTGCATAGGGATGTAAACCTCTCCTAAACATGGGTTTCCAATGAAAGCTGTAGGTAAGTTACAGAAAATTTGAGAGGATGTATTCATCCTCTATTTCTATTCCAGACTCTATAATTGTCATCCTGAGGTATCCTTTGGATTTAATTTTCCTGGTCTTTTAAGAACAAAAGTCCTAGTATCTCTAGGTACTGACTTCTGCTATATTAGGAACAGAGATATTCAAGATAAAGATGGAGGAGAGGAGGAATTAAACTACAAAGGACATAAAGCAAATATATGCATCAAGAGATGGGCTTTCTCCATTTTTCCACTTTATAATTCTTCCCATTCAACTTAATCTAGATCCAACTAGACCAGTATTTCTCAACAGGAGTTGATTTTGTTCCCCAGGGGACATTTGGCAATGCCTGGAGACATATCTAGTTGTCCCACTGAGGGGTGAAACTAATATCTAGCGGACAGAGATGAGAGATGCTGCTAACCACCCTGCAGCGTGTAGGACCGCCTCCCCTCAACACCCACAATAAAGACTTATCTGATCCAAAATGTCATTGGTGCCAATGTGGAGAAAACTTGAGAGAACAACTATTATTATACTGGACATGGGAAAAAGAAAAGGGCCTTGATCCAATCCAAGCAAACCTATTGGTGAGTTTTGCTCTAGGTGTAAAGACCTTTACTAGGAGCTAGAAAAGATGATCCAAAAAGTTCAGAAGAGCTTAAAAGCAAGAAAGGAATTTGGCAATTGGGGGTCGACATTTATATGGAAAATTCCTGATCGGGACACTGATGCCCCTAGATTTAGATTCACAGGATTCTTTTGCAATAGGATACAGTAACAGTTTATGTCAGAGGAGTTTGTAAAAATTGCAGGTTTTAGGGAGGAATTAAAAGAAGTCTTTATATGCAAATTAGCGGCTTCACTTAGCTAGAAGCTATCTCTGGGTAGAATTGCCTAGAGGGGAACTTTTAACTGTTTTAGACATTAATTGGAAAGTTAGCTACTTCTGACTGGGAAGTAAAAGGACAAGAAGTTTAGTTTGAAGTTATTGTCCTGTTTTGGGGGATGGAGTTGTGGGATTTATTTTTCTATACTCCAATCCCCAGTGCTGTAATGTGGTGCTTTCTTTCTCTTCTTTAGTTTCTACCACATGGTTGTTCTCAGAGAGCTGACATCAAATAGGCTAGGTATAGTTAGTCATAAAGCACATTCCAGAATCACATTAGGACAGTGTTGGACGTGGAGCATCTAAAGACCTACAGCATCTACGATGGACACAAAAAAGCAAAACATTGCTGCCTGCTGGAGCTTCTCAGCCAAGCATGGCACATGAATGAGGAGGGGATTACAGGACCTAGTTACAGGGGCCACAGAGATATGGCAGATGGACACTTAGGTCTGAGCAAATATTAGTAGAATTGACTTGAAGTTGAAATGGTGCACAGGTAAGAGGCAAACAAAAATCTAGCAATGGGGCAGACTTGTGCTGGTTTTGGAGAGAGTCTTGGTAGGACAGTAAGGGCCCCTCCTGTTGCAGGAAGGCCAGCCTGACCAACTATCCAACTGCCCACTGATCACTAAGCACTGATGGAGGAGGGAAGGATTATAGACCCCCACAGAAACCTGAGATATAATGGGGTGAGACCATATCCGGAGACAGGAATTATTAGATTGCTGGGATCCAGAGATCGGGCAGACAAATAGGATAAGTGGGTGAGGTATTTTGTTCACTAATTTAACAAATATTCTCAATACTGAGGAATACAATCAGACCCATAGAGGACTTCTAGAACCCTAAATCTATTGGGTGCTGGGGAATTCCCAGCTTCTGTCAACAGAAAAACATTCAAGAGGTAAAGAATATAAAGTGATCTAGCAGTAAACTAGTGTCTAATCATGGTAAATGGAAAATCTTTCACATTTATTGAGCAACAACAATGTAAGACTCACATAACTATCCTATAATCTTATTACAATTACTCCATTGTACTGATTAAAAACACTGAAGCTCAGAGATATCAAATACAAGTTTTCACAGGTGAACAGAGGCAGAGGTTCAATTTACCTTTACCTCCAAATCCTGTTCTTTCCTTTCTCTGCATTGAACTCACACTATGGTTTCTTGCATATGAAGGCATCAGGGAAGCCTGGAAGCAAGTGATAGGGACTCACCCAAAGGATTTTATTTGGTACAGCATTCTAGTCCCTGAGGCATGAGTAGGAAGGGCCAACCCCAGCTTATCGTAGAACTAGAACATTATGTAAAGAATCAAGAATCCTTCAAGAAAGAAGGGACAAGGCATGGTCCAGTTACTGAGTGAGCCTGGGGAAGCCAACAGAGGGACAAGAGTAAAACTAAGCCACCAACCTCCTGGCCTAGGTCTTACATCCACCTGAGAGCATAATTACCTAGAGTTTGCCAGATAAAAGACAGAATGCCCATTTAAATGTGAATTTTAGATAAACTTTTTTTTAGTATTAGTAAATTTTTAATATTGTATGGGACATGTATTTTTAAATTGTTTCTTTATCTGAAATTCAAATTAAACTGGGCATTTTGTATTTTTGTTTGCTACATCTGGCAGCCCTAGTAATTGAACCCAGACATGGGCTGAACCACAGATGAAGATGAGGGGCCCCAGCTATGAAGAAAGTTGGGGCATAGGGATAAGAAACCTAGGAGAATAGCTATTGAAATAACACCCCATCCCCATTTTCTTAACAAAAAGTTCTCCACCATTATGGTTTAATAATTACAAAAAGAAGACATTTGGCAAAACTCTAAATGTGTTCTTAATGACTACAAACAAAACAGAACAAAATTTTTAAAAAGAACAGAAAAACTGGTAGAATAAGAATGGCAGGCTTTAGCATGATAAGCATGATGAACATTGATCTGAACAATCGTCAGCTCATATTTGGAATCACTATGGAGGGGTTATGTGCTGGAGCTTTTGGAAGTACAAAGACAGGGGGTCTCCTCACTATACAAATTGTACAATGCCTGCTCTACTAAAACCATAATCTTTGGTGGTTTGGCTATAGTGATATGACAAGTTAAGTGGATTTTTGCAGGCTGTCCAGCTGATCATATATAATGTTCTTCCTATGAGTAAATGTCTTCCAAGTTTCCTGCAATGATCTCACAAATGAGTTTTGACAATACAATGTGCTGTTAGGTGGGGTTTCTCTAAACAACCCTGCCCACAGTCTGGTGTGTGTTCCCCTGTTCAGCCCCTCCCAGCCCAGCTTCCCCTAGCTCAGCCCACTCTGGTCATGCTCTCCTCTTTCAGTCCTAGAACACCACAAGCTTAAGAGTATTTCAGTCTTAGAATACCACCCGCTTAAGGGTATCTGTCCAGGCTATCCACCTCTGTGCAACTCTCTGCCTCTGGCCCTTGGCATGGCTCCTTCTTTTCCTGCAGGTCTCCCCAAACAGGTCTTCCTTAATAACTGCATTATCTCAATATCACCCATCTAATAACCCTGAAAATTACCTTCACTTTTATCAATTTATAAATTGATACTGATTGTCCCCACTAGAATATAAACTCTAGAGGGCAAGCACCATCTCTATTCCACTTTCCACTCTATATTCAGAATCTAACACAGTGCTTAGCACAAAATAGTTTTTTGTAAAATGAATACCATGTGTAAAATGAATGAGTGAATGATCTGACGAGTTAGTGAGTTAATGAATGAATGCATGTATCTTTCCCCTGCAAACTACATTTTATTCCTAATTTATGATTAAAACAAGATCTCCACTTATTTTAGCATATCTTAATTGCATTCAGACATGATCAGTTTATCGATTAATTTATCTTTCTGTCATTTGAGAGCTCCTTATGTATCAGACACTGTGCACATTCTGTCTTCTTGAACTATGACAAACCAAATTCAACTCAAAGTAAAATCAGAAAACGTGTAACATGATGGCAAATATCACAGGCTATCATGGGTCAACAATGTATTTTACATAAATCAATTCTTCTTCCCACATGCACTTCACAAAACCCAAGTTCATTAATTAGAACTTTTGCCTCCAGTACTACATGCTTTCTGGCTCAAATTTGAAATCCTTTCAGAAGACGGAATTGCCATAAAAGGCTGCAAGGTAGAAATGTACAAAACGGAGGAAGGAAGTGTTCAGATGAGAGATGAAGAGAAAGCAGAAGACAGAATTCAAAGGACTTGTGCTGTCATTTGCTGGCTCCAACCCAATCAAACTGGCCACCTTCCCCAAACACTCTCTGTAATCAGAGAATCTGACTTTGCTCCTTTCTTCCTTCATGTTAGCTTCATGGCAACCACTGAATGTACTGACTGTCTCTAGCCTAATTTGTAGAAGTAATTTGTGCTTCTGTTCTCCCAGCTTTTCCAAACCTGCTGGCCCCCAAGTGCTCCTTCTTAGAAGAAGTGTAATGGCTTAACTTTAACCTGCTGTCTGTCGACTTCAGCGTTCCATCAAATAAAGCTCTCTTCTTTTCCAGTAGCCTACCTCTTAGAGAAAGCTTTCAGGATAAACAGCACTGGCCTCTTAATCTGCCTGAGTCTTTACATCCTAGAATAGGTGATTCAGAGCAGAAATGAAAAAGAAAATTACGGAAAGGCAAGTGAAAGGGAAAAAATAGAGCTGCTGTCAAGGTCGCCAGCATATTTTTGGTGCAGGATCGCCCTAGGTGGAATTATTTTAATTTACCAATTTGCAGAGATAAAAAATATCCCACTGTGAGAACCACAGTATTCACAGTAGTGTGTGGCACTGATGAGCTGCACCATATGATAAAGCAAATTGAGATCAGGCATTTGCAAGACCATTTCATGGTGGGGGGAAAATCATGTGAAGAGTTATAATATGGTTAATGGCATTGCAAGGCTGATCTCACTAATTTTACAATTCTCTTTTACGCATAGGTTATCATACTAATTAGCTACATCTGGAATATTTCTCATTTTAATAGAGCGATTTTGCATTTCCCTTTGCTCTAGTTCTGCAGCCTTCAACCTGATGTTCAGAGGTTCCAATAAGTTTTAGCACATCAAATGCTCTGGATGATTTGAAACAAGTCACCTTGGAGTGAGAAACCTTTGAGGATGGCATAGTGGAAAGAGGCTTGAAAACTACATGTGTCAATTACGAGGGCAGTATAGATGTCAGCAATTAATCTCTGAAAGTGTTTCATTAGAAATGGAAATACAGAACTACCTGCAGCCTTATTGTAAGTATTAAAATAATCTCTCTCACATGCCTAACATATAGTTCAATAAATGGTCCACATATAGTAATAATAAAGCATGATTCCCTTTTTTTTTTCTGTTCTTTTGATGGTTGCAAGGTTCATGTAAGTAGACCTAGTAAGGAATCAGAAAATTCAAAGATATTGGTAAAAATAACTTTATATCCCAGAAGTTTTAAACCATTCTTTTCCTTTCTACTCCTTTTGGGTAAATCAGAGGCTTTGCAACCAATGGCAGTGTAGTAGAAACTAATGCTTCTCAAAGATATAACAGAGGAAACCAACAATTTGCCTTAATGAGAAACAGAACTTTTAGGTGAGAAAATAAAAATCACTGACCTTTTTTCAAATCCAAGGCACATTTAAATATGTTACTATGGCCTGGATACTTTCTGAGAAACTAGATCCAGGACTTCTCTTTTAATCACATGTACATGTAGGTGACATGCATCATGGAAATGGGAGAGGTTAGAATTCTAGCTTATAAACCTGTATTGCAATCTGCACAGTGTTCTACTAATGTCAGGTATTATTATTGTTGTTATTGTTGTTATTGTTAAATTAAGGTGGAATCTGGGAAATCTGCCAATGATAACAATGATTATTATTCCTAAAGCTCTAACAAAAGCAGGAGGAGAAAACTGCAAAAATGTGGTTCACTTACATAAAACTCATGCCAATTACCATTATAACCATCTGGAAAGCTTACCATTTATCCTTAATATTTTCCTCCAGAAATTAATACCAGAATGTAATCTGAAAATGTGATACAATAAAATAGGGGCTGAGCTAAATTCTTGACGATGTTTGCTTATGAAAAATTTGAAACTTTCAAACTTTCTCATCCCGAGAAACTCCACCTGTCTCAGTACAATGTGGATACCCAAAAGCTCTTATTTCTATCTTTGTTTCAGGTGTCTCCATCAGTTGCTTATTTTCTTTTTTGGGAAAAGTTGTTAATTGATGTCCCCTTGCCCAGACCATTAATGTATATCTCCTTACACTAAGATAATGAACAGAGCTTTAAGAACATGGCATAGAAACAATATGTAGTAAACCCTAAATGCAGTTTTCTAGGCTAAAAGGGATTAGTCTACAGTCTAAGTAGAATGGAACTAACCACTGGACACAAAGATCCTTTATGATTTTTTCCCTTCCTGCTTCTGCCTCACATATGTGAACTCTCAGCAGATCCTAAGAGACATCCTCCTTGATTCAACCCCCAAACATTTGAACAGACTCCAATGTTACAGCATTTTTTTCTCCTCTCTCTTCAACCACATAACTCTTATCTATCCTTCATCTTTCAGCTTAGCCATTCCTCCAGAAAACCTTCCTGAACTACCACCTACCAACACTGACAACCACAACAAAGATTGGTCTGAGTATTCTTCCTATGTGTTTCCATAACAACTATCAGAGAGAATCTAGATGACCTTTTAACAAATCTGTTTCTTTTTCTAGACCATAGACTGCTGAAAGCAAGGTCTGAATCTGCCTTACTATTTTGTTTCCAGCACCTTGCAGAGAGCAAGCACTCAATACATATTATTTGAATTAATGAGTTTTAAGAATCCCATCTTGAAAGCATTCACAACAGATAAGCTGATTCTCCAAGAGTACAAAGCAAATTGTTCATCATCCACCTAATTTCAATGGTGTAGGCTACCTAAAAGGATAATTTGGCCTTGGATTACAGGGTTTGCTTTTGATAAAAATTATCAGCCATCACCTTATCACTACTTTCCTTTGCTGTGTAGACATTGCTCTGACATTATCTTTTTTATGATTTAGTTTCTGATCAAAACAGGAATAACCAATGTATATGAGAGCAAGAATGTACTGGCTCTGCCATTAACCTTGGTGGGTTAGCCAACAGCCCCCAAGCCTCCACGTGCTTAGTCACTGTTAGCCCTGCCCTAGTGGGTTCCTAGAAGACAGATGAATGAATGAATATAAAGGTCCAGAGTGAATCCACGGGGCCATACATAGGACTGTTGTGGGGATAAATAAGTATATTTTTATAGCTAAATATTGTTGGCCTTCAGTATCACAGCCTCTTCACATTCTATCATTTCCCCTGAAATATTCACATTGGCTTCCACTGTTCCCCTATGGGTCTGAGAGGCAGGCCAGCTCTCTGTTTAGATTTTATAACCCCATTCACAAACGCCTGCTAACCAAATCCAGAAGGTCAATACCTTTTGAACCCAACTTCAGCTACTCCCCTAGCAAGCCAATTAAAGAGCCCACCTGCTGTAGATTGTGTTGCCTCCCAGAACATGATCACATATGGCTTCTTTAAAGGGGTGGGGGGGGAGTGATGAATGGCAAAAACATATGTTTATACTTAAACCTGTTATGCATAAGAGCTTTCAACTCTTGGGTAAGAGAGTTTCAGTGGGGTAATGTGTGTGTGTCTGCTGCTTGTAAGAATGATTGTCTGTCAAGTGGTTTTGCAGACTGTACAGATTCCCTAAGGGGAGTAGGGAAAAAGCATAGGGATTGTAACTTGGAAACCAGAACAAGTTGAGGATTCATTCTCACCTTGTGACATCTGCAGTCTGGAAAATGGGAAGGCTGCAGAATGATCTCATTCACTTGCAGCCTGAGACTCACACCTCCTCCACTGCACCTCTGCCTATCATCTGTCTATTTTTAAAGGCAAAGAATCTGAAATGTACTTCAAAAACCTCAGGTGATGCTTGCAAAAGCCAAAGTCTCTGGTTCAATGACTGGATCTCCAGAGAGGAGAGTTGGAGCTTTAGCTTTGCTTTCTGTGTCTTCCAAAGCATGCAGGAAAATGCATTAATAGCCATTTGAGAACTGCCATTGGGGTTTTTCTCAGCTACTTTCAGTGCCTTCCTTCAGGTTCCTGAAAGCAGGCACTTTGGTCAGGGGCAGAGGGCACTTGGTCTTTTTAACTAACCCTCTGAGCCTGGTAATCCTAAGTGGGTGATCCTTAGTGTATTTTCTTTTCACAGGAAGTTCATATTTTACATAAACTGTACACTTTGTATAAGTACCCAAGATCTACAACTGAGACAAATCTTTAGTTTCTGCTACTAAATCTGTAAGAGAAAAGCACAACAGCTTTACCTTACCTTGCCAGCAGGAGGAACATTATAGGATTTAACAGTTAGATCCACTTTTCCCCTATTTCCTTCTGAAAGCAGCTTGGAGTCTGTCCTTATAATGAGACAAGTATTTGTTAGGGGAAACAAAAAATTAGAAAATTCTAAATAGGAGGTTAAATGAATGAGTGAAGGTGGAGAGATAGAGTGCCTCCCAGTCCCTCCCAGCTCTTCCATTTCCCCAGATCACTGGCTCAAAGTCTCATGGGGCCATTGAGGTCTTAAAATGAGTCTCATTTTCTTAATCTATAAAGCAGAGGGAGTGAGAGTTAAGGGACTAGCTGATCTTTAAGGCAGAGCATCCCAGCTGCTATACTATGGCACTCTGGTGTGTCTCAAATAGGTCACAAGTGTGCCAAGACTTTCACCAACCCTCACGATGACTGGGCATGGTCTTGGACAGCAAGAGCTTCTAGGCCAGGCATTTCTAACCTCAACCATGCTTTTCCATTTATTCCAGTGTGTTGTAAAATTATCTTCATTTTATATGTTTGCCATGATGTGAAAAAAAATGTTAGAAAACACTGGTTTAAAGTCTCTTTCAACTCTGTTATTCCATTATTCCCTTGAGGGACTCATTTTCATGGAAACCTAACAAGATCTCTTGTAGGAAACAGAATTTACACAATAAAATATTAGGGGAAATAAAGAGGAGATGCAAAGGCTCCCACTTAATTCTCAGGAAGGTTCCAAGTTGGGCTGGCATCCTGCCCTTTATAGAACAAGTAAATTGAGGAGGCCACGTTTGGTAGAGAATGAATGTTCTATGCAAAGGGGAGAGATCATTTGGATACAGAACTATGTGGATGTTTATATTTTCCTTTGGCCCAAGCCCCAGGGAACTGGATTTCCTCAAAAAACAAGGGCTATAGGAAATGAAAGAACCAGTTCAAATTAAAAGAGTTGCAAACACCAGGAGCATTTTAAGAACTGAGAATGGAAAAGCACCTTATTCCCAGAAGAATTGTACCCCTCGTGGGAAAAAAGGATGCTTCCTGGAAAAAACCATAGGAATTGCTAGAGCAGAACTGTGAAGATGGGAGAAGGGACATCAAGGTGGAAAAACAAGTGTAATGCTTTGGAAGTTTCACATATATGTCAATGGGATAAGGCACATTCAGAACTTTGGAAGACTTCAGATCCACACTAGCCATCATGAACACAAACAAAAAAGCTGAAGGCACAGAAATATTAGCTCTGATTATTATATGGAATTTTTTGTTATTTGTCATTTGTTAACTAATTATAATCTTGCTTGATTTTAAAAGTCATGTGTACTCATTGTGAGAAACCTGAAGAAAACAGGAAAGTGTAAACAAGAAAAAAAGTTATCCTTAATATTATACAAAGAGATTGTCACCCTTAATATTGCATGGATAAACTAAAATCTATTAGCCAGTTCTCTATGATACTGTACCGGGTTCTGAGCTCTCTAACCAATAGAAATTGACTAGAGGCCAAACAGTGTTCCAGGCAAGGCTTTATCAGGGATTATGTTCCAGCACAAGGGAGGCATTCACAATTCACAAAGGAAATTGTTCTCAGCCTGGCTTTCTGAGGAGAGGTCAGGGAGAGTTTTTTAAAGAAACTTAGGTGGGAAAAGGATGATGCCTAAGCCTATAGAGGCAGGATTTATTAGCACCTGTGCATTTAAATGTCATGCTTCTTCCTGTGTCTCATGTCTAATTAACATGTTAAATCTCCACCGCTGGGTGTAATTTTTAGTATTATAATAAGGGGGAAAAGTCCTTGAAAGGTCAGTGCTGGGGTCCATCTTGGCACAGACTGCTTTGGTCTGGTCTTTGCGAGTCTTTGTAGTAAGCATCCTCCTTTCCGTAAGCATCCTCCCTCTCCATTCCTGTAAGATAGGCTACTCAAGAGGTGTAGTTTTTGCTTTTTTTTTTTTTCTTATGGAGACATTCAAGGAACACTGGACTTTTTGTCAGGGTTGAGGGAACCCTAGTCCAACCCCTGCTGTGTCTCACCTACGGTTGGACATTAAACTAAAATTTTTTATTATTATAAATAACACTTTCATAAACATATTTACCCCTATCTTTGTTCATTAGGAAACAACTATCCTTTGTTCCTATTCCTGGTTATTTCTTTAGGATGAATTCTTTTCTGAAATAATCTGGGTAAAAGAGTATGAACTTCTTAAAATCTTTGAGGCATACAGATAAATGAAATGCTTTCTGGAAATGTACCAATTTTCACCAATATGAGAAAGCTCTTTTTAAGGGTCCCTGATTTAGCATTGATTATAACCTCTCCTATACCTTATCTTTGCCAAATTAGTGTGACATCTCCTTGTGGTTTTAGTTTGTGTCAAGTTGAATCTTCTTTTACATGTTAACTACTAGGAATGGAATTTTAATGGCAGAAAAGAAATGTACTGTGGCCCTTAAACCCCCTAGGGGAAGGAAAAGGTTGTGAGAGAGGGAGGGAGGAAGGAAGAGCTTGGATTTAGTGGTCAGCAAACTATAGCCTGAGAGCCAAAATCAACCTGCTGCCCATTGTATGGCCCACAAGCTAAGGATGTCTTTTACATTTTTAAATGCTTGAAAAAACACCAAAAAATGAATGTTTTGTGAAATGTGAAAATATGAAATTCAAATTTCAGTCTCCACAAATAAAGTTTTATTGGAACACATCCATGCTCATTATTTATGTATTGTCTATTACACTTTTCACACTGCAACAGCAGAGTTGAGTAGCTGTGGCAGAGACAATATGGTCCAAAAAGCCTAAAATATTTACCATCTGGCTCTCTACAGAAAAAAGTTTGCTGACCGCTGGTTTAGGCAATCACTTGCTGCCTGCTGAGAAGTACAGCAATGTTCAGGTTAGTAAGAAGTGGTCAGATTACTCAAGTGTCTTTAGTAAAAACATCAGTTCATCTAAGATACTCCTACTCTTCATCTTTTAGCAGCACGGATTGCAAGAGAGCAACACTAAGCAGAGGTGAGCATTGTTCAGATGTATAATGATGGAAATAAAAAAAAAGGGGGAAACTGTATTATTCTTACTAGGTTGTTTCAAAGCACAAAAGAATTTGAAACTCATCTGAGCCACTGAATTATTTGTTTGCCTTATTAACATAATATGCTCAAATTGAATTCAAATCATAAATCTTGTTAGAAAGTCACAAACATATATATACATTATGTATGTATAGAAACATTATTACATATGTTTATATATAACATATATTATATATTACCATAATTGTTGTTATATTCTAGAAGAGAGTAAAGCAAATCCATAAATTTGCTGAACAGCAGAGCAATGAATGTAGAAAGGTCCGGCTCTAAGTGGGCATTACAAAATTTAGAGTTTAAGATAGAGTCTGCCATTAACTTGGCATGTAACCTTGGGCAAAACATCTGACATATCCAACTAAGAGGGGAGCTGGAAACAACTTCATTCTTCCTCCAACTCCAACATGCATGGACTTTGGTTGGTCTAATTCAGTTCTGCCTGGACCAGCAGCAACAGCATCATCCAAGAACTTGTTAGAAATGCAAATATTTGGACCCACCACAGGCCCACAGCATCAGGAAATCTGGGGGTAAGACCCAACATTTGTCTTAAGTCCTCCAGATGAATCTGTTGTATGCTGAATGTTGAAAAGTACTGACCTAGGGGCACCTGGGTGGCTCAGTTGTTAAGCGTCTGCCTTCAGCTCAGGTCATGATCTCAGGGTCCTGGGATTGAAGCCTGCTTCTCCCTCTCCTACTCCCCCTGCTTGTGTTCCCTCTCTCGCTGTGTCTCTCTCTGTCAAATAAATAAATAAAATCTTTAAAAAAAGAAAAAAGTACTGACCTAAACTGTGTGTTTCTCTCTCTCTTTTTTTAAAATTTTATTTATTAATTTATTTATTTGAGAATGAGAGAGGGAGAGAGTTAGCCAGAGAGAGCACAAGCAGGGAGGAGAAGGAGAGGTAGACTCTCCGCAGAGCAGGGAGCCCAATGCCGGGCTCGATCCCACAACCCTGGGATCATGACCCGAGCCAAAGGCAGACTTTTAAGGACTGAGCCACCCAGGCACCCCTGTGTGTTTCTATTTTAAAGAAAACTTTCTAACTCTGAAAAGAGCTTTGAATGTTTGATTTTAAAATCTCAATGACACATTTTACATTTGCAAACAACTTTCCCCACAAAAAACTCCTCCTTATGATTTCTTTTTCTTCTTAAATGGGAAGTATTGATTCATTTGAAAACCACACCAAGAATATTCTGTTAAGCAGAATCATCTCACCTGAATAGAGACCATGATCTATAAGGAGGGGAGGAGAGAAGAAACAAACCCCAACACAGCTCCCACACTTGGTGCATGTACCACCTTAAGGCTGTAGCTAAGAATCAGCTCACGCAAGCAGAGGCAAATCCTGCTGGTAATGGGAGACCAGAATGAAACCTATTATTCTGGGTGGCTATTTATATTTAGCTGTGAAAAGTCAAATTCAACAGTCATATGAGCCTTATACTTTCTGTGGGTTTGAACTCAGAGTTGGTGAGAGCATGTGGGTAAACCACTGCCTAACTGCAAATGTGCATACCACCTTATCAGTTGGTGTTGTGGAAATGCACTGTACTAGAAACTTGGACATGTGGGTTCGTGTGTCACTTTGCCAAAGACTGGCTAAGTGACCCTGAGAAAAATCACTCATCTCTCAAAACTTAAATGATATCATTCAGAAAATGAGAATAAGAGACACCTAGGTGGCTCAGTCAGTTAGGTGTTTGCCTTGGGCTCAGGTCATGATCCCAGGGTTCTGGGATCCAGCCCCTGGCTCCCTGCTCACTGGTGAGCCTGCTTCTCCCTCTCCCTCTGCCCCTCCACCCCACTCATGCTTTTTCTCTCTTGCCCTCTCTCTCTCTCAAATAAATAAAATATTTTTTAAAAAATGAGGAAAGTACAAACAATTGCACTCACCTCAGAGTTCTGGTGAATATCAAGTTTAAAGGGGGATGTGAAAGTCCTTGAGCTCTATCAAAATGCAAATTATTATTATTCATTAATGCCTAATCATGTTTAGAATATATTGCTTGTATCAGGATTATATTCAGTTGAATATAAAAGAAACTCAACCAACATGGCTTAAGCCAGATAAAAAAAATTTTTTTTTCATTTAGCAAGTCCATTTAACTTAAGGCTTGTTCCATTGCTAAAGAAATTCAGAAGGACACTGGCTCTTTCTAGCATCTTCTTCTACTATCCTTAGCATATGGCTTTCATCCTCACAGTTACAAAATAGTGACCACCACCTACAGGTATCTGTGTTCCAAACAGGAAGAAATTTTGCCTACTGAATCTGTGCCTTTACATCAGAAAAACAATGGCTTTCCTAGAAGCTCCATCTAGTAGAAAGCATATGCAACTACAATATTAATGAAAACAATTGCAATAAAATAGCACAGTTAAAAATAAATATTAAATTTCTGGTAGTAAAATAGTATCTAAAACATAGAACTCCACTTTTTAAAATGGGGAGAGGAGGAGGGAAGTATCATAATGTCAGAATGGACAAGGCTACTGAATGATCTAGGCAAGAGTTATAGACAGGAAGACCAGCAGACCTGCACAGGTCAATGCTGGTTTTGAAAGAGACTAGTCATCTGAAAAGCCAGTATTTGCATCTCTTAAAGTGAGATAAGGGAAAAAGTCTGAGAAGGGCATCTAAAATGACTGCTGACTACTAAGTATTTAACCAAAGATACAAATGTAGTGATCCAAAGGGGCACCTGCACCCCAATATTTATAGCAGCAGTGTCCACAGTAGCAGTACTATGGAAAGAGCCCATATGTCCATTGGCAGATGAATGGATAAAGATGTGGTATATATATATACAATGGAATATTACACAGCCATCAAAAAATGAAATCTTGCCATGTGCTACGGCATGTGGATGGAACTAGAGGGGATTATGCTAAGCAAAATAAGGCAATCAGAGAAAGACAATTATCATATTAAGAAACAAAACAGAGGAGCATAAGGGAAGGGAGGGGAAAATAAAAGATGAATCAGAGAGGGAGACAAGCCATAAGAGACTCTTAATCATAGGAAAAGAACTGAGGGTTGCTGGAGGGGGGTGGGTCAGGGGTAACTGGGTGATGGGCATTAAGGAGGGCATGTGATGTAATGAACGCTGGGTATTATATAAGACTGATGAATCACTGAACTCTACCTCTGAAACTAATAATACACTATATGTTAATTATGTGAATTTAAATAAATTAAAAATAATAATAAAATGAAATGACTGCTGAGTAGCCAATCAAAAGCTGTTGTCATCCCTGGCTGATCTTTCTATACCTTTTGTTTCCATCTGTGTCACTAACTTGCCTCTTGTAAACATCTTATTACCGATGGTTTTTCTTTGTTTTCAATTATTGAATAATGTAAGACATTTTCTTTTAACATATGAATTCATATAATTTGCATTGTTGTGAGTGCTAAATTATTTCATGTTTTCTATTAACTTTCTTTTCCTTTGCTTCATTCTCTCTTTCCAGTCTTCCTACTGGAATGTTAAAATTTTACTTATTATTCTTCTTACCTTCTCTATTGGTATCAAAATAGACATTCTATTTTTATTTTGATTTACCCTTGTTTATGTTTGACACAATAATTTGAGTCAATAATGTTTATTTGACTCAATGATATTTAAAACTAATCACTATCTTCTTCCCCGTTTTAAATAATACAAGTACTTAAGAATGCTTCATTTTAAATCACTCCTTTTTCCATGTTGTTTAATATTTTGGTTCCAACTGGTTTTCTATCCCTAAAATGAGACTATCCTACAAGATTTCTATTTTTGCAGTTAACACTTATTTAGATTTATTCATACATTTACAATTGTTTTACTTACTATCTTTTCCTGTTTGCCATTCCTTCCTTTTGGGTTCATTTCTTTTTTTCTTCTCTTTCTCTCTCTTTTTTTTTCTCTTTTTTTTAACTGAAGAGTGATTTTTAGTAATTCCCTATAAAAGTCTATGAACAGTAAATGCCTTAATTCTTTCTCTGAAAATGTCTTCATTTTATCCTCATTTTTAAGTGAGGTATAGAACTTCCCTTGAAAACAGGAATATGATCTCCCATTGTGTTCTGCCATCCATTGCCACTTTTGAGAAGCATACCAATCTAGTTATGATTCCTCTGTCAGAGAAAAATCCTTTTTCCTTGGATTGATTTTAAGATCTTTCTCTTTGATGTTTCTAGTTTCCTACACTGTGTGTAGGCTTTTATTTATCCTGTTCAGGACTTAAGGTGCCTCATCAATTGGAGGATTCAATTCTTTTTTCAAATATGGAAAATTTCTTCTAGAGCGTTATTGGGGGGGTTCTTTTTCACTCTCTCTGTTCCATCCTACAAGAACTCACATTAGATTCACTTTATACTTTCTCATGCTCTCCCTCATTTCTTAGCTGCTTTTCCATATTTTCTATCTCTGAGATTTGTATTGCGGGTGATTTCCCCATACTAATCTCCCAATTCTCTCAGTCTTCCTTCACTTGTATCTAATCTGTCATTTAACTCACCCATGGAGTTTTTAATTTCAAATAGGATTTTTTTATTTCTACAATTTCTATTTAGCTTCTTTCAAAACTGTTTTTTGCCTACCCATTTACTGTATACTCTGTTATTTTGCACTCATTTTTATTATAGTTTCTAGTTTTTCTTTTGTTTCTTTATTCTAAGTATATTAATGTATGCTCTTTTCCGAAATGTTCTATTATTTCCTTTGTGTTAGAGTACTGATTATCTTCTTTCATACCATCCGTGAACTCAGATTTGGTTTGGGTTTTTTTTATTGTGAACTCAATTTCACTATGGATTGCTTACCTTTGGGAGCCCTATGAGCCCTGTACTTTGAGTATGTCACATGGAGCCATTCTCTCTTCCTTCAGCCAGGATCCCTAACATCAATTTTCTTGGGTATGTTTTTATGTTACTTTCTTGTCTGGAGTGCCTATACCACATGAGCTATGTAAATTCAAACTTTTTGCTCACCCAGGCTAGAAGTATTGGATTCTGATTTCTACTATAATTGTTTTGACGCAATAAAGCCCCTCAAAAGAAGGAGCCCAGCAAACATCTACTTCTCCAGATGTTTACTAAATAACTTTTTGAGGCTTTGGTCCTTATGTATGGAACACAAATACATGTCTTTGCCTTATCTAGGCCAAGGTCATCTGTCCCCATGTAAGCATGACCCACCCTTATGGTTTTTATTTATACCTGCTTTACTTATCATTTGAGTTTTTACTTCTCTCTTTCTTTTTGCTAGTTGAGAACAAAGCAGTAAACTTACACTGGAAAAAACAGGATTTTAACACAGGATTCTAAATAAAATAGTAAAAATCTTTCCTCTTAAGCTTTGTTGCATTGTTTCCTAAACTGATTTTAAAGTCAAGTATGTTTCTAGCACTTATTCCCTGAAGGGAATGTTTGCCCATCTCAGTGTTTTTCCTGGGTTTCCAAATTAATCACCAACAAACTGTCATTGCTCCAACCCCAGTTTTCTCTTTTCATTTCTGTTCTCTATCTCACTCTCAATCTTGCTCATACACATACACATGCACACACACACATTCGAATCAGGGGCACTAGCTATAGTTCTTACCTTAAGCAGTAATTAGGAATGTATATAGTTTCAAGGAAGATTCTCGTCTTCTCTTCCCATAATATCCCTCCTTGGCACATGCCCTTTCTGATCTTGCTTTAAGACATTAAATGCCACTGCCTCTATCTCAACCACCTCTCAGTACCTTCCTGTCCTCTTGTGCTGATGATGCTATAAATGGTGCTGCAGTTCCTAATCAGCTGCTGGATCCAAGTTCTCATATCTCCATCAAAGACAGAGCTCTTTCTGTTCCCAGTGGAAAGGGACTTAACCTCTGATATGTTAGAGATAATTTGGCTGCCCAGTGACTCCAATCCTTTAGGTTCATTCAAAGGTAGCTTTGATCCTGCAAGTTAACTATTTCCTCTGTCATGAAATTTCTGCCATGTTCCCCAGTAATTGGCCCATTGGCCTTGGAGGGAACTAATTGACAATATCACTAGCTTCCCTCCTTTGATTCTAGTGCATCCAGAGGTAAGGTGACCGTATTACTTAGCTTCCAAACTGAGATATTTTTAAGCATGAAAGAGGGCACTACTGTAATTACACCAGGATGACAGGCATAAGCCAGGACTATACTGTACTGACTAAATTTTCTTTATATTCCCAAGAACCCTAGCTGCTTACCTTGACCTCCTAAAGTTCCAAATACACACATTCACACACACACACACACACACACACACACACACACACACACACACACACACACACACTATGTATATATACACATATGCAAATTAGGCCCCACCATGACCTTAACTCTATAATGAAAGTGGGTTCTCTACTTGCATTTCCTATGGCAGATTCTGTTTGGTAAGCCTAAAGGACTGTATAAAACAAGTATGAAAAATGAGACACCAGGTAATAGGGCAGACAGAAAAAGAGAGCAACAGGATCAAAGAGAAACCATAGTCTCATCATTTACAGAGCAACAACTTAGGCCTCCTCTTATGCAGCTGCTTTGGCTGAATTGTGCTGTGCCAATTTGCCACTGACCTAGACTGAGAGATAGTAGGAGAATAAGCTTGATGAGATATTTTACTACATTTACTACCATAATGTTTTTGAGGATACAGTTTATTATTCAACAGTTTAAGATCTCATAGGACAAATTTCTCACCATTCTGTCATAGTACCAAAAACTTATGTCTATCATGCACAACTGCTTTATATAATGTTTATTTTATGAGCCCAGAATTATGTGACTATTTACCCTTTTTGTTTGGGAAACTAAGAAGCTCAGAGCAAAATCTGTGGCCTCTAGAAAATGAATGTACAGTATGTGTACTTTGTATATCAACTTCTCTCTGTTTTATATTTTTCTCTCTTTGTTTTCCCTCTAACCTGATTTCTTCAACTGACTATTTTTCATTTCACCTTTAAAATCAATGACACTTTGAGGCAACTCTTGATTTCAGCTCAGCTCATGATCTTAGGATCATGAATCGAGCCCCACAGCTCCCCCTGCTCTCTCTCTCTCTCCTTCTCTCAAATAAATAAAATAAATAAAAGCTTTTTTAAAAAGTTAATGGCATTTCAAATGAAATGGAAATTCTATACCAATAATTTTTCCTCTCTTTCCTTTTAAACTGTTGTTATTTTGATAACTTTAGGGGTATAAGCTCTATTAAAGCAGTCTCCTATTCAAAGATACACATGGCACAGATTTGGACAGGACTTTTCACTTTGTGAATGAGAGCATGGCAGGAAAAAAATTCAGGTATATGTGTCAGCAGTTTAACTCAAACAGTTCTCCTTATCAAAGATTCTTCATTAAAAAATCTCACTTGACTAATTTTACTTTCAAATGCCATGAACACTGTCACAAATCATTTAGAGTTTCTAGAAGTAAGAATCTGTTATGAGGAATATGCTATAATGATTTGGACACCATCCTGACATTTTATTCCCTTGGTGTAGGATTTCTGACAAGCTATGCTTAATGGGGAAAAAAGGTTTATAATAAAGCTGAACACTACAATAATTGACTATAGTGTAAATAGAATTTCCCACTGTACTATATTTCCACCACCTTTATTTTTCTTTTTCTGAAAATTGTTTATTGGCCTTTAGATTCGAATGGGGAGCATGGCCTTTATTACCTTGCAGAAAGATATTTCAAGATGTACTATATAAATCCCCTACTGTCCCTGTTTCCTCTTCCCAGAAGCTCAGTCATCTGGATGATAAATAAGCTCGTGCTGGTGTTAGAATTTAACTAGCAATGAATTTCACTTTATTGCAATATTTATGAAAGCTTTTTAAAATGTAGTTAAGTGAAAGCTTTCTTGTGGGTTGTAATCAATATTTCTTAACATGAGGTAGAGAATCCAAATCTTCAGAGTTTCTTTCCACTCATGAGATCTACACTGCCTTCTTGACAAAGGATCCCAATTTTAGGAATCAGGGAGACTCTTTATGTCGTGAATACTTTGTATGGTTGTATTATTATTAAAGTTGGGATACTTAGTGTTTTGCTCTTTTTTTTATTATTTTTTTCCCCTTTGGCTGAAAGGGAACATGCAGCCAAGGAATTTAGGCCAAGAAACCTGAGTCACAATAATTACCATTTCCAGACTGCAGTGCTGTGCTTTCTATTAAGCCTGTAGAGCAATTAGCAATGTTTTATAACAGCTGTGAGAATTGTTGCTTGACCTCATCTGATTACAGTTCTGACACTTTTAAGAACAAATTGGTAAACAGTGTTGGCTTCAAAGGCCCTTTCAGAGTTTGTAGGATAGGAGCTGGTCTGTGGGGAAGGAGAGTCTTTGTCAGAAATGGGCTCAGAAGTGGCCCAGGTTGGAGAAAAAATGATCCAAGAGAAATTTCTTGTTAGTATGCAAGGACAGCTGGTTTCCTTGGGCTGAGACTCAAAGGCAAAGCCCATGTCAGCATTTGACAAACCTAAAAAGATACTAGCCAGGAGGTCCAAGGTAGAAAAAAAGACAGCCTTCTTATTTCTAGAAATAAATTGAGAAAATAATTCCCAGGTAGTGGAAGAAGGACCATAATCTAGCTCTTCAATTTTCAATTTTCAATGACTGAAATTTCATTTCTCACAAGGAGTCCTTTGGGTGCATTTGCTGTACCACCAAAGTGGACTTCTGGTTCCAACATGTGCCTGTTCTGATATGCAGAGAAGGGCCCAAATGTGGTATAGTGGCAGGGTATGAGGGATGGCTTGGGAACCAACCAGAACTGGGGTCAAATCCCCAATTTCCTGTGACTTGTCCATGGACAAGTCATTTAACTTCTCTAAGCTTTAAATTCCTCATCTATACAATGAGAACCATTTTTCAAATACCAGCCAGAGAATATGAAGTAGTAAGGAGGAAAAAATGGCAGATTAAACAAAGGGTTAGCAAACTACACCCCATGGGCCAAAATCAGCATACTGTTTATTTTTGTAAATCAAGTTGTATTGGAATACAGCCACGCCCATTAATGATAGTCTGTAACTGTTTTTACAATGCAAAGGCACAGTTCAGTAGTTGTGGCAGAGAACTATATTGCCAGCAAAACCAAAAATATTTACTCTCTGGCTCTTTACAGAGAAGGTCTGCTAACCTCTGGACTAGACCATTTAGGATCCTTATCTACAAGGCTAATTTGACAAGCACAGTCTCTGAGGTGATTGTATCAGAGGTTTCAAGCACAATGTTATAGTGCATTGATGTTTACACTCTATTAAGATGTGTCCCACATCATTTGTCACTTGTAGTATTTAAGGTAATAAAATTTGCAAATAATTTTCTTGTTTTCTAAATTAGAGCAAGTGCAAAGTGATTCATGCAATAGAGTTACTCTCACTTTCATTCTAATATGGTTTTTTAAGAGGGAGAGAAAAAGAAGGGGACCCGCAGTTATTGTTGTAGGTACCAACACATCCCTAACTGTGACTGGGTAATGTGTAGTTTGTCCTTCCACATATATCTTAGGTATCAGAATTCTTTCTGCTGCAGGTAAGACAATGCCCAGATAAAAGTGAATTAAGCAAAACAGATCTATATAATTCCACTTGACAGGAATCTCACAAGTGGATGGTTCTAGGATTGGATCAAATATAGCAAAGTTATCAATGCAATATCTTCAACTCTCCTGGACATCTCATCCTGTCCTGTGATGCTTGCACATGTTTACTTAATAATGTTCAAGGCAGGAAGAAGGGAACAGGCAAAAATGGGGTTTGCTCCTCCCTAGTCTTTTTAGTGAAAAATAAAATGTTTTTGCAGATATTCAGGAAGACTTCTCTTTGCCATATTGGCCAGAACACTCCTATGCCTAACCCCTAAACCAGCTCTTACACATGGGAAGATGACTGCTACTGCTTGATTAAATTCTTCATGATTCATCCCCTGAAAGAGAGCACACTGCTGACCTAACAAGGGAAAAAGGAGAAAATGATGCATAGGCAATTACTGCCTCCATATATGTTAGCTTGAGAAGTGTTTTAAAGAGATTTGCCTTGGTAGTATTGTGGAAGAAATATCACAAACTTTTGGAAAATGTGTTTTTCTAAGAATACAACAAATCCTTTTCAAATGTCTCAAAACTTAGATCTTTCTAAATCACCAGCCAATGAAATACATCAGAACAGTGTTTCCCAAAGTGTGCTCCCTGAAGCAATAATCCCTATGGCAAAATATTCTATGGCAAATAGATTTGGAGAATATTGCATGCTGTATCTTCACAGTGTAAATTTCTCTAATGTAAGTAAGCATAGCAAAGTCTCTGAGAAGCCCTGCAATAAAGAACATGTTCTGTTTGGGTTTGACTTATACATTTAAAGGAGTTTTTATAAGGGCTTATGGGAATGGGAATTCCAGAAAACTGACCTGAGTTATTATCCCTAAAGATGAAGTGGGAGAGTATATGTCTGACAAATGAAGAGGGAATCCATCCATGCACCTCCAGAAGTGCCTGAAAGATTTTTCCCCTTCAATGACTACACACCTGCGTCCCAAACTTCCTCTGCTATACCTTCTCTGAAAATGGTCCTAATAATGACAACATATGACAATTTCAAGCATACCATTAAATTTGACCCATACCTGGGAGTCTCAGACAGTAGACTGAACACATTAGAGGTAGAATACAAACACAAATACAATTACATGCTAGTTTTGCCCAGGTCTTAACTCTTATTAAAGAATATACTCCTCCTCCCTTGTTGGCTTAAAAGTCCCTCCTCTAAACTGTGGGTTAAGATTAGAGGTTGATGGTTATGGTTTGGGTCCCTCTTCTGAGTTCAAATAAATTCCATTCTTTTGTCCTGGCTTTAGCTGTTTCTTCCAGTCATCCACCTCACCCCACTGCACAGTTGTTTTCCCCCTCCATTTTTATGCTTAGTAGAAATAATGTGAGGTTTGGAATGAAATAAACCTTGGCTCAAATCCTATTTCTTATATCCTAGCTATGTTACCTCTCTGAGTTTTAAGCCAATCATCTATAACAAGCAGATAATACTTATCTCAAGGTACTGTTTTGAGAATTATATGGTAAACATATGTAAATTGCCTATCATCAGTTTGGAACTAAAGTAGGTACAGAATAAATGTCGATTGCTTTCCCTTATTTGGGTTATAGCTATGAAGAATAATAGCAAACATTTACTGAATTTTTATGGTTTGTCATGCACTGTGCTAAATGCGTTATACTAATTATCTCATCTAATCCTCATAAGAATCCTATGAGGTGATGTTATTATTATCTCCATGTTATTCATGAAGTTACTGAGGTTTGTACAGAGCCTACATAACTGACCAATATCACCAGGTAAGAATTCTAAAACAGATCTATTGAACTGTATGGCTATGATATTACTCCCTGAGTCATGGTGGCAAAAACCATAAGCTGTCCATGAAAACCTATTCTTCCCTTCTTCCTAATACCTGGACTTCATCTGAGCCCCTGCTGGACTACATTCCCCTACCCACCCTTACAAATGTAGGCCAAATGTCTCCAGTGAAATGTGAGAAGTCATGTGTATCCCTTCTGGGCTGGAGTTTCTAAGTGAGCAGGAAGACTTCTCACATTCCTGCTATTTTCACCATGTGGGTGCAGACAATGACTGAGTCCCAGGGGACGGATGGCAGAGCCACAAGAAGGAAGGGGTCTGGGTCTCTGAATTGCCAAATGGAGAGGAGCTCTTTGCCTACTCAAACATCTACTTTGGCCTATTACATAAGCAAGAAATAAGCTTCTACTTTGCCTGGGCCAATCTGTGTTGGCATCTATTTGTTGAGCAGTTTAGTCTACCCCAACTACTGTAGCCATAAAGACTTTGATCTACTGTGCACTCATTATGGCTTCTTGTAATTGCTGTTGGCATAATAACTTTCATCAAATAAACTTGAGTCCCTTTGTTATGTTTTCATCTAGGAAGACTTTTATTTTCCTACTCCTTTTCTTCTGCCTTTGCCATAGTTCCTTCCAGGCTTCCCAAGTCCATTTGCTTTCATTTCCCTTGAGGCCAGTGTTTTCTACATCACTCTCTCCATTCCTCCTACTTAGCTTGTACCTAGCTTCATCCCATCCCAAAGCATCATCCTTTTTTTAGTACAATCAGCTTGATCCCTTTACAGCATGATAGAATATTTGACAACTGTGTCACTATGGCCCCCTTATATTGTTTCCCCAAGGCCAACTGACAGCATTTAAAAGCCTTATGATGGCAGTAGTCAGAAAAGGAAAAAAAAATGGCCAAAATGTGATCTCTCCTCACAAGTAAATTTATAGTCTAGAAAGAATGCAGTAAAGACTGCCAAAGGCTTTCACTAAAAGATGAGGAGCTACTAAAAAACGATATATAGAGTAAAAAAGTTCAGATCATAGGAAATAAGGTTTGAAACCTCATCTTCAGTCCCACTGAAGTAAGATAAATTCATGGTATGTGTACAGAGTACTTTCAACACTAAAAAAGAAAGATACATGTTTTTAAAAATCCATTGTGTGTTTATAGAAACCACAGTATATTATCATGGGCTTGGCCCTCAATGCTGCTCCCCTATGACAGAGGAGGGCAAATGGGTATAACTCATTGAAAGGTCATCTTTATAGGAACACTCTGTGCTGGTAGCTCCATGTGGGAGCTCAGCTCTGAGCACCACACTGGGGAGCTGCTGTGGCACCTCCACTTTGGGTAAGAATAAATATTGTCCTTCCATGCATTTTAGATGGAGGACACTGATCATAATTTAATGTTCTTTTAAAACAATGGTGATTGTCCTGTGGTTTAATAACGGTGAATCCCTCTAGGTCTACTGAGATACAAATGACATTTGCCCTTAGGCTTAATGTTTCCCTCTTACTGTCTTTTGAGTTCTGGTGTCTGATTGGATCCATTTTTCTGCCAGGCCAGCAATTATTATTCTTTTTTTTTTTAAAGATTTTATTTATTTATTTATTTATTTGAGAGAGCATGAGAGACAGAGAGCACAAGAGGGAAGAGGGTCAGAGGGAGAAGCAGACCCCCCGCTGAGCAGGGGGCCTGATGTGGGACTCGATCCCGGGACTCCAGGACCATGACATGAGCCGAAGGCAGTCGCTTAACCAACTGAGCCACCCAGGTGCCCCTAGCAATTATTATTCTTACCAGTTTTTGATAATGGCTGATTCAATTAAGTCCACTTCTGAAGTAAAAATTTGGTTCTTCTAGAATCATGGCAAATATAAGGGGACCCAGAGTGAGGCTTTAAGGGCCTCTCCTATGAAAAAAGGCATGTGATAATGCATTTAGTTGATAGGAAGAAGGATGATTTCAGCAGGTAAACCCTTGTAAGAGCCTCCTAATAAGTAACCAATAAAATCTGAAGGGAGGGAAGAACATTTATAATGGCCTTAAAATCATCATCATCATCATCTCTACTAATTAATAATTAGTAACATGAGGTGATACATTCTCAGTATGCTTAGTCATTCACCTTAGGTTTGAATCCTGGTTCTAGTCTTTTCTTTTTTTAAAGATTTTATTTATTTATTTGACAGAGTGAGCAAGAGAGTACAAGCAGGAGGAGCAGGAGAGGCAGAGGGAGAAGCAGACTCCCCGCTGAGGAGGGACGCCCCCCCGACACAGGGCTCCATTCCAGGACTCAGGGATCATGACCTGAACCAAAGGCAGAGATGCTTAACACCCAGGCACCCACCCCTTTTTCTAGTCTTCTTATTTTTTGTCACCATGGAGGTTTACTTACTTCTCAGAACTTTTTTATTTTTGAGGTAAGACATCTAATGTTTCTTTTTTTTAATTTTTAATTTTTTAAAATTTTAATTCCAGTATAGTTAACACAGTGTTATATTATTAGTTTCAGGTGCTTCAGCAATTCTATACATTACTCAGTGCTTGTAATGATAAGTGTGCTCTTAATTCCCATCACCTATTTCACCCATCCCCCCACCCACCTCCCTTCTGGTTTGTTCTTTAGAGTTAAGAATCTGTTTTTTGATTTATCTCTTTTTCTTTGTTCATTTGTTTCTTAAATTCTACATATGAGTGAAATCATACAGTATATGTCTTTCTCTGATTGACTTATTTCCCTTAGCATTATGCTCTCTATATCTATCCATGTTGTTGCAAATGGCAAAATTTCATTCTTTTTTATGGCTGAGTAATATTCCATTATATATATATTATCCATTCTTCTATCAATGGACAATTGGACTGCTTCCATAATTTGGCTATTGTAAATACTGCTGCTATAAACATGGGGGTATCTTTTCAAATTAATATTTTCATATTTTTGGTGTAAATACCCAGTAGTGAAATTATTGGATCATATGGTAATTCTGTTTTTAATTTTTGAGAAACCTTCATACTGTTTTCCACAGTACCTGCACCAGTTTTCATTCCCACCAACCGTACATGAGGATTCCTTTTGCTCCACATCCTCATCAACACTTGCTTCTTGTGTTTTTTATTTTAGCCATTCTGGCAGATATGAGGTGATATCTCATTGTGGTTTTGATTTTCATTTCCCTGATAATTAGTGATGTTGAGCATCTTTTCATGTGTCTGTTGGCCATCTGTATGTCTTCTTTGGACAAATGTCTGCTCATGTCTTCTGCCCATTTTTTAACCGGAATTTTTGGTTTTGGGTGTTGAGTTGTACAAATTTTTTTTTTTACAAATTCTTTATATATTTTAGATACTAACCGTTTATCAATAGGTTATTTGCAAATATCTTCTCCCATTCAGCAGGTTCTCTTTCAACTTTGTTGATTGTTTCCTTTGTCGTGCAGAAGCTTTTTATTTTTTGTAATGCCAGTAGTTTATTTTTGCTTTTGTTTCCTTTGCCTCAGGAGACATGTCTAGAAAGATGTTATTACTGCCAATGTCAGAGAAATTACTGCCTCTGCTCTCTTCTAGAACTTTCACGGTTATTGGTCTCACTGGTCCTTAATCCATTTTGAGTTTATTTTTGTGTGTGGTGTAAGAAAATGGTCCAGTTTCATTCTTTTGATTGTTGCTGTCCAGTTTTCCCAACACCATTTGTTAAAGAGACTATCTTCTTCTCATTGCATACTCTTGCCTCCTTTGTCAAGGATTAATGACCATATAATTGTGTGCTTATTTCTGGACTTTCTATTCTGTTCCATAGATCACTATGTGTCTAATTTTGTGCCAGCACCATATTATTTTTATTACAACAGCTTTGTAGATATCTTGAAATCTGGGATTGTGATACTTCCAGTTTTGTTCTTTTTCAAGATTTTTTGGCTATTAAGGGTCTTTTGTGCTTCCATATAAGTTTTAGGATTATTTCTTCTAGCTCTGTGAGAAATGCTACCAGTATTTTGATAGGGATTGCATTAAATATATAGATTGCCTTGGGTAGTGTAGACATTTTAACAATATTTGTCTTTCTAATCCATGAACATGGAATATCTCTCCATTTGTTTGTGTCATCTTCAGTTTCTGTCATCAATGTTGTGTAATTTTTAGAGTATAGGTCTTTCACCTCTTTGGTTTTTATTCCTAGGTATTTTATTATTTTTGGTACAACTGTAAATGAGATTTTTTTTTAATTTCTCTTTCTGCTGCTTCATTATTGGTGTATAGAAATGGAACATTGGGGCACCTGGGTGGCTCAGTCATTAAGCAGCTGCCTTCAGCTCAGGGCACAATCCCAGGGTCCTGGGATGGAGCTCTCTGCTCAGCGGGAAGCCTGCTTCTCCCTCTACCTCTGCCTGCTGCTTCCCCTACTTGTGCTCTCTGTCAAATAAATATATAAAATCTTTAAAAAAATGCAACAGAATTCTGTACATTGATTTTGTATCCTGTGACATTGCTGAATTCATTTATCAGTTCTAGTAGTTTTGGGGTGGAGTCTTTAGGGTTTTCTATATATAGTGTCATTTCACCTGCAAACAGTGAAAGTTTTACTTCTTCCTTACCAGTTTGGATGCGTTTTATTTCTTTTTGTTGTCTGATTGCTGTGGCTAGGACTTTCAGTACTACAGTACTATGTTGAATAAAAGTGGTGAGAGTGGACATCCTTGTCTTGTTCCTGATCCTAGGGGTAAAGCTTTCGGTTTTTCACCAATGAGTATGATATTAGCTGTGGATTTTCATATAAAGATTTTACAATGTTGATGTATGTTGCCTCCAAACCTACTTTGTTAAGAGTCTTTATCACGAATGGATGTTGTACTTTGTCGAGTGCCTTTTCTGCATCTACTGAAATGATCCTATGGTTTTTATCCTTTCTCTTATTGATGTGATGTATCACATTGATTGATTTGTGAATATTGAACCACTCTTGCATCCCCAGAATAAATCCCATTTGACCATGATGAATGATATTTTTAATGTATTATTTTATTTGGTTTGCTAATATTTTGTTGAGGATTTTGCATGTATGTTTATCTGAGATATTGGCCTGCAGTTTTCTTTTTTTACAATGTCTTTATCTGGTTTTGGTATTGGCATGATGCTGGCCTCATAGAATGAATTTGGAAGCTTTCCTTACTCTTCTATTTTTTGGAATAGTTTGAGAAAAAATAGGCATTAGCTCTTCCCTAAATGTTTGGTAGGATTCACCTGTGAAGCCATCTGGTCCTGTACCTTTGTTTGTTGGGAGTTTTTTTATTTAATTTCATTGCTGGTAATCAGTCTGTTCAAATTTTCTATTTCTTCCTGCTTCAGTTTTGTTATATGTTTGTAGGAATTTATCCATTTCTTCTAGGTTGTCCAATTTGTTGGCATATAATTGTTCATAATATTTTCTTACAGTTGTTTTTATTTTTGTGGTGTCATTTGTTATTTCTCCTCTTTCATTTCTGATTTTATGTATTTAAGTCCTCTCTTTCTCTCTCTCTCTCTCTCTTTTTTTTTTTTTGATGAATCTGGCCAAGGGTTTATCAATTTTGTTGATCCTTTCAAAGATTACTTCTCAGAGCTTTAATTTCTTTCTTTGGAAAACAATGATAATACACACCCCATAGGTGTGGGCTTGTGGTGAGGGTTAAATGAGGTAACATACGTAAACATACCTGACACATAGTTGGTGTTCATTTTCAATTGGGAATGTCACCTCTCCTACTGGGTGCAATCATGATGGAACTGTCAATAAAACTGTCTCATGTGCCCTGCCAAGGGGTGGCTATGTGTGCAGTGTAAGGTCAATCACAGTCTTTCTTTCTTGGCAATCTGAAACATGTGTGTCATAAGAGATGAAAACAATAGGAAGTAAGTCTTTCTAATGAAAGCTTCTGGAAGAAAAGTTTGTTCTTTAATTCCTCATACCTGGTTCCACAGAGCAATCCTGGATCCTGTCCTAGACAAGATCCAACTATTCAATTCTGCCTTAGAATCTGAAATCTACCTAGTCTCCTTTTTACAAACATCCCTTTTCCTTTTGTGTTAACCATTGGGGAGTTATATGCTTAGATTCTGGTGTCTACCCAGTGTTCTTGGTACAAATACCCTTTTTTCCCTCAGTTAACTGCAAGGGGGTTTTATGCTTGAATACAAAGTGTACCAACTGAGACACCATGATACCCTCTATGAAGATATGCTAATGCTCATAAAGAGACACAGACTATGAAGTTATCTTATTTACCCACTCCTCTAAGGCCAAGGGGAAACAACCAAATTAGTCTCTACCATCATATAAAAATTTTGACTTTTAAAGATAGTGGTAATGCGTTTCCTAGTGGTATAAAAATGGTCCCACATTGACACCTGGAAGCTAAGACAAATGTCTTGCATAATACATATTTTTTCCTCTTAAAGATCAAAAAAAAAAATAAGACTGTGAACCCAAGAGAAGCACTCAGTGGCCACAAAAGGCAGAAGATGCCCTCTTCCAAAGCAATGCTTAGAAAGCCTCACAGAATATGCTAAGGGCTCTTTTGTTGCAGAAACGATTTATAAGAGTCACTCAGGAATAGAGCCTGAGTAAGAAGGGTCAATACTGCAGTGTTGACAAATAAGTTCCTGGATATGGTTCCCAGCATGGCCAAGCCAGGGTAAGCTTCTACCCACTTAGATCAACTAAAACCTGCCTTTAAGTTTGTTTTTAACAAGCAAGCCTCATGAGACAAAGAAAGCTGTTAGTAGATGTTGTGACCTGCACTCCCCAGAAATTCAAGCAAGGAAAACACAAGATAAAGCAAAGAGTGAAAAGCTGAGATCCAAAAGTATAAATTTGGAATCCACTGAAACCAAGTGAAATTTAAAAAGAAATGTAAAATTAAAAAATTCTTTGCTTTAAGCAATAGATGTTCCAAAGGAAGTGGTATCACATGGAATCTGTTGAAACAAAATTATTTCTCATGCATAGAAGGTGCCGGTTCTTTGTAGTAAGTCTAGGATGACCCCTTCTTTAAAATCAAGAAATTGCCTCAAATAGCAAATAATCATTTCTAGTCTTTTTTTATTTATTTCCAGCTTGTTCCTTCTCCCATTTCCCACAGATAAGCTTGTCCATTTTCTTCTATCCACTAATTGCCAATCTTGCTCACTTTCATGCAACCAAAATTAAGAAATAGAAAATATATACCCCAGCTACCTTTAAAAATCACTTTTATTTTCATCCATTATCACTTCCTTCCCTCCTTTCTCTGAAGGAGCATCCCCATCTCTTCGCCATATGCAAACCTTTCCCCCGTGCTCTTGACCAATGTCCCTTTTCTCCTTTACATCTTTGTACAGGAGGTGAACCTGGTTCTCCCCTGAATCTTCTCTCTCTCTCCCTCTCTCTCGCTCTCCTTTTCCCTCATTCTATATTTCTCTATATATATTACCACTCACATGCACACCTCTGCACACACAAAGTCTACAGATAAAATTGAAGGAATTCTATTTTCCTCTTCTCCCACTGTTTCTGGTAGTAGAACATATCCTGATAAAAGGCAACTCAAATCCAGAGATGAGACAACCATTCTTTTAGCATAATGAGCCACAAATCCTTTATAAACCAGGGATTATTCAGTGCTAAAGGTCAGATTTTGCTGTAGGTGCTATACCTAGAGGCAAGGCCAGCTTCATAATATGTGGAGCCCAGTGAAAAATGAAAATGTGGACACCTTGTCCAAAAGGCAGGGGAAAAGTGCTATTAAAAGTAGTAAAATATAAAACTTTTTCCTTTCTTCAGTGGTTTTTTTGTTGTTGTTGACCTGTATGATAAAGTTTATTTGTTATTTAATGTTACTGTCTGTTAGGCACAGTGATACTTGTTGGGAGTATGCAAACCCTCATAGATTCCCAGGGACTCTGTCCTGTGAATCACTACACAACCTACTAACTGCTGGGTTCCCCTCCTGCCAGTCACTGGACTGACCTTCTTGGGCTGGAGGCAAAAGTCAATCTTCCCTTCCTACAGGATGGATTATACCTTCCATGCCAGGACACATTCAGTACCTGAATAGGAGGTGGTCAGGAGGCTCACCCCCTTAAGTTGCCCACCACATTATCATGGCACTCTGCATACCAGACTCCCACATTCCCTAAGCCCAGGCGCCCAGGTAGATAGGTATAGGAAGTGGCAGCAGCAGCTGAGCAGTAATGAGGAAGCAAAGAATGGGTAGGTCTCAGGCACCAGGGAGCAGGAAGATTGGGCAGCCAAGGACCTATCCCAGGAAAGTGAGGAGACCCAACATGAGCTGAGGCTTTGAGAATTTTGAGGCCTTTATGCTCCATTGTCTCATCAGACTTCACTTGTAAAACCCAAACTCAAAGATAAAAATCACTAAGAATTTTAAGACAGTGATAACAGAACATTAAACCCAAGCTTGGGGCCCTTTTATGCACATAGTCCTATGTGACAAGTCCATGAAGCTGGCCCTTCCTGGAAGCACACCACTGTGTTAGCATTTTACACAAGCTTCTTGATCACCCTCATGATATGCAACTGTGTCTTATCCAGTTTTGCTCCCATTTAAACCATACTCCAGTCTGTCAATAGGCCGAGGTTTCTGACTCGCAAATCTGGTTATGTCATTCCTACTTGAGAATCCTTCATTGATTTTCCCTGTCCTCAGGAAAAAATTGCATGAGAATTGCAGGAAACAGAATCCATACTACCTGTTTTAAACAGAGTTTTAATCCAAGAGATTAGAAGTTTACAAATTAGTTAGAAGGACTAAATATGGAGGCTCTAGCCCACTTCTCCAGGAATGGTTCCCAGAGAGAAAACAGAATTTTCCCACCAAACTACTGCTGCCTCAGCCACAAACAAGAACACAGATAGTCAAGGCTCCAACTCAAACTGTTGACTTCAAAATATATTACTGTAATTGTAATCTCAGGATCAGAAAATCACTACTACCATGAGAGCCTCTTAACACCCACAAAGAGCTAGAGATTAGACCTTGGGAAAATGCAAATTCTTCACCACCATCATTGCAAACAGATACAGCCAGAAGCAGCAGAAAGATAGGCTCCATTTCACTTTTGTTTTCCAAATCTCATGGGAGGACATCTGACTGGTGAATCTATCTATTGCAGGAGATTCAGGAAATTCAGATTTTTAGGTTTTGGGACTCTGAAGTAGAGAGAGGCTCACTAAAGGAAGTTAGAATTAAATAAGTCTACTCCCCATATGTACCAAAAATGTCAATCTAATTCTCCAGTCTTCTTAATCATTCTCCCCATTATTTTTTCCATGCATCCTTCAGTTCAGCCATGCTGATAACTTGCTTTTTTCCTAGAAGGCTAAACACTTTAAAGTCTCTATAAATTTGGGGCACTTGGTTGGCTCAGTTGTTAAGTGTCTGACTTCGGCTTGGGTCATGATCCCAGGGTCCTGGGATCAAGCCCCACATCGGGCTCCCTGCTCCACAGGAAGCCTGCTTCTCCCTCTCCCACTACCCCCTGCTTGTGTTCCCTCTCTCACTGTGTCTCTCTCTATCGAATAAAAAATATATATATAAAAAAATAAAGTCTCTCTAAATTTGCCTACAATATCCATGAAATGCCCTTTCCTTCATTTTCAGACTGCAACTGCCACTCATTCTTCATAGCTCACCTCTTCTGAAATTCTCAGAAATAATTGCTTCATTTCCTCTGAATCCTTTAACCATTTATTCTATTCCACTGTCACTAAATCTATTCACCTTGTATTATGGTGTTGACACACACTTGTTCCTTTACATCCTCTCTCCCTAGCCCAGGGTCTAAAATATACAACAAAAGTATATTGGCAAAATGAATCTGTTGAGCAGAGCTAGAATTCTTTCAAATCAGACTTGCTCATAAAGTGAGGTCGACCCATATATACTAATATACTTATAAACAGGTTATGAATGCTGAATCCACTAGAGTAGAATGAAGTAATTACAGAGCAGAAAAGATAGTTGATATCTCATAATAAGGGGATAATATAAAGCATAAAACCTCTCTCTTGCTCTCTTTTCTCAGAGGACTCTAGAATGTGGAACTCATCAAACTTAAGTACCAAACCGAAGTAAGTCAAGTGCCTAGCTTGTTATTTATATATCTCCCTCTTGTGGTAATTAGAGAGACTTCATTTTCTTTTACAGTAGTCATAATTAGAATTTAATAGAAACAAGGCACGCTTTATTTAAAAAAAACAACGTTCAAGTGGTTTGAAGTATATTAATCCAACAAGTTTCAGCTATCTGTGTCTCCTTAAAGTCTTAGTCATGAACAATACAGACAAGAAAAAAATATGTAAAACATTCTAGTGGGTCCTTTGCTCTCAGTGACATCTGGTACTTGGTTTTTTCCTTCTTCAATGAAGACAGATATTTCAATAAAGAAGCAGAAGGGATGTCAAATATTTTATGGTATGAAGTTTCTTTCATAGAGTATTTTTCTTTGAGGAAATAAGATTCTTCCAATGCCTTACCTACTCTCTTCTGAAATCAGCCTTGTAGGCAGACTGTTATGTTGGAGTTTCATTCAAAAGGGATGGTCCTTTGGAATTTACCACAAAGATAATGTGGTTTTGGTGAAGATCAAGTCCATCATACCCCATGAAGCCCATGCTACACTCAACCTCTGCCAATTCAGGATCTCCTTTCTCTGAAGTTTACTACTGTACTTAAACTTTTCATTCAAAAATATTTATTGATTATATGCTATATTCAATACACTTTCTAGGACAGAGATGAAATAAACAAACATCTGGCTCTTAGGAGTTTACCATCTAGTAGAGGCTCTAAGCCATGTGCCTAATAACTGTAATATAAGGAAGAGAATGATAAAAGACAAGATTCAATGGTTCTTAAAGTAGATAAGAGGTTTATATGTGAAAGATTTTCAAATATGTTTCTACTATCTTGAGATTCTAAAATCATATTTTGAAAGAGCTTCCCAAATGATTCTGATATGCACATCCCCCTTCTCCTTTAAGAATCGCTGAACTGAGAGAAGTTCGGGGGTGTAGATTACTTCCTGGATGGGGATGATAAGGACTGGGAAGACTTTGGGAAGGAAGTGACAACAGGTAGTTCTGAAACAAAGGTACACTCTCCAACATCTACAGGAACCAAGCAAGTCATGTAAATAAATGAAGCATCCTAGGTCAAGTTGATGTGAGGGAGCACTGGGCCCTGTGGCTAGCTAGAAAGCACTTGTTCCTTTTTACATGGAAAAGCCACTTCTCAGCTCCAACCAACTGTTTCATGCAAGAAAAGAAGCCTAACACTGCTGTATCTTCCAATTTTTCAAGTAAAATAAACTTGGATCTTTGTCTTGAATTGGCAATTAATTCAAAACAGTTTAAAGCTCTATGTAGCTCCAGACTGCTCAGACAAAACCAAATGTGTGTGAGTTACATTAGGCCTCTAGGCTGTTGGCCATTAACTGAACTGACACTATTTCAGACTCTGTGCCAGGTGCTGGAGTACCTACAGCCCAGAGGAAATTGATAAGAAAACAGATGATAACTGTAAGGTATAACCAGGGCCTGACAACACTGTGAGAACACAAAGAAAAAGGCATTTGCTTCTGAGGGGAAAACTTCAAAGAGAAAGGGGCATGAGGGTTCAATCTGGAAAAATGAGCAAGCATTTTCCAGGTGGGCAGCTGGGAAGAGACAGGCAAAAGAAACAGTGTTTGTAAAGGCTAAACAATATCAAAGCATCTCAGGAAGACCATAAAGTCCACCAGGGCAATATATTTATTTTTCCCCCTTAGTGTACTTTATCCAAGGCTATGCATAGAAGATTATCCATAAATAGTTCTTGACAAATTTTGAGGCTCATAAATATAAGATATATTGACAATAAATAGTTCTCTCTAGTGGTCTGTAGGAATTATGACAATCTCCAAAGAGCCCAAACCCCTTGACTCACTCCAGTGCTCCATGATGTAATAAGGCTCTTAGATTAAGAAGAAAAGGAAGTTAAGAAATCATGAAATTCTCTCCCCAGTGCCACATGTAGGTAACCTTCAATTGCTCACAGATTGATTATCTAGTAACGAGAAATTCATATTCTTTGTAGTGCTCTCTCCCTCTTTTTTTATTCCTTTTTGTCTTGTTCTCTGATCATATCACTTCCCTCAGAAACTCTGTTAGGAGCCAGACATCTAGCTCATCCCTTTGTGGCATATTAATAGCTTTGAGATAAGAGCTGAATGAAGGCATATTGGACTGATTAGTGATTTCTGTATTTTCTGAGGATTTTGGCCATCATTTTCTTCTGGTCCCCCATTACTCTGGATGAAATGAGTCAGCTAAACATTTTGAAGTCCAAGAGGATGGACGCTTCAGACTGCCTTTGTCAATAAAATGATTTCAAGTCATAATTCCCTTTGCCTCAGAAGTCAACACTCCTAAGCAGAAACACAATATCTTCACTTAAGTTGTGGACAATTGTACTCATTCCCATGAGGGCCAATATGACTAAACACTTTCTAAGAGGAATGGATGTGATTTCAAACCATGCTTGTCTGCAAGCACAGAGTTCAGAAATTCGTATTATTTTGTGTGATGAACAAAGGATGGAAACACGAAAATATATCACCATGCAATGTGTTATGGAGAAATGGTGAGAAGCTATGCAAAAACGTAAGAGATGAAAATCATTCTCTACCTCAGTTTTCCAAAGGCTATTAGTCTATCAGGATTAAGGGAACAAAAGGAAAAACTTTCTTTCCCAAGCTATCTCTTTCTTGGCTCATAAATCTCATCCAGGAAAAATGTTTTTCTCTCTTTCTATTCCCTCTTCAGCCCCCAATTTATATATTCCTTTGCAATTTCCCTCAACATCATTTACTAAATATATCATAATATACTCCTTCCCAGAGGCCACCATTTCAAGAGACACCTTCCCTCAATCTGGAAATTTTTCCAAATAAATCACCCCATTTGGATTTTCTTCCCTCAATATATTTAGTGCTGGGAACACATTGGTGAAGGTTTTGAAAGCTAAAATTGTACTTAGAAACATCAATATATTTGGGGTGCAGGCGTAAGGTGCAGAATGACTCCTAAGGGCAAAGGCAATTACCTCTTTGGTTTGTTGAGTCTCTAGAACTATTTTACAAACGTTTTTGTTAAAATAATAACCTCTTCTCTCCTCCCAAAAAGCTATGCCAAACACTGTCTCCCTTCATGGGGTTTTGGAGGAAAATTCCATCCATATATTTTTGTCTTACTTAAACTCAGGTCATTACAAGTTTTAGGTACTTCTTGTCCCACAGACAAGATCCTTAGCTATATTCATAAACACAAATCAAATCGAAGAATGAGAACTTGTTTGAAACTCAAATCCTCACATGTGAAGCCAGGTTATATTGTGAAATTAACATCTCCTTATTTCTATTTTTTTTTTTTTGTCTAAGCCAGGGTTAGCAAATGATAACCTGTGGGATAAATCTGATGCACAGCCTGTTTTGTATAGCTTATGAACTAAGAATGGTTTTTATGTTTTTAAATGATTATAAAAATATTAAAAATTTTTTAAACACACAAAGAATTATATGTGACACTAAATGTATATAGCCTATAAGCCTGAAATATTTTCCATCTGGCCTTTTATAGAAAAATATGCCCAAACTGATCTAGCCAAATAAACATCCCTCCATTGTTTAGGTCCTTATCAAATATCTAAACACCATTACCATCTATCTATTTTTACTTATAGTATAAACAAATCATAAAATGTAAGAAAACTGTTTTATATTTGATTTTGTGATATATTGCGTATTATCTTAATTTAGGTTCACCCAGAAGTAGACCATGAGACAAAGATTTATATGCAAGAGGTTTATTTGAGAGGTGATCACAGGAAACTCTAGGGGGTAGAGAGAGAACAGTAGGATAGGGTACCAGCCATACAAGATGAGTTATCGTGCAAGTTTCCTATTATGGGTAAATGAAGTTTCAACCTGCAGGGGAGTGCCAGCTGGTGTGGGACATGCAACTTAGAGTTATTCTACATGTGAAGTAAGGGAGATAAGGCATTGACACATCAACTTTCATCAGGCTTGGTTGAGAGCTGTTTCCAGAAACTGGTAATTCTCTGCAACTTCCAGCCCACGAGCACACCTGCAGAGTCGTTTCTAGGAAGACATCAGGCAACAACATGTAGATGCTAATGGTTTGAAGAGATACAGGTGGGCACTGAGAACATCTGCCATACTCCATCCCTTACAATGCCCCACATTTTAAATGAACTCTTTACAATTACTGCTTCTTCAAGGTAGTCACAATTTCTTTTATTTTCTACAGCTTTACTGAGATAGAATTGACATTTAACATTGTTTACATTTAAAGTGAACACTGTGTTGATTTAATACATTTGTATATTGCAAAATGATAACTACCATAACATTAGCTAACACCTCCATCTGATTTCTAAAACCAAACTTATAACCAGAAGGGTTAGGGAGAAACTAAAGTTTGTACTTCCACAAATGACATTTTCATCTCTCTCTTCTACCACCCAGAGTAGATTCTCCTCACCCTTAGCTAGCACTTTTGTTGATCTAGATCACTTTCATCCCTTAGAGTCTAAACTCCTGGTTAACATACCCAAATAGGCTGTAATTACCAGGGTTATTTGCCCATTCACACTTGAACACATCTAGAGGCAACCCAGTAAATCCCCTAAGTTCCAGACATATTCCTCCTTGTCCCTATTACATAGCAGCAATCTTCCCTCCAGCCACAAAGATGGAGCCAAGGAGTGGGCTCTCAGCTCGGAGTTGCCATAAACTGTGATCTGCAGCACAGTCAGACCACTACTCTTCAAGCAGGGACCCAACAAGCAGCAGATTCGGGGACACTCCCCTTCTTCCCCAGGAGGACCAGCGCAGGAGTGCACCACAGGGATCTGCTGGGTTTGGAGACTCCAAATGGGGTCGTGTGTCAGAGATAGAAATGCTTGGTCACAGGCCGGGTGAGCATAGAGTGCTGCCAGAGACTGGGGAGACAGGAGTGACTGACTGCTTTTCTTTGGGGGCTCACTCAGGAATGGAGCCCTGAGTTCTTGGCTCCTCCAGGGTGGAGATCGGGACGCCATCATTTTCACTCTCATCCTCCAAAGCTGCACGGAAAGACGGCAGGGAACAAAAGCTCCCAAGAGCAAAAATGAGCAGATTACTTAGTTCGGCCCCCTGCAAGGGTGGGGCAATTCCGCCTCCAGCAAAGACATGTGAAAACCATGAGCAACAGGCCCCTCCTCCAGAAGAACAGCAAGTACCCCAGACCAAGTTTACTGATCAATGAGAATGGCAGAAGGCCAGCACTAGAGGAATACAGCACATAGAATTCATGGCTTTTTTTCCCCTGATTCTTTAGTCTTTCAAATTAATTTTTTTTAAATTTTCTTTTCATGTTTTTCTTTTCTCTCTTTTTTTTTTGAATTTATCTTTTTCCCTTTTTCAACCAACATCTTACCAATCCTTTTTTAAAAATCTTTTTTATTTTGCCATTTTTAGAGTCATATTCTATCCTTTCATACTAGTTAACCTTATTTTTGGTATATATATAAGTTGTTCACTCTTTAAAATTTTGGGATACAGTTTCTTCTAATGGTCCAAAATATACCCTAAACCTCTAGTGTATGGATTTTTTCTAGTCACCTGCCTGATGACATTCTCTCCCCCCCTTTTTTTTTAAATTCCTCTTCTTCCTTTTTTCAACCAACTTATCAATTCCTTTTATAAAATCTTTTATAATTTTCATCTTTACAGTCATATTGCATCCTTTCATCAAATATACCCTTAATTTGTACATATATAAGTTTTTCCTTCTTTAAAATTTTGGGAGGCACTTTCTCCTAACAGAACAAAATATGCCCAGAATCTACAGGTGGCACTGATCTATGCACCAGCCTGATTCTATCTGATCATAATTTTTTAATTTTTTCTTTTTCTTTTTTTTTCTTCTTTCCCTTTCTTTTCCCCTGGTTTCAGGTCTCTTTGGATTAGTTTAGTGTATATTTTTCTGGGGTCGTTGTTACCCTGTTTGCATTTTGTTCTCTCATTCATCTATTGTCCTCTGGACAAAATGACAAGACAGAAAAAATCACCTCGACAAAAAGAACAAGAGGCAGTACCGACTGCCAGGGACCTAATCAATATGGACATTAGTAAGATGTTGGAACTAGAGTTCAGAATGACGACTGTAAAGATAATACCTGGGCTTGAAAAAAGCATAGAAGATATTAGAGAAACCCATTCTGGAGAAATAAAAGAACTAAAATCTAATCAAGTCGAAATCAAAAAGGCTATTAATGAGGTACAATAAAAAATGGAGGCTCTAACTACTAGGATAAATGAGGTAGAAGAGAGAATTAGTGATATAGAAGAACAAATGATGGAATAATAAAGAAGCTGAGAAAAAGAGAGATAAACAACTACTGGATCACGTGGGCAGAATTCGAGAGATAAGTGATACCATAAGATGAAACAATATTAGAATAATTGGGATCCCAGAAGAAGATGAAAGAGAGAGAGGGGCAGAAGGTATATTGGAGCCAATTATAGCAGAGAACTTCCCTAATCTGGGGAAGGAAACAGGCATCAAAATCCAGGAGGCACAGAGAAACCTTCTCAAAATTAATAAAAATAGGTCAACACCCCGACACCTAATAGTAAAACTTATGAGTTTCAGAGACAAAGAGAAAATTCTGAAAGCAGCTTGGGACAAGAGATCTGTAACCTACAATTTTAGAAACATTAGATTGGCAACACACCTATCCACAGAGACCTGGCAAGCCAGAATGACCTGGCATGATATACTCAAACACTAGACGAGAAAAATATCATCCAAGAATACTATATCCAGTTAGGCAGTCATTAAAAATAGAAGGAGAGATAAAAAGCTTCCAGGACAAGCAAAAAATAAGGAATTTGCAAACACGAAACCAGCCCTACAAGAAATATTGAAAGAGGTCCTCTAAGCAAAGAGAGAGCATAAAAGCAACAGAGACCAGAAAGGAACACAGACAATATACAGTAACAGTCACTTTACAGGCAATACAATGGCACTAAATTCATATCTTTCAAAAGTTACCCTGAATGTAAATGGGCTAAAGGCCCCAATCAAAAGACACTGGCTATCAGATTGGATGAGAAAACAAGACCCACCCATATGCTGTCTGCAAGAGACTCATTTTAGAATCAAGGACACCCCCATATTGAAAATGAGGGGCTGAAAACCATTTACCATGCTGATGGACACCAACAGAAAGCTGGGGTCGCAATCCTTATTTCAGACAAATTAGATTTTAAACCAAAGGCTGTAATACGAGATGAGAAAGGACACTATATCCTACTTAAAGACTCTATCCAACAAGAAGTTCTAACAATTGTAAATATCTATGACCCTAACATGGGAGCAGCCAATTATATAAGGCAATTAATAACAAAAGCAAAGAAACACATTGACAACAATACAATAAGAGTGGGGGACTTTAACACCCCCCTGACTGAAATGGGAGATCATCTAAGCAAAAGATCAACAAGGAAATAAAGACTTTAAATGAAACACTGGACCAAATGGACTTTACAGACATTCAGGACATTCCATACCAAAGCAATGGAATACACATTCTTCTCTAGTGCCCATGAAACATTCTCCAGAATAGATTACATCCTAGGTCACAAATCAGGTCTCAACCGGTACCAAAAGATTGGGATCATTCCCTGCATATTTTCAGACCACAATGCTTTGAAACTAGAACTCAATCACAAGAGGAAACTCAGAAAGAACTCAAATACATGGAGGCTAAAGAGCATCCTACTAAAGAATGAATGGGTCAACCAGGAAATTAAAGAAGAATTAAAAAAAATTCATGGAAACCAATGAAAATGAAAACACAACTGTTCAAAATCTTTGGGATGCAGCAAAGGCAGTCCTAAGAGGAAAGTATATAGCAATACAAGCCTTTCTCAAGAAACAAGAAAAGTCTCAAATACACAACCTAACCCTACACCAAAGGAGCTAGAGAAAGAACAGCAAATAAAGCTGAAACCCAGCAGGAGTGGAGAAATAATAAAGGTCAGAGGAGAAATCAATGAACTAGAAACCAAAAGAACAGTAGAACAGATCAACAAAACTAGGAACTGGTTCTTTGAAAGAATTAACAAGATTGATAAACCTCTGGCCAGACTTATCAAAAAGAAAAGAGAAATGACCCAAATCAACAAAATCATGAATAAAAGAGGAGAGATCACAACCAACATCAAAGAAATACAAACAATTATAAGAACATAGTGTGAGCAACTCTATGCCAGCAAATTAAATAATCTGGAAGAAATGGATGCATTCCTAGAGATGTATCAACTACCAAAACTTAACCAGGAAGAAATAGAAAACTTGAACAGACCATAACCACTAAGGAAATTGAAGCAATAATCACAAATCTCCCAACAAATAAAAGCCCAGGGCCAGATGGCTTCCCAGGGGAATTCTATCAGACATTTAAAGAATTAATACCTATTCCTCTGAAACTTTTCCAAAAAATAGAAATGGAAGGAAAACTTTCAAACTTGTTTTATGAGGCCACCATTACCTTGATCCCAAAACCAGACAAAGACCCCATCAAAAAGGAGAATTACAGACCAATATCCCTAATGAAAATGGATGCAAAAATTCTCACCAAAATACTACCCAATAGGATCCAAGAGTACATTAAAAGGATTATTCACCACAACCAAGTGGGATTTATTCCTGGTCTACAACGTTGGTTCAACATCCTCAAATCAATCAGTGTGATACAATACATTAATAAAAGAAAGAATAAGAACCATATGATCCTTTCAATAGATGCAGAAAAAGCATTTGACAAAGTACAGCATCCTTTCCTGATCAAAACTCTTATATGTGAAGAA
>NW_027397101.1:9210688-9287390 GCF_003265705.2 Callorhinus ursinus | reverse complement strand
AGAAGAAGAAGAAGAAGAAGAAGAAGAAGAAGAAGAAGAAGAAGAAAACAGGAGGGGAAGATGAAGAGGGGAAACCGGAGGGGGAGACAAACCATGAGAGACAATGGACTCTGAAAAACAAACTGAGGGTTCTAGAGGGGTGGTAAGTGGGAGGATGGGTTAGCCTGGTAATGGGTATTAGAGAGGGCACGTTCTGCATGGAGCCTTGGGTTATACGTAAACAATGAATCATGGAACACTACATCAAAAACTAATGATGTAATGTATGGTGATTAACACAACAATAAATAAATAAATAAATAAATAAATAAATAAATAAATAAATAAATAAACAAACAAACTCTTCAGAGTATAGGGATAGAGGATACTTACCTCAATATCATAAAAGCCATCCAGGAAAAAGCCACAGTGAAATATCACTCTCAATGGGGAAAAACTGAGAGCTTTTCCCCTAAGGTCAGGAACACAGCAGGGATGTCCACTATCACCACTGTTATTCAACATAGTACTAGAAGTCCTAGCCACAGCAATCAAACAAGAAAAAGAAATAAAGGGCATCCAAATTGGCAAAGAAAAAGTCAAACTCTCACTCTTTGTAGATGATATGATATTTCATGTGGAAAACCCCAAAACTGCTAGAACTCATACAGGAACTCAGTAAAGTGGCAGGATACAAAATCAATGCACAGAAATCAGTGGCATTCCTATACACCAACAACAAGACAGAAGAAAGAGAAAGTAAGGAGTCGATCCCATTTACAATTGCACCCAAAACCATAAGATACCTAGGAATAAATCTAACCAAAGAGGCAAAGAATCTATACTCAGAAAACTATAGAATACTCATGAAAGAAATTGAAGAAGACACAAAGAAATGGAAACACGTTCCATGCTCATGGATTGGAAGAACAAATATTGTGAAAATACCTATGCTACCTAGAGCAATCTATACATTCAGTGCAATCCCGATTAAAATACCATCCACTTTTTTTTAAAGAAATGGAACAAAGAATCCTAAAATTTGTATGGAACCAGAAAAGACCTTGAATAGCCAGAGGAATGTTGAAAAAGAAAAGCAAAGCTGATGGCATCACAGTTCCAGACTTCAAGCTCTATTACAAAGCTGTAATCATCAATAGAGTATGGTACTGGCACAAAAACAGACACATCAATCAATGGAACAGAATAGAGAGCCCAGAAATGGATCCTCAACTCTATGGTCAACTAATCTTTGACAAAGCAGGAAAGAATGTCCAATGGAAAAAAGACAGTCTCTTCAACAAATGGTGTTGGGAAAATTGGACAGCCACATGCAGAAGAATGAACTGGACCATTTCCTTACACTACACACAAAAATAGACTCAAAAGGGTTGAAAGACCTCAATGTGAGACAGGAGTCCATCAAAATCCTAAAGGAGAACACAGGCAGCAACCTCTTCCACCTCAGCCACAGCAAGTTCTTCCTAGAAACATCGCCAAAGGCAAGGGAAGCAAGGGCAAAAAGGAACTATTGGGACCTCATCAAGATAAAAAGCTTTTGCACAGCAAAAGAAACAGTCAACAAAACCAAAAGACAACCGACAGAATGGGAGAAGATATTTGCAAATGACATATCAGATAAAGGGCTAGTATCCAAAATCTATAAAGAACTTCTTCAACTCAACACCCAAAGAACAAATGATCCAACCAAGAAATAGGCAGAAGACATGAACAGACATTTTTCCAAAGAAGACATCCAAATGGCCAACAGACATATGAAAAAGTGCTCATCATCATTCATTATCAGGGAAATCCAAATCAAAACCTCAATGAGATACCCCCTCACACCAGTCAGAATGGCTAAAATTAACAAGTCAGGAAACGACAGATGTTGGCAGGGATTCGGAGAAAGGGGAACCCTCCTACACTATTGGTGGGAATGCAAGCTGGTGCAGCCACTCTGGAAGAAAGTATGGAGGTTCCTCAGAAAGTTAAAAATAGAGCTACCGTATGATCCAGCAATTCTACTACTGGGCATTTACCCCAAAGATACAACTGTAGGGATCCGAAGGGGTACATGCACCCCGATGTTTATAGCAGCAATGTCCACAATAGCCAAACTGTGGAAAGAGCAAAGATGTCCTTCAACGGATGAATGGATAAAGAAGATGTGGTACACACACACACACACACACACACACACACACACACACACACACTGGAATATTATGCAGCCATCAAAAGGAATGAAATCTTGCCATTTACAACAACATAGATGGAACTGGAGGGTATTATACTGAGCAAAATAAGTCAACTGGGGAAAGACACGTATCATATGATCTCACTGATATGAAGAATTCTTAATCTCAGGAAACAAACTGAGTGTTGCTAGATTGCTGGGTTTGGGAGGGATGGGGTGGCTGGGTGATAGACATTGGGGAGGGTATGTGCTATGGTGAGCACTGTGACTTGCATAAGACTGTTGAATCACAGACCTATACCTCTGAAACAAATAATACATTATATGTTTTAAAAAAAAGAAGAAGATAGTAGGAATGGACAAATGAAGGGGGGGAAATCGGAGGGGGAGACGAACTGTGAGAGACTATGGACTCTGAGAAACAAACCGAGGGTTCTAGAGGGTTCAATTGTAATCAAATTGCCAAGTGGCTAATTGATTTCCTCAAAGAATGGTACCATAATGAGAATTCAGCATTGGTCTCTACTACTGACCTTTTGGACAATCTTTAGTATCAGTTGGATCAGCCTTGGTAAAAGGGAACTCATATTGTTGGGCCTACCCACTGCCTCCATCTCTGCCACCATAACTGTTTTAGTCCATTACACAAGTACTAGTGGCCACAAAAACAAAATTTTGCTTACCCTCTACTGGACATCTATTCAACCTGATTATTTAGTGCTACCTCTGTAATGGATGCTGTCTGGTAGGCATTGATATGAGACACAAAGATTTGCACACTTTGTGCTACTCCCATGGGAACTATCTACATGTCTCTTTCCTACATCTCTTTGTCCCTAGTTTTCAAATATTGCTCCTTCTAGCTCCTGACTAATCTACAAAAACCGTTGACAATTTTCCAGGAATTTATGATTTTTACTTCAGAGCATTTCTCCCTGCCCACCAGTTTAATGGTCAAGTGTAGTGCTCAAAACTCTGCCCACTGAGAGAATTTCCCCTCACCACTGTCTTCCAGGACTATCCCTGAATGTAGCTGTAGTGCAGCAATAGTCCATACTTAATTGAGCCATTTGTGATTCAGGTCTGGATACTTTCTTCCTATATTAGTTGGTCATTGAGAACTCCTGAAGCCATAGGCATGAGTTAAAGAGACATCAGGACAATAGAACTAGGTGACCTGGGGGTCTGGGCCACCTGTACACTCAGCTGTGCCCACTGGACATTCTCAGGCCTGATCCTGAGTATATAATTTCCATTATACAATGGATTGCTGCTGTGTTTTCCTGACATTATTACCTAATAGTTCTGATAATATCCAACTCATCATGAGAAACTCCAATTACATAATCACTAAATGTCCTCCATAAGGCTGAGGAGCATGCCAGGAACTGCATCTCAAACAATGAATACTTTTCTGCTGCAGATGGCATGGCTTTGCTCCAGGGTTCTGTGCTATGACTCTCCTATTGGGACTTGCCAGAGACCTTGTCAGAGATACCTCTAATAATTTGGGATCTGTTGAGTCATATGGTCCAATCAGCTATACTTGTACTGAAAACTGATACTACTGTAGAGACCCCTCTTTCTTTGTGTCCTATTCAAAATTGGCAGCCTCATGAGTCACATGACAAATTAGTTGGAACATTTCCAAATTTGGTCTGTGCTGTCTTCAAAATCTGCCTACCAAGTTCATGCCTAGCTCTTGGAGGTAAGTGGTACACTTGATTTGGGTAGGGTTTATGTCCCACCCAACTGTGTGCATGTGTCTTACCAAAGCATCCAGAATACCCACCACTTCCTGTTCTCCAAGTCCAATTAATATACTACAAAAAGAATACAAATAAGATATTACAATATTAAAATGTAGCAGTAATATGCCCCAAATTTTAATATAAACCCCCATTACCAAGTTTTAAAGAGTAATTAGAATCCAAAAATCACATTTCCATGGAACTTAAAGCCTCAAATAATTAAAGTTTCAAGTTATATTACCTTTCCCTTGTGAGGTAAAGGTCCTAGGAAACTACACTAGTTGAAATTCATTCTCCCTATTTCCTCTTCTGATCAGTTGAGTTGCAGAGGACTTCTCAATGCCTGGGTAGAGTTAGGAGCCCTTTACAAGTGACAGCACAATGACTCTCACTGGAATAGATACAGTTTCTTCAGGACCTCTGACTTTAAATTAATTCTATGCTAAGTCTTTATTGAGCCTGAATTCTCAAAGCCTACTTTGAACTACTTAAAGCCCATGCACTGGCTTTATACCCACCATATTTAGAAAACAAGCCAGCCCTCTCCATGAATTTGCCCAAGGTCATCTAGCTAGCTAGTCAAGAGCAGCACCAAGATGCAAATCCTAGGCAGCCTGCCCTGAGAGCTTGCACTCCTATCCACCATGCTTTCCTTACTGGTTTTAGTCTTGCCAAGATGCTGGCTAATCAATGCCAGGTGTCTGAAATATGTGATCTATGAACTTAAGTTCATCTGGGCATTAAATTCACCAAGAGATTAATTTTGGCACTATATATTTGGCACTATATATTCAACCCTATCTTAATGGAAAAATACATTGTCTTTTCCCTCAGAGGATAAAGCAGTTTTCTTTGAAAATCTGCAACTACTGTCACCAGATGTTATTTAAAGATGCTTTCTTTTCTATCTAGTATATTCAAAGTCTCATAATTTCCCTTTTCCCTTTGAGGCCTCATATTCTGGCACCCCAGCCCTGGACTGAGAAGAGGTTCTATCTAGTGACACAGAATCTGTGTTCTCCCTTATGAGCAGTCATTTTCAGTGTTACACCATAGTTATGCTTTTTTTTCCTGACTCTTAAAAAAAGAATTTCTGAGGCCTAAGAAACAAACTCCCAGTTAATGTGTTTCCCTTATTTGTAATTAACTAACAAAGAGTCACCTTGGGACAAAATGATGGTTGATGACTCTTGAGCCTGAATACAAACCACTCCAACCCACCTGTAGCCTTCTCACATCACCCTCCTCAGCCCTGACTTCAGAAAGGAATTGTGGGCAGCTGATCTCATGCTATCTATCTAAACATTGGGCGCTGACAGTTTAAAGGCAGCTTCTTTGGTGTTCTAAAATACATACAGAACTCAGCTGACTTTTGCTTTACAAACAGCAAATACTGCTCTACTTCCAATGCCTAAAAATCTGTATTTGGAAAGATGCTTCTCACTATATTCTCATATTGGTTTCAGTTATACCTGAATGGCTCATATTCACACACCTGCCTGTGTAGAGAAGTGTTTTTAGCAGGATTGGGCAGCTGCTTGGAGGGAAAGTGAAATGTGTACTTCCTACAAGAAGCTTTCTACTAGACAGACTGGGCTATGTATGTTCAGTTTCTCTTTCTAAAATCACTGGTCTTATAAGTCAGCCCTTATCCACTTCACCATGTGAGAAGTCAGTGAGGAGGGGTGGAGTCCAGTAGGGCTACAAAGAATAGAGTTTCCTCCATATGGAAGGAAAGTTTATGATTAGGAACTAAACATTTTCTCCTAAAAATGATTAGGAAGATTCCTGGAAAGAATAATGGAAAATATAGTTTTGCTGTTGCTTAAAGATTTAAAGTCCATGACATGAAAAAAGAGTCCCTGTTCTCAAGAGAAAACAAGAAGAAACACATGGGTTAGGTTAGCATCTACAGGAAGTAATAGCACATCTTGTCTCTAAATCACACACATACACTCTACCCCCAACAGCTGTTATAAATTTAGGGAACTTAAGGTAGTTAAGGAAGGAAAAGAAATAAGAGGATAACAATTGGGTTTCCCTTCTTTGTTCAAAATAGGCAAGTCATAGAAACCAGAACTGATGAAGAATAGCTTCAGCCAATGAATTATAAGATGACATTCATGATCAAACGTATTTCACCAACATGTATTACCAAGTCCGCTATCCTCATATTGCCCTTTTTATCACATGGCAAAGGGAAGGTATTAATTCCTGCTCTATCTACCTCACAAGGCTGAGTGAAGTCAAAATGAAATAAGGAAGAGCTCTGTAAAGTGTAGAATGAGCCACATGTGTTCACTAACATTCCTCTTTCCCATGCAAGGAATAAGGTTTGTTTCTTCACTAGTTGCATGATGGTTGGGTGACTGCATGGTTTCAGGCTGTGCTTTCCCATATGCCTAACCTAGCAAAAATTTCCAATTCACTTCTAAGTACAAAGATTTTGTCCACCATGATTCCCTGCAGTGGATCCTAAATCAGATTTTCCCAATGTTCTGTCTCTTGTCCCTTTCCCTGAAGCAGATTGAAGCCTTGATTATCTGTTTGGGTGGCTTCTTGGCATAGTACTGGCTCTTTGCTTTCTGAATCTCATTGGGTACCATTCCAACCTATTTTTTCCCTTTCAAGTATAAAGGCATTAAAAATAACCAAAGGTAACCACAACTTAGCCAGATGTGATAGACACTCTATATTAATTACCTCGTCTAATCCTCACAACAGTTCTCAGGGAGGCAAAACCTCTATTTTATAGATGAGAAAACTGGAAAGTTATCAATAATTAGTAAATTGTGCATGAGTGCGCACACACACACACACACACACACACACACACATTTACCAAGGTGTATAGTAGATCTGCAGAGACATTGTGAAGAGTCACTAGTACTTCTCTTGTGGAATCCTTTCTTAATCCCAGATAGAGTCTCATTAGCCCATGTGCGAAATTCATATGGCCATCTGACCTGCTTCCATGCTTGGACTAAGTAATGATATCTCTTTGAATCCTTAGAGTGAGTCCACATTATAGGAATTATCTTCCTTGTGTTATGCAGGGGAAGTGCTATTTTAAAAGCTGGCTGCTATTTGAGCCAGATGCTCTCAGAGGACAGCAGAATTCCCCTTGAAGAAATAAAGGTTCTTTTTGTGGGGAAGCCATGTTTATGAATCTAGTCTGGATGAAGAATGAGAAAAAGGAATCAACTCTTTTGTTCTTTTTGTCTTTGCTTACAAATTTTCATTAAAAGAGAAAGTCTTGGCCACTGGAGATTATTTTGTAACTCTTTAATTTTACATACAAAGGAACTAGGACCTATAGATATTAGGTTGACTTTCCCAAGGTTACACAGCTGATGGATGACAGGGATCCTTTCACTACACCAAAATCTCTCCCGTTCAACAACCTTCACAGTGTTCTGCAGTAGATGCTCAGGGGACACAAGGATAAGGAAAACACATTCCCTAGATACCAGGGCTTCATATAGGGATAAATCAAGAACCTAGATAGCATAATTAAAGGTATCGTGAGATCTATGCCATCTCACAAAAAAGGTAAATACTGTTATGGGTATTAAAAGAGCTCAGTTTATTTAGATGTCCCATGGACAAAGGGATTTAAAACTAGATTAGATAGGTATATTTTTTATGTTATTCTTAATTGCAAGCAACAAAAAATCCTATTCAAGCTGCTTTAAATAAGTAGAAGATTTTTTGTCCATCAACAAAAATCTGGAGGTAAAGCAGACTTCTCAGTTGGTTGCCTCAGTAACTCAATAGTATCATCTATTACATTACAATAACATTTCTATTCCACTGCCCTCACTATCAACTGCTTTCTAAGTCTGTTTCCCTTTATGACCATAAGATGATAACAACTGGAGCTATACGCTCCCTGTTCACAGTGGGAAATAAGTATCTCTGCCCCAATGATAGGTCAAAATTACTTCTTTTCTTCCTTATTATGACAATGTGGGTCACAACGTACCCACTCTGGTCACTTCAGCCATGGTCCCTGAACCAATTACAATCCATTCCATCCCTCCTCTATAATATATAACTCCCCATTGCTATACAATAAGCTGAATGGATGCTATGGTGTCAACAACACCACCTTTTTAATAGGATTTCACAAGAAAAACTAGGAGAAGGGACAATTCTAATAGAGAAGAGAGCAAGAATAAAGGCATAGAGAGAGGAAAACTCAAAAGTGTGAGCATCTGAGTCTGCCTTTAGCCTGGAATATACACAAGGAAATATACAAGGGAAGGGGACAAAAAGTTGTAATGATAAGTTTTGTTCATGCTATTAAAGGGACTTGAGCATCAAGGTAAGATAATTAATGTTAGTCAATGGGGATTACTGAAGATCGTGGGTTTTTTTTTTTTAACAAGAAAGAGACAATAATCAGAAAATTACTTTAGAAACCACTTTCAGAATGATGTGGAGTGAAAAAAGATCATTTAGATGACTAATGTATTATACAAGATTAAATTCACTAAAGCCCTAAATTTAACTGAGTAGTTATAGGAAGGGGAAGAAAAATAATAATATAAACATTAAAGAGGTAGAGTCTAAGGGACTTTCTGAGTGATTGGATGTAAGTAGGAAATAAAGGCAAAGTTGAAAATAACTCAGAATCTAAGACAGAAGTGGGAGTTCATCAGAAGATATTGAGGAAAGATTAATTCAGTTTTAAAATTCTAAGGCATTATATGGAGACTTCTAGCAAGTAGTCAGAATTCAGGTCTGAGAGTGGGAGAGAGGTGAGAATTGAATCAATGGGAGCTTGCCATGGAGAGAGGGAGAGAGTCGTGGGAGATAAGAAGTGGGCCCAATACACAACCTCAGGTGGCTTCTACAACCTATGGACAAGCATGGACTAGGAGCTAGCTGAGGTGACTGAGAGCAGCAGAAGGACAACAGGATCTATTGTGAGCATTCCCAGATGAGGCGGTGAGGTAAAGCATGTTATGCTGTACCAAGTTTAAGTAGAATGAAGAGTGGGAAATCACCATGAGGTGATTTGAGTATCTGGTGACATTTCAGAGAATTTTTAGCAAAAAGAAAATGGCAGAATGAAAGGCTGAATTAATTGGGTGGCTAGAAAGGCTTGATGCTATTTTCCGTGGGTTCTGTTATAAACTATAACATTCTCATCTATGTCCTTACTTGCATATTTCACTCTCACCCCTGAATGTTTCAAGAGCTTTGGCCATATTTTGTCTACATTTGGGCTCCCAGTATGTAACTCAGAACTGGTGTCCTAGGCTTCCAAGGGAATGTGAAGCAAAGGGAACAGATATTTGATTAAATGTAGCAGACAAAAGGATAGGGCTAGTTTACAGAAAAATTAGAAAAGCAAGTGAGTGTAAAAATAGCATATAGATGGAGGGGTTAACCTTGGTAAGAAGGAGGCACACTCAGAGAATAGATGGAAACATTTGGAAATAGGAAAAGAGGTTTGAGGCGCTTCCTCTGGACAGCCTTTGTTCTCTAAGTGTGTAAAGTAAGTGAGAAATGGGACTGGAAGGAAGCCAAGGCAAGTGAAGTAGTGCTGTCCAGAAGGTGTCAGAATTCAAGTCAGAGCTAGCCACTGGTCTTATTCCATCATTGGTTAGACCTACTGTACATTCCTCTTTTAATCTATTTTTCCCCTGTTTGTTGCAGTCTTACTGCTCTCTTTAGAGTTGCCTCCACATCCTTTCAATGTTTCTAACACCTAACTTCATGTCAACCCTCCATAGTTGGAGTCTGTGGGTTGGAGATCCAGGCCCTTCTATGTATGGTAGCAGTTAGTTTTTCACTTTGACATAAACAGTGGTTTTTCATTACTGTTATGGACTGAATTACATTTCCCAAAATTCATAAGTTGAAGCCCTAACCCTCTATATGATGGTATTTGGAGATGGAGTCTTTGGAAGGTAATTAGGGTTAAATAAGTTCATAAGGGTGAGATCCCAATTCAAAGGCATTCATGTCCTTATAAAAGGTGGAGGAGACACCAGAAAGCCCTCCCACTCTCTCTTCACACACAAAGAGGAAAGGCCATGTGAGGATAGACCAAGAAGGTGACCATCCACAAGCCCAAAAGAGAGATCTCACCACAAACTGAATTTTCCAGTACCTTGATCATGGGCATCTAGCCTCCAGAATTACGAGAAAATAAATTGCTGTTGTTTAAGTCACTTGACCTCTCTGAGCTTCAGGTGCAGCATCCAGAGAATTAGGACACTGAAGTCAATTTCATCTCAAAGGTTTTTTTCTAACTCTTCTGGTTTATAATTCCAAGAAGTAATTTCAGTGTTGAAAGGTTGGTAAACATTGTTAAGTCCCATAGAAGATGGAGACCATATCATCTCCATTGCTAAAGACAGATGTTCAGTCAACTGGCCTAAAGGACTTTTAAATACTCATCTAGTGCAAAGATTCTGATATTTGATAAGGTTGGTCCCAGCTACTGAGAAGTTGTAGTCAAGAAAAAACCTGGAAAGAAAAAACTGTCATTCAGAGAAAACACCATCGATTTTTAAAAAGTGAATTGCAGGCTTCCCTCCCCTGTCTTTTGTAAACTATGATTAGGCTGTATTTTGCTCAAGTTTACAGTAATGATACCTTATACTCAGCACTGTGTATTCTGAAGAGTGTGCTTGAAAGTACTTTACCAGCTTGTAGAACACAGTCCTTTCCTAGCAGGGTGTACTGCCTGGCACCCTCTGCTTTGCCTCTCCTCCATGGTTAGTTAACAAGCAGGAATTCTTTTTAGGGCAGGGAGGCTAGGAAGAGAGCTCTAAGAAGCACCTTTCCACTGACGCAAAAGTAAGCATGGTCCTGGGAAAATAAAGAATAGCCCTCCAATTGACTGAAGGTCTAAGGTGTGACACATGTAATACTTGATATTTTCACCTGGGTTGGCTCATCCTAATTTCATTCCTCATAAATGACAACTAAAATACTCTATATGACAGATTAACCTACAGCTCTGTATCTTTGTTGTTTATACTCATTTTGACCCAATAATCAATGTAAATGAGGCAAGTGAAACCACCATTTTGCAAGGAGTGTACAAATTCATAATGAACAAAATAGCAGACTTTACAATCAGGAGTTAGGGCAGACACTATTGTAGAGGAAAATGGAGTATAAAAAAGTTCAATCTATAAAACATTAATAGATAATTCTCAGAAAGAACAAATTTTATAAAAAATTTAAACCCAATAATATTTAAGTAAATTTTTACTGAGGTTTAAAAAGGAAAGCAGAAAAAAAATCATAAGCATACAGCTAAAGGAATTTTCACAGAACAAATAGACTCAAAAAGCCAGCACACTGATTAAGAAACAGAACATTACCAGCATTCTAAAGTTCCCCTCATTCCCCTTCTAATCAGCACCTGTAGAAATCAATGCAAAGGAAATATTCAGAAAGAAAGACTATGACTTACAAATGGAGATGTTTATTACAAAGTTATTTATTATTATAGTGAATAATTGGAATAATTCTAAATATTCAGCTCTTGGAGAATGGTTAAATTAATCATGGTACAGTTATAGACCAGAATAATATTCACATTTGGCCTCCCATTCAAATATAAAAAGTGAAAAAAGCTTAGTTCTCACTCTAACAAAAAATAAACAGAGAAGATACAAAAGCATAGGTTTTAAAAATATGTCAAAGAACTTAAAATATTTTTCTAAAAAACTAAAATAAACTAAACTCTAGAAAGTGACAGTCTTTTCTACAAGAGAAGAGACCTACGGCTGCATTCATCCTTGGCAGAGAGGCAGGAGGAAGAGGAAACCATCTTAGATGACGGTGAGGAGACAAAAGCTGTATTTTTAACAAAATTACTGGCTGCATGTGAGCTACCATGAAAAATTAAAGTCTTGATGAGGTGCCAACCACAGAGTAAGGCTAAATGGGGGATGGAACCCTTGCTGGGACAGTGTGGTCTCAAGACCCTCGGGGTCACAGAAAGCCTGGGGGTGCCTGAGTGTGGCAGAGGTCCCAGGTGTCCTCTTAAACTGTGCAGAAAGCCTTCAGGGAACAAAAGCTACAGAAAGCAAACCGAAGCAGATTACTTAGCCTGGCCCCTGGCAAGGGCAGTGCAATTCCACCTCGGGTAAAGACATTTGAGAATCAATGCAACAGGCCCCTCCTCCAGAAGATCAGCAAAAACATCATCCAAGACCAAGTTTACAGATCAATGAGAACTGCAAAACTCTAGCACTAGAGGACTACAGCACATAGAATTCATGGCTTTATCCCCCATTATTTTTAAGTCTTTCAAAGTTAATTTTTTTAACTTTCTTTTTTTTCTTTTTCTATTTCTTTTTTTCCTGAATTTTTCTTCTTTCCTTTTCAACCAACATCAATTCCTTTTTTAAAATCTTTATAATTTTCATTTTTACAGTCATATTCTATCCCTTTATTGTATTTAACCTTATTTTTATATATATATATGTATATATATATATATAAGTTTTCCTTTCTTTAAAATTTTGGGATACAGTTTCTTCTAACAGACCAAAATATACCCTAAATCTAGTGTATGGCTTTGTTCTTGTCTCCCGCATGATCATATTCTCTCCTTTATTTTTTTTTAATTTTTTTCTTTTGTTTTTCAACCAGGTTCTTATCAATTCCTTTTTTAAAATCTCTTTTAGCTTTCATTTTTACAGTCATATTCCATCCCTTCATTGTATTTACCTTTATTTTTGTGTATATATATAAGTTTTTCTTTCTTTAAAAATTTGGGAGGCAGTTTCTTCTAACAGACCAAAATACAAGCCAAATCTAGTATATGGCTCTATTCTATTCATCAGCCTGATCATATTCTTTTTTTTTTTTCCTTTCCCCCTGGTTTTGGGTCTCTTCTGATTTGTTTAGTGTATATTTCTCTGGGGTCGTTGTTACCCTTTTAGTATTTTGTTCTCTCATTCATCCATTCTTCCCTGGACAAAATGACAATATGGAAAAACTGACCTCAAAAAAATGAACAAGAGGCAGTACTGACTGCAAGGGACCTAATCTATACAGATTTTAGTAAGATGTCAGAACCAGAGATCAGAATGATGATTATAGAGATACTAGCTGGGCTTGAAAAAAGCATAGAAGACACTAGAGAATCCCTTTCTGGATAAATAAAATCTAACCAGGTCGAAATCAAAAAGTCTATTAATGAGATGCAATCAAAAATGGAAGCTCTAACTGCTTGGATAAATGAGGCAGAAGAGAAGATTAGTGTGATATAGGAGACCAAATGATGGAGAATAAAGAAGGTGAGAAAAAGAGAAATAAACAACTACTGGATCACGAGAGCAGAATTCAAGAGATAAGTGATACCATAAGATGAAACAATATTAGGATAACTAGGATCCCAGAAGAAGAAGAAAGAGAAAGAGGGGCAGAAGGAATATTGGAACAAATTATAGCAGAGAACTTTCCTAATTTGGGGAAGGAAATAGGCATCAAAACCCAGGAGGCACAGAGAACCCCCCTCAATATCAATAAAAATAGGTAAATATCCCGACATCTAATAGTAAAACTTATGACTCTCAGAGACAAAGAGAAAATCCTGAAAGCAGCTCAGGACAAGAGGTCTGTGACCTACAATGGTGGAAACATTAGATTGGCAACAGACCTATCCACAGAGACCTGGCAGGCCAGAAAGGACTGGCATTAGATCTACAGAGCACTAAACGAGAAAAATATGCAGCCAAGAATTCTATATCCAGTTAAGCGGTCATTGAAAATAGAAGGAGAGATAAAAAGGTTCCAGGACAAACAAAAACTAAAAGAATTTGTGATCACCAAACCAGCCCTACAAGAAATATTGAAAGAGGTCCTCTAAGCAAAGAGACAGCCCAAAAGTAACATAGACCAGAAAGGAATGAGACAATATATGGTAACAGTCACCTTACAGGCAATACAATGGCACTAAATTCATCTTTCAATAGTTACTCTGAATGTAAATGGGCTAAACGCCCCAATCAAATGACACAGGCTATCAGATTGGATTAAAAAACAAGACCCATCCATATGCTGTCTGCAAGGGACTCATTTTAGAGCCAAAGACACCCTCCAGATTTAAAGTGAGGGAGTGGAAAGCCATTTACCATGCTAATGGACATCAAAGGAAAGCCAGGGTGGCAATCCTTATAACAGACAAATTAGATTTTAAACCAAAGATGATAAGAAGAGATGAGGAAGGACACTATATCTATCATACTTAAAGGGTTTATCCAACAAGAAGATCTAACAATTTTAAATATTTATGCCCCTAATGCAGGAGCAGCCAATTATATAAGCCAATTAATAACAAAATCAAAGAAACACAACGGGGGTGGAGCAAGATGGTGGAGGAGTAGGAGACCTAGATTTCATCTGGTCTCAGGAATTCAGCTGAATAGGGATCAAACCATTCTGAACACCTACAAACTCAACAGGAGATCGAAGAGGAGGGTAGCAACAACTCTCTGAACAGAGAAGTGACCACTTACTGGAAGGTAGGACGTGCGGAGAAGTGAATCCGAGGCGATATTCGGGAGGATAGACGGCTCGGGAGGGGGCCTCCGTCAGCCGCATCTGGCAAGTGATAGAGCAGCGGAGCACAAAAATCGGACCTTTTAAAAGTTGGCTCCGCTGAGAGACGTCGCTGCAGTGGCTAAGCAGGGGGTGGAATCCTCCCGGGACAGTGTGGTCTCAGGACCCTTGGGGTCACAGAAAGACTGGGGGTATCTGAGTGCAGCAGAGCTCCCAGGTATCAGAGCGGGGAAGCCGGCTGCAGAGACAGAGCCGAGGCGCGGGCTCTCAGCTCGGGGTTGCCATAAACTGTGATCTGTGGCCCAGTTGGGCCACTGCTCCTCAAGCAGGGACCCAAAAGCAGCAGATCCAGGGAGACTCCCCTTCCTCCCCCCGGGAGGAGCGGCGCAGGAACACACCGCAGGGATCTGCTGGATGTGGAGACTCCACACGGGGTCGGGTGCCAGAGATACAAACGCTCGGTCACAGGCCGGGTGAGCACAGAGTGCAGCCGGAGACCGGGGAGACGGGAGTGACTGCTTTTCTCTGGGGGCGCACTGAGGAGTGGGGCCCCGAGTTCTCAGCTCCTCCAGGTGGAGATTGGGAGGCCACCATTTTCGCACTGGTCCTCCAAGGCTGTACCGAGAGCTTGCAGGGAACAAAAGCTCCTGAGAGCAAACCCGAGCAGCTTGCTTAGCCCGGACCTACAAGGGTGGGGCAATTCAGCCTCCGGCAAAGACATTTGGAAACAACAGCAACAGGCCCCTCCCCCAGAAGATCAGCATGAACAGCCAGCAAGCCAAGACCAAGTTTAATGATCAAGGAGAACGGGGAGAACTCCAGCGCTAGGGGAATACTGCACATAGAATTCATGGCTTTTTTTTGACCATTATTCATTAGTTCATCAAAGTTAATTTTTTAACTGTTTTTTTAATCTTTCTTTTTCATTTTTTCAACCAACATTTTCTCAATCCCTTTTTAAAAAAAAATTTTTTTAGTTTTCATTTTTAGAGTCATATTTTATCACTTCATAGTAGTTACCCTTATTTTTGGCATATATATATAAGTTGTTCTCTCTTTCAAATTTTGAGATACAGTTTCTTCTAACAGATCAAAATATACCCTAAATCACTAGTGTATGGCTTTGTTCTACTGTCCTGCCTGATCACATTCTCTCACTTTTTTCTTTTTTTTTTTTAAACTTCATCTTTCTTTTTTCAAACAACTTATCTTATCAATTCCATTTATAAAATCTTTTATAATTTTCATCTTTACAGTCATCTTCCATCCCTTCATTGTATCAACCCTTATTTTGTACATATATGTTTTTCTTCCTTTAAAATTTTAGGAGGCACTTTTTTCTAACAGGTCAAAATACGCCCAAAATCTAGCGTGTGGCACTGATCTATGCACTAGCCTGATCATATTTGATCATATTCTGCTTTTTTTGTATTGTTCTGGCTTTGTTTTTATCTTTTTATCTTTTTTTTTTCTCTTTTTTCTTTCTCTCCCTTTCTTTTCCCCTGGTTTCAGGTCTTTCCTGATTTGTATACACTATATTTGCTGGGGACGTTATTAACCTGTTAGCAATTTGTTCTCTCATTCATCTATTCTCTTCTGGACAAAAGGACAAGACGAAAAAATCACCTCAACAAAAAGAACTAGAGGTAGTACCGTCAGCCAGGGACCTACTCAATACGGACATTAGTACGATGTCGGACCTAGAGTTCATAATCATGATTTTAAAGATACTAGCTGGACTTGAAAAAAGCATAGAAGTTATTAGAGAAACCCTTTCTGGAGAAATAAAAGAACTAAAATCTAACCAAGGCGAAATCAAAAGTTATTGATGAGGTACAATAAAAAATGGGCACTAACTCCTAGGATAAATAGGCAGAAGAGAGAATCAGTGATACAGAAGACGAAATGATGGAAAATAATGAGGCTGAGAAAAAGAGAGACAAACAACTACAGGATCACTACAGCAGAATTTGAGAGATAAGTGATACGATGAGATGAAACAACATTAGAATAATTGGGATCCCAGAAGAAGAAGAAAGAGAGAGAGGGGCAGAAGGTATATTGGAGCAAATAACAGCAGAGAACTTCCCTAATATGAGGAAGGAAACAGGCATCAAAATCCAGGAGGCACAGAGAACCCTTCTCAAAATCAATAAAAATAGGTCAACACCCCGACATCTAATAGTAAAACTTTTGATACTCAGAGACAAAGAGAAAATCCTGAAAGAGGTTCGGGAGAAGAGATATGTAACCTACAATGGTAGAAACATTAGATTGGCAACAGACCTAACCACAGAGACCTGGCAGGCCAGAAAGGACTGGCAAGATATCTTCAGAGCACTAAAGGAGATAAATATGCAGCCAAGAATACTATATCCAGCTAGGTTGTAATTGAAAATAGAAGGAGAGATAAAAACCTTCCAGGACAAACAAAAACTAAAGGAATTTGCAAACACGAAACCAGCCCTCCAAGAAATATTGAAAGGGGTCCTCTAAGCAAAGAGAGAGCCTAAAGCAGCATAGATCAGAAAGGACCACAGACAATATACAGTAACAGTCACCTTACAGGCAATACTATAGCACTAAATTCATACCTTTCAATAGTTACCCTGAATGTAAATGGGCTCAATGCCCTAATCAAAAGACACAGGCTATCAGATTGGATTAAAAAACGAGACCCATCGATATGCTGCCTGCAAGAGACTCATTTTAGAACCAAGGACACCCCCAGATTGAAAGTGAGGGGGTGAAAAACCATTTTCCATGCTAATGGACACCAAAAGAAAGCTGGGGTGGCAATCCTTATATCAGAAAAATTAGATTTTAAAACAAAGACTGTAATAAGAGTTGAGGAAGGACACTATATCCTAATTAAAGGGTCTATCCAACAAGAAGAACTAACAATTGTAAATATCTATGCCCCTAACATGGGAGCAGCCAATTATATAAGGAAATTAATAACAAAAGCGAAGAAACACATTGACAACAATACAATAATAGTGGGGGACTTTAACACCCCCCTGACTGAAATGGACAGATCATCTAAGCCAAAGATCAACAAGGAAATAAAGACTTTACATGACACACTGGACCAAATGGACTACACAGACATATTCAGAACATTCCAACCCAAAGCAACAGAATACACAATCTTCTCTAGTTCTCATGGAATATTCTCCAGAATTGACCACATCCTAGGTCACAAATCAGGTCTCAACCAGTACCAAAAGATTGGGATTATTCCCTGCATATTTTCAGACCACAATGCTTTGACACTAGAACTCAATCACAAGAGGAAAGTTGGAAAGAACTCAAATACATGGAGCCTAAAGAGCATCCTACTAAGGAATGAATGGGTCAACCAGGAAATTAAAGAATTAAAAAAATTCATGGAAACCAAAGAAAATGAAAACAAAACTGTTCAAAATCTTGGGATACAGCAAAGGCTGTCTTGAGAGGAAAGTATATAGCAATAAAAGCCTTTCTCAAGAAACAAGAAAGGTCTCAAATACACAACCTAACCCTACACCTAAAGGAGCTGGAGAAAAAACAGCAAATAAAGCCTAAACCCAGCAGGAGAAGAGAAATAATAAAGATGAGAGCAGAAATCAATGAAATAGAAACCAAAGGAACAGTAGAACAGGTGAATGAAACTAGGAGCTGGTTCTTTGAAAGAATTAACAAGATTGATAAACCCCTAGCCAGACTTACCAAAAAGAAAAGAGAAATGACCCAAATCAACAAAATCATGAATGAAAGAGGAGAGATCACAACCAACACCAAAGAAATACAAACAATTATAAAACAAATTATGAGCAACTCTATGCCAGCAAATTAGATAACCTGGAAGAAATGGGTGCATTCCTAGAGATGTATCAACTACCAAAATTGAACCAGGAAGAAATAGAAAACCTGAACAGACCTATAGACACTAAGGAAATTGAAGCAGTCATCAAAAATCTCCCAACAAACAAAAGCCCAGGGCCAGATGGCTTCCCAGGGGAATTCTATCAAACATTTAAAGAAGAATAATACCTATTCTCCTGAAACTTTTCCAAAAAAATAGAAATGGATGGAAAACTTCCAAACTCATTTTATGAGGCCAACATTACCTTGATCCCAAAACCAGATAAAGACCCCAACAAAAAGGAGAATTACAGACCAATATCCTTGATGAACATGGATGCAAAAATTCTCACCAAAATACTAGCCAATAGGATCCAACAGTACATTAAAAGGATTATTCCCCATGACCAAGTGGGGTTTATCCCTGGACTGCAAGGATGGTTCACCATCCACAAATCAATCAACGTGATACAATACATTAACCAAAGAAAGAAAAAGAATCATATGATCCTCTCAATAGATGCAGAAAAAGCATTTGACAAAGTGCAGCATCCTTTCATGATCAAAACTCTTCAGAGCACAGGGATAGAGGGTACATACCTCAATATCATAAAAGCCATCTATGAAAAACCTACAGCAAATATCATTCTCAATGGGGAAAAGCTGAGAGCTTTTCCCCTAAGGTCAGGAATGCGGCAGGGATGTCCACTCTCACCACTGCTATTCAACATAGTATTAGAAGTCCCAGCCACAGCAATCAGACAACAAAAAGAAATCAAAGGCATCCAAATCGGCAAAGAGGAAGTCAAACTCTCACTGTTTGCAGATGATATGATACTGTATGTGGAAAACCCAAAAGACTCCACCCCAGAACTGCTAGAACTCATACAGGAATTCAGTAAAGTAGCAGGCTATAAAATCAATGCACAGAAATCAGTGGCATTCCTATACACCAACAACAAGACAGAAGAGAGACAAATCAAGGAGTCGATCCCATTTACAATTGCACTCAAAACCATAAGATACCTAGGAATAAATTTAACCAAAGAGGCAAAGGATCTATACTCAGAAAACTATAAAATATTCATGAAAGACACTGAAGAAGACACAAAGAAATGGAAAAATGTTCCATGCTCATGGATTGGGAGAACCAACATTGTGAAGATGTCAATGCTACCTAGAGCAATCTACACATTCAATGCAATCCCCATGAAAATACCATCCACTCTTTTCAAAGAAATGGAACAAAGAATCCTAAAATTTTTATGGAACCAGAAGAGACCCCGAATAGCCAGAGGAATATTGAAAAAGAAAAGCAAAGCTGGCAGCATCACAATTCCGGACTTCCAGCTCTATTACAAAGCTGTCATCATCAGGACAGTATGGTACTGGCACAAAAACAGACACATAGATCAATGGAACAGAATCGAGAGCCCAGAAATGGACCCTATACTCTATGGTCAACTTATCTTTGACAAAGCAGGAAAGAATGTCCAATGGCAAAAAGACAGTCTCTTCAACAAATAGTGTTGGAAAAATTGGACAGCCACATGCAGAAGAATGAAACTGGACCATTAGCACACACAAAAATATACTCCAAATGGTTGAAAGACCTAAACGTGAGACAGGAGTCCATCAAAATCCTAAAGAAGAACACAGGTAGCAACCTCTTCGAACTCAGTCGCAGCACCTTCTTCCTAGAAACATCGCCAAAGGCAAGGGAAGCAAGGGCAAAAATGAACTATTGGGATTTCATCAAGATAAAAAGCTTTTGCACAGCAAAAGAAACAGTCCACAAAACCAAGAGACAACCAATAGAATGGGAGAAAATATTTGCAAATGACGTAACAGATAAAGGGCTAGTATCCAAAATCTATAAAGAACTTATCAAACTCAACACCCAAAGAACAAATAATCCAATCAAGAAATGGGCAGAAGACATGAACAGACATTTTTCCAAAGAAGACATCCAAATGGCCAACAGGCACATGAAAAAGTGCTCAACATCGCTCGGCATCAGGGAAATCCAAATCAAAACCTTAATAAGATACCACCTCACACCCGTCAGAATGGCTAAAATTAACAAGTCAGGAAACGACAGATGTTGGCGGGGATGTGGAGAAAGGGGAACCCTCCTACACTGTTGGTGGGAATGCAAGCTGGTGCAACCCCTCTGGAAAACAGTATGGAGGTTCCTCAAAAACTTGAAAATAGAGCTATCATATGATCCAGCAATTGCACTACTGGGTATTTACCACAAAGGTACAAATGTAGGGATCCGAAGGGGTATGTGCACCCCAATGTTTATAGCAGCAATGTCCACAATAGCCAAACTGTGGAAAGAGCCAAGATGTCCATCGACAGATGAATGGATAAAGAAGATGTGGTGTATGTATACAATAGAATATTATGCAGCCATCTAAAGGAATGAGATCTTGCCATTTGCAACAGCGTGGATGGAACTGGAGGGTGTTATACTTAGTGAAATAAGTCAATCAGAGAAAGACATGTATCATATGACCTCAATATTATGAGGAATTCTTAATCTCAGGCAACAAACTGAGTGTTGCTGGAGTGGTGGTGGGTGGGAGGGATTGGTGGCTGGGTGATAGACATTGGGTAGGGTATGTGCTATGGTGAGCACTGTGAATTGTGCAAGACTGTTGAATCACATATCTGTACTTCTGAAACAAATAATGCAACATATGTTAAGAAAAAAGAAAAAGAAGAATATAGCAGGAGGGGAAGAATGAAGGGGAGTAAGTCAGAGGGGGAGACGAAGCATGAGAGATGATGGACTCTGAAAAACAAACTGAGGGTTCTAGAGGGGAGGAGGGTAGGGGGATGGGTTAGCCTGGTGATGGGTATTAAAGAGGGCACATTCTGCGTGGAGCACTGGGTGTTATGCACAAACAATGAATCATGGAACACTACATCAAAAACTAATGATGTAATATATGGTGATTAACATAACAATAAAAAAATTTTAAAAAATCAAAGAAACACGTCAAAAAAATGCAATAAGATTAGGAGAATTTAATAGCTCCCTCACTGAAATGGACAGATCATCTAAGCGAAAGATCAACAGGGAAATAAAGGCTTTAAATGACACATTGGACCAGATGGACTTCACAGATGTATTCAGAACATTCCATCCCAAAGTGACAGAATACACATTCTTCTCTAGTGCCCATGGAATATTCTCCAGAATAGATCCACACACTGGGTCACAACTCAGGTCTCAACCAGTACCAAAAGATTGGGATCATTCCCTACATATTTTCAGACCACAATGCTTTGAAACTAGAACTCAATCACAAGAGGAAAGTTGGAAAGAATTCAAATACATGGAGGCTAAAGAGCATCCTACTAAAGAATGAAATTGTCAACCAGGAAATTAAAAAGGAATCTTTAAAAATTCATGGAAACAAATGAAAATGCAAACACACTGTTCAAAAACTTTGGGATGCAGCAAAGGCAGTCCTAAGAGGAAAGTATATAGCAATACAAGCCTTTCTCAAGAAACAAGAAAGGTCTCAAATACACAACCTAACCCTACACCTAAAGGAGCTGGAGGAAGAACAGCAAATAAAGCCTAAACCCAGCAGGAGAAGAGAAATAATAAAGATCAGAGCAGAAATCAATTAAATACAAACCAAAAGAACAGTAGAACAGATCAACGAAACTAGGAGCTGCACTCTTTGAAAGAATTAATAAGATTGATAAACCCTGGCCAGACTTATCAAAAAGAAGAGAACTGACCCAAATAAATAAAATCAAGAATGAAACAGGAGAGATCACAACCAACACTGAAGAAATACAAACAATTATAAGAACATATTATGAGCAACTATATGCCAAGAAATTAGATAATCTGGAAGAAATGGATGTATTCCTAAAGACGTATAAACTACCAACTGAACCAGGAAGAAATAGAAACCTGAACAGACCCCTAACCAGCAAGAAAATTGAAGCAGTAATCAAAAACCTTCAACAAAGAGGAGCCCAGGGCCAGATGCCTCACCAGGGGGTTTCTACCAAACATTTCAAGAAGAATTAATACCTATTCTTCTGAAACTGTTCCAAAAAAATAGAAATGGAAGGAAAACTCCCAAACTTTATGAGGCCAGCATTTCCTTGATCCCAAAACCAGACAACAACCCCACCAAAAAGGGGAATTACAGACAAATATCCCTGATGAACGTGGATGGAAAAATTCTCACCAAAATTCTAGCCAATAGGATCCAACAGTACATCAAAAGGATTATTCACCATGACCAAATGGGATTTATTCCTGGGCTGCAAGGTAGGTTTAATGTCAGCTAATCAATCAATGTGATCTAATACATTAATAAAAGAAAGAACAAGAGCCATACGATCCTCTCAATAGATGCAGAAAAAGCATTTGACAAAGTACAGCATCCTTCCTGATTAAAACTCTTCAGTGTCGGGATAGAGGGTACATACCTCAATATCATAAAAGCCATCTATGAAAAACCCACAGTGAATATCATTCTCAGTGGGGAAAAACTGAGAGCTTTCCCCCTAAGGTCAGGAACGTGGCAGGGATGTCCACTATCATCACTGCTATTCAACATAGTATTAGAAGTCCTAGCTACAGCAATCGGACAACAAAAAGAAATACAAGGCATCCAAATCAACAACAAAGTCAAATTCTCACTCTTTGCAGATGACATGATGTTTTATGTGGAAAACCCAAAAGACTCCACCCCAAAACTGCTAGAACTCATACAGCAATTCAGTAAAGTGGCAGGATATAAAATCAATGCACAGAAATCAGTGGCATTCCTATACACCAACAACAAGACAGAAGAAAAATTAAGGAGTCTATCTCATTTACAACTGCACCCAAAACCATAAGATACCTAGGAATAAATCTAATCAAAGAGGCAAAGAATCTGTACTCAGAAAACTATAGAAAACTCATGAAAGAAATTAAGGAAGACACAAAGAAATGGAAAAATGTTCCATGCTCATGGATTGGAAGAACAAATATTGTAGAGATGTCAATGCTACCTAGAGCAATCTACACATTTAATGCAATTCCCATCAAAATACCATCAATCTTTTTCATAGAAATGGAACAAATAATCCTAAAATTTGTATGGAACCAGAAAAGACCCCAAATAGCCAGAGGAATATTGAAAAAGAAAAGCAAAGCTGGTGGTATCACAATTCCATACTTCAAGCTCTATTACAAAGTTGTAATCATCAAGACAGTATGGTACTGGCACAAAAACAGACACATAGATCAATAGAGAGCCCAGAAATCGATCCTCAACTCTATGGTCAACTAATCTTTGACGAAGCAGGAACAAACGTCTAATGGAAAAAAATACAATCTCTTCAACAAATGGTGTTGGGAAAATTGGACAGCCACATGCAGAAGAATGAAACTGGACCATTTCCTTACACCAACACAAAAATAGACTCAAAATGGATGAAAGACCTAAATGTGAGACAGGAATCCATCAAAATCCTGGAGGAGAACACAGGTAGCAACCTCTTTGAGCTCAGCCACAGCAAGTTCTTCCTAGAAACATCGCCAAAGGCAAGAGAAGCCAGGGCAAAAATGAACTACTGGGACTTCATCAAGATAAAAAGCTTTTGCACAGCAAGGCAACAGTCAACAAAACCAAAAGACAACTGACAGAATGGGAGAAGATATTTGCAAATGACATATCAGATAAAGGGCTAGTATCCAAAATCTATAAAGAACTTCTTCAACTCAACACCCAAAGAACAAATGATCCAATCAAGAAATGGGCAGAAGACATGAACAGACATTTTTCCAAAGAAGACATCCAAATAGCCAATAGACACATGAGAAAGTGCTCAACATCGCTTGGCATCAGGGAAATCCAAATCAAAACCTCAATGAGATACTACTTCACACCAGTCAGAATGGCTAAAATTAACAAGTCAGGAAAGGACAGATGTTGGCAAGGATGCAGAGAAAGGGGAACCCTCCTACACTGTTGGTGGGAATGCAAGCTGGTGCAGCCACTCTGGAAAACAGTATGGAGGTTCCTCAAAAAGTTGAAAATAGAACTCCCATACGACCCAGCAATTGCACTACTGGGTATTTACCCCAAAGATACAAATGTAGTAATACGAAGGGGCACCTGCACCCCCATGTTTATAGCAGCCATGTCCACACTGGCCAAACTATGGAAAGAGTCCAGATGTCCATTGAGAGATGAATAGATAAAGAAGATGTGGTGTATGTATACAATAGAATATTATGCAGCCATCAGAAAGTATGAAATCTTGCCTTTTGCAACGACATGGTTGGAAGTAGAGGGTAATAGGCTAAGCAAAATATTTCAATCATAGAAAGACAATTATCATACGGTCTCACTGATCTGTGGAATTTGATAAATAAGGCAGAGGATCATAGGTGAAGAGAGGAAAAAAATGAAAGAAGACAAAACCAGAGAGAGAGACAAACAGTAAGAGACTCTTAATCTCAGGAGACAAACTGAGGGTTGCTGGGTGGGATGGGGTAGCTGAGTGATCAACTTTGGAGAGGGTATGTGTTATGGTGAGCACTGTGAATCGTGTAAGACTGAAGAATCACAGACCTGTACCCCTGAAACAAATAATACATTATATGTAATTTAAAATAAATAAATAATAAATAAAAGTTTTTCTACACTGACAGTTGGAGTCAGGATAAATCCTACATGAAGCATGTGGGACATTTTTCAAGTCCAAGGTGGTACCTTACTGAAGGCTAGAGACAGTCAGGAGAGCTTACAGAAATATTTCAAGATGCTTCAGGAGGCAGTCCAAGCCTTCAACTAGTACACTGAAGCAATCCCCCTAAAGCTAGGAACAGGGCAAGAAAAGAGAGAGATGTCCCAGAATTCAAAAAGCCATCAATGGGACTAAAGAACAAAGGAACCTGTACTTCTGAAACCAATAATACATTATATGTTAAAAAAAAAAAAAAGAAGAAGAAGAAGATAGTAGGAAGGGTAAAATGAAGAGGGGGAAACCAGAGGGGGAGATGAACTATGAGAGACTATGGACGCTGAGAAACAAACTGAGGGTTCTAGAGGGGAGGGGGGTGGGAGGGTGGGTTAGCTTGGTGATGGGTATTAAAGAGGGCACGTATTGAATGGAGCACTGGGTATTATACGCAAGCAATGAATCATGGAACACTACATCAAAAACTAATGATGTAATGTATGGTGTTTAACATAATATAATAAAATTAAAAAAACAAAAAGAACAAAGGGAATTCTCCAGTGACCCAAAAATCCGTTATCCAGGCAGGTAGAGAAATTAATCACAGTTCAGAAATCTGGTGGCTGCCTTCCAAAGCAGAGAAAGATCTCTAGAATCCTATGAATACTCAGGTCTCAGGATCTGACAATAAGTTCTTAACTGTCCTGAAAACATGTGAAGCCAATGAGAAACTGAATTTAACTAAAGTTGCAAGAAATTCCTGGCCCAGATGGGTAAAGTTGCACCATTATACAGTTGATTGATTCAGCTTCCCATACTAGAAATCTGACAGAAAAAAAAGGATGTACCTTTTTTGGGGGAGTGGGATAAATATTATTTAATTCAGTTTCTACTGTTCTTTTGCTCACAATATCCAGCATATAATCAAAGATTATAAGACACATAAACAAAGAATAAATTTGACCCATGGTTAAGGGAGGAAATCATCAATAGAAGCAGGCTCCCAAATAATCAAGATTTGGAATTACCAGGAAAGAACTTTTAAATAGATATGATACATTTAAGAGAATATGTGGGGAAATGTGGGAAAATATGCATTAAAAGATGAGAATTTCAGAAGATAGATGGAGATTATATAAAAGAACCAAATGCAAACACCAAAAATTAAAAACCACAAGAAAAGAAACGAAGAACTTATTCTAAGTGTTAAATACCAGATAGAATACAACAGAGGAAAGAATTGTTGTACTTGAATACAAGTAAATTAAAATTATTCAAACAAATACAAAAACAAAGTAAGAACTGAGCATCTGAGATCTACTGGACAACATCAAACCACCTAAGGGTAATTGGATACATATGTAAAAGATGACACAGGATTTACACAGGATATAAACATAAACTAATTTCATGATTCCAAAACTCTTCATCACATTTAGGATATATAAAAAGGAATGGAAGCCTTAAAAAGAGAACTATAGGAAATCAGAGGGGGAGACCAACCATGAGAGACAATGGACTCTGAAAAACAAACTGAGGGTTCTAGAGGGAAGGGGGGTGGGAGGATGGGTTAGCCTGGTGATGGGTATTAAAGAGGGCACGTTTTGCGTGGAGCACTGGGTGTTATGCACAAACAATGAATCATGGAACACTACATCCAAAACTAATGGTGCAATGGTGATTAACATAACAACAAAAAAATTTTTAAAAAAGAGAACTATAGGAGAAAAAGTTACTTGGGGTAAATTAGGAGAGAGCAATGCTACTTGGTCCACGTTTTCTCCCCATGTGAGAGGTAGATAGAAACGAATGTTGCATCCTAGCCTTATATGAGGGTCTTCACAAAAATTATACAGAAATATTTTGTAAAGATAAAGATTGTTCAGCTCTACTTCCAACTACTCTCACCCCCCACCCCCAGTCAATGTAGAGGTAGAAGGGTGCCTGCCCCTATCTCAAGGAAAAGGGGCTCTGTAGCTTGGGGACACGGTGAACCTGTTTCTAACAGGTGAAATTTTACTGCCTGGAAAATCCATAGAGAAAACAATGGACTGCCTAGTTGCTTTGTTGGAAGTAAACAGAAGGTACTGATTAGGTATCCTGTACTCCCAGGGCAAAGACACTGGCATGTTCCCACAAAAGATACAAAGAGACTTGTTTGATATAATGCTGTAACAACTTTATGTCATTGTTAACTCAGACTATTCAATATGGAGTTGTCTTCCTTTAAAGCAGATGAACTCTGTGCCTATCTAATTGTTAGTATGGTGAATATCCAGTAGAATTGGCTATCATTTCCAATAGACTCTTTTGGGCTGTAGCAAACAAACTGAGCTGCCTATAATTTGGGAAAGCTACCAGACAAAATCAACAGACACAGAAGAGAGTAGCAACACCTTCAAGCTTCTTCTTTTTCCCCAACATATACTGGAGCCCTGCTACCTATGAAGCACAGTGCTAAGTATTTGTGGGGCACATGGACACAGATATTGTTCTTAAAACAAAACAATACATGATCAAATGTAATTAGTACCATGAGGTAAATACCAATTTCTCTGGTTATTTAGGAAAGGAAGACACAATTACCTGAAGCCATTTTGGAATTATGGTGGTTGCAGTGGGAGAGTGGATGTGGCAAGTGGGAAATGTAGAAGAAATCAAGAAGGCATAGTGGAAAAGTTGGTATTTGACCCAAATTAGAAAGTTGATAGATTAACAAGAATGCAGTGGCAAGGAGAAAGATTTTCCTACCAGAGAACAGAATGAAACAATATGGTATCTTGGAAACGGAGTGAGCTGTGGTATCAGACATATCAAACTTAAAATCCCTGCACCAGTACTTTACACTGTGTGACCTTGGCAATTTATCTCATTCCTCTTGACCTCAATTTCATGATTTGTAACATGGGAGTAATAGCCCTGCTATAGTCTGAATATTTGTGTTGCCCAAAAATTCATATATTGAAATCCTTATGCCTGATGTGATGGCATTCAGAGGTGGGGCCTTTGGGGGTGACTAGATCATGAGTAGGATTGGTGCCCTCATAAGGGGCTCTGGAGAGTTCTCTTGCTCCCTTCTGCCATGTGGGGGCAGAGTGAGAAGTCTACAACCTGGAAGAGGGCCCTCATTTGACCGTGCTGGCACCCTGATCTTAGACTATCAGCCTCCAGAATTGTAAGAATAAGTTCTGTTGTTCATAAGATACCCAGACTGTGATATTTTGTTATAGCGGCCTGAATAGAATAAGGCAAGCCCTAATTTTTGGCCTGGCACATAAGCATCCAGTAACAGTAGTCGTAGCTGCTGTTAATTTTGAATAAAGTCATGGATGTGGGGAAATGCAAAGGTGGATAGAAGGGATATAAATCATGCAAACAGTAGAGGGGAAAAGGAAATGGAAAAAAAAGAGAGAGAGAGAGTGTGTAGTATCCAGATCGTAGAGCACTGAATTTAGGGCCTTATTTGGTAGGCAATGGAGATGCTTAAAGGGCTTTCAGAAGGTTCTGAGCTGTGTCTCAGGAGATATAATCTATAATCTTTTATGTTATTGTACAAAACAGTTTAGCTGCTTTTTGTGTAGATGTAGAAGCCAACCTCATATTCTTACAAATCCAAGACAGAGAACACACAGTGAAGCAGGCTCAGTGATGTTCATGCAACCCAATGAGGCAACCAAAGAGGGAGGGGCCCCTACCTAGCTTCAGGGTCATTGATTCCATGTGAGAGCACCAGGATATTGCTCAGATTGTTCTGACTTTTCAGGGAAAATGTGAAGCTTTATGTGACATCTCCCATTTTTTGTATGTTAGATGTTTTTAAAGATCATTAATGGATCAAACATATTGATGAGAATAAACTACTTGTTTGAGATCTTTGACCTGGAGTTTCCCACATCTAAAAAGGATCTTTGATTTACCTTTGCACAATCAAGTTCCAGAAAATGGCTACCTTTGTTGTTTTGGTTGTTGTTTTCCCAAAACAATAAAGAAATCTGCCCTCAGAGGTGAATTCAAATCTCTAGAGAAGCAGAAAACTTGCTGACACCTTCAGAATGGCAGCTTTTTCCTGCTTCTAGCCATCATTTTAAAAAAAATTGGGGTTCCTGGCTCAATGAGAAAACTCTGTCATAAATGTCAACATTTCCCCCTCTGATAGTTTTGGGGCCTGAAACAGCATTTTGTGGTCAGAATATGAAGTTGTTTATTATTTTACTATATAAGATTATTTTTTTGAGGTTTTTAGGAAAGGTTAATCCTCAAATGACTTCCAAAATTCTCCATGATGTCAGAATATAGTCATGTGTTATCAAGGTTTTGTCACCCTCATGCCCAAGATGTAATAAGAATAGAGCTAGCATTGAGTGTCAAACAAATAAACAAAAATAAGGAAATAATAAAGATTAGAATAAAAATAAATCAAGAATCAGAAAACAACAGAAAAAAATTAAGAAAACCAAGTATTGGTTCTTAAAAAAAAATTAGCTAGACTAATCAAGAGAGAAAGAGAGCACCAAATAAGTAAAATTATAAGTGGAAAAAAAGACATTACAACTTATAATGAAGGCTTATAAGAGACTACTATAAACAACTATACTGGAAACCTAAAAGAAATGGCTAATTCCTAGAAACATATAACCTACCAGGAGTGAATCAGGAAGAAATAGAAAATATAAACAGACTAAGAAAGGAAAATGAACCAGTAAGCAAAAATCTACCCCCCTTCCCCCAAAAAAGCCCAGGACCAGTTGTTTTCACTGGTGAATTCTACCAAACATTTATAAAGAATTAATGACTCTTCCCAAAAATTAAAGAGGAGGGAATACTACCAAACTCATTTTATGGGGCCAGCATCACCCTTATACCATAGCCAGATAAGGATATTACAAGAAAATCACAGGCCAATATCCCCGATTAACATAGTTGGATAAAATTTCAACAAAATACTAGTAAACCAAATTCAATTACGAATTAGAAGGATCATATATCATGACCAGTGGAATTCATCCCTATGATGCAAGGATGGCTCAACATACACAAATCAATAAATGTGATATATCACATTAACAGAATGGAAGATAAAAATCATATCATCATTTTAATGATGCAGAAAGGGACGCCTGGGTAACTCAGTTGGTTAAGCGTCTGACTCTTGATTTTGGCTCAGGTCATGATCTCAGGGTCCTGGGATCAAGCCCTGAATTGGGCTCCATGCTCAGCACAGAGTCGGCTTCTCTCTCTCTCTCTCTCCCTCTGCCCCTCCCCAACTGACTCTCTCTCTCTTTCTCTGAAATAAATAAATTTTAAAAATCTTAAAAAAAAATTATGCAGAAAAAGCATTTGACAAAACTCAACATCCATTCACAATAAACACCCTGAAAAGGTGGGTATAAAAACAACATACTTCAACATAATAAAGACCATATATGACAAACCCATAGCTAACATCATAGTAAATGGTGAAAAACTGAAAGCATTCCCTCTAATATCAGAAACTAGACAGGAGTACCCACTCTTACCACTCCTATTCAACACAGTACTAGAAGTCCTAACCAGAGCAATCAAGCAAGAAATAGAAAAAAAAAAAAGCATCCAAATAAGAAGGAAGAAGTTAAATTGTTTCTGTTTATAGATGACATGATCTTATATATAGAAAATTCTAGACTCCACACACACCCAAAAAATGATTAGAACCTATAAACAAATTTAGTAAAGTTGCAGAATACAAAATCAACATACAAGAATCTTTTGCATTTGCATGAACTAGCAATGAATTATTTGAAAAAGAAATAAAGAGAAGAAGGGAGCAAAATGGCAGAGGATTATGAGACCTGGATTTCGTCTGGTCTCAGGAATTCAGCTGGATAGGGATCAAACCATTCTGAACACCTACGAACTCAACAGGAGATCGAAGAAAAGAATAGCAACAACTCTCTGAACAGAAGAAAAGCAACCACTTTCTGGAAGCTAGGACATGCGGAGAAGTGAATCTGAGGCGATATTCGGGAGGATAGATGGGGGAGGGGGCCTCCGTCGGCCGCTTCTGGCAAGTAAAAGAGCAGCGGAGCACAAAATCGGAACATTTAGAAGTTGGTTCCGCTGAGGGACGTCACTCCAGTGGCTAAGTGGGGGGTGGAACCCTCGCAGGACAGTGTGGTCTCAGGACCCTCGGGGTCACAGAAAGACCGGGGGTGCCTGAGTGCAGCAGAGCTCCCAGGTATCAGAGCGGGGAAGCCAGCTGCAGAGATGGAGCCGAGGCACGGGCTCTCAGCTCAGGGTTGCCATAAACTGTGATGGGTGACAGTCGGGCCACTGCTCCTCCAGCAGGGACACAACAAGCGGCAGATCCAGGGAGACTCCCCTTCCTCCCCCATGAGGAGCGGCATGGGAGTGCACCGCAGGAATCTGCTAGGTTTGGAGACTCCACACAGGGTCAGGTGCCAGAGACAGAAACGCTTGGTAACAGGCTGGGAGAGCATGGATTGCAGCCGGAGACCAGGGAGACGAGAGTGACTGACTGCTTTTCTCTGGGGGCGCACTGAGGAGCGGGGCCCCGAGTTCTCAGCTCCTCCAGGCAGAGATTGGGAGGCCACCATTTTCACTTTCGACCTCCAAAGCTGTACGAAAAGCTTGCAGGGAACAAAAACTCCCGAGAGCAAACCTGAGCAGATTGCTTAGCCCGGGCCCAGCAAGGGCGGGGCAATTCCACCTCGGGCAAACACATTTGAGAACCATGGCAAAAGGCCCCTCCCCCAGAAGATCAGCACGAACAGCCCGCCAAGACCAAGTTTCCCGATCAATGAGAACGGGAGAACTCCAGCGCTAGGGGAATACTGCACATAGAATATATGGCTTTTTTACCATGATTCATTAGTCATTCAAAGTTAATTTTTTTAACTGTCTTTTTTTTTAATTTTTCTTTAACCCTTCTTCAACATCTTATCATTTTTTAAAAAAAAATGTCTTTATTTTTCATTTTTAGAGTCATATTCTATCCCTTCATAGTAGTTACCCTTATTTTTGGTATATATATATATGTTTTTCTCTCTTTAAAATTTTGAGCTACAGTTTCTTCTAACATATCAAAATATACCCTAAATCTCTAGTGTATGGCTTTCTTATAGTCTCCTGCCTGAGCACATTCTTTCCCCCCCTTTTTTTTTCTTTCTTTTTTTTTAAATCCTCTTCTTTCTTTTTTCAAACACCTTCTTATCAATTCCTTTTTTAAAATTTTTTATAATTTTCATCTTTACAGTCATATTCCATCCCTTCATCATATTGGCCCTTATTTTGTACATATTTAAAGTCATTCTTTCTTTAAAATTTTAAGAGACAGTTTCTTCTAACAGATCAAAATACACCTAAAATCTAGTGTGTGGCACTGATCTATGCACCAGCCTGATCATATTTGATCATATTCTGTTTTTTTTTTGTTTTGTTCAGTTTTTGTTTTTTTATGTTTCTTTTACTTTTTTTTCTCTCTTTTTCCTCTTTCTTTTTTCTTTCCTTCCCTTTCTTTTCTCCTGGTTTCAGATTTTTTCTAATTTGTTTAGAGTATATTTTCTGGGGATGTTCTTAACCAGTTAGCATTTTGTTCTCTCATTGATCTATTCTTCTCTGGACAAAATGACAAGTTGAAAAAAAATCATCTCAACAAAAAGAACAAGAGGTAGTACTGTCTGCCATGGACCTACTCAATACGGACATTAGTACGATGTTGGACCTAGAGTTCAGAATCATGATTTTAAAGATACTAGCTGGGCTTGAAAAAAGCATGGAAGTTATTAGAGAAATTCTTTCTGGAGAAATAAAAGAAGTAAAATCTAATGAAGCCTAAATCAAAAAGGCTATTAATGAGGTGCAAACGAAAATGGGGACACTAAATGCTAGGATAAATAAGGCAGAAGGGAATCAGCCATATAGAAGACCAAATGATGGAAAATAAGAAGCTGAGAAAAAGAGAAACAACTACTGGATCACGAGGGCAGAATTTGAGAGATAAGCGATACAATAAGATGAAACAACATTAGAATAATTGGGATCCCAGAAGAAGAACAAAGAGAGAGAGGGGCAGAAGTTATATTGGAGCAAATTACAGAGAGAACTTCCCTAATTTGGGGAAGGAAACAGGCATCAAAATCCAGGAGGCACAGAGAACCCTTCTCAAAATCAATAAAAATAGGTCAACACCCCAACATCTAATAGTAAAACTTATGAATCTCAGAGACAAAGAAAAATCTTGAAAGCAGCTCGGGAGAAGAAATATGTAACCTATAATGGTAGAAACATTAGATTGGCAACAGACCTATCCACAGAGATCTGGCAGGCCAGAAAGGACTGGCATGATATATTCAGAGCACTAAATGAGAAAAATATGCAGCCAAGAATACTATATCCAGCTAGGCTGTCACTGAAAATAAAAGGAGAGATAAAAAGCTTCCAGGACAAAAAAAAAAAAAACTAAAGGAATTTGCAAACACAAAACCAGCCCTACAAGATATATTGAAAGGGGTCCTCTAAGCAAAGACAGAGCCTAAAAGCAGCATAGACCAGAAAGGAACACAGACAGTATACAGTAACAGTCACCTTCCAGGCAATACAATGGCACTAAATTCATATCTTTCAATAGTTACCCTGAATGTAAATGGGCTAAAGGCCCCAATCAAAAGACACAGGCTATCAGATTGGATTAAAAAACAAGACCCATTGATATGCTGTCTACAAGAGACTCATTTTAGACCCAAGATACCCCCACATTGAAAGTGATGGGGTGGAAAACCATTTACTTACCATGCTAATGGACACCAAAAGAAAGCTGGGGTGGCAATCCTTATCTCAGACAAATTAAATTTTAAAACAAAGACTATAATAAGAGATGAGGAAGGACACTATAACCTACTTAAAGGGTCTATCCAACAAGAAGATCTAACAACTGTAAATATCTATGCCCCTAACATGGGAGCAGCCAGTTATATAAGGTAATTAATAACAAAAGCAAAGAAACACATTGACAACAATACAATAATAGTGGGGGACTTTAACACCCCCTTCACTAAAATGGACAGATCACCTAAGCAAAAGATCAACAAAGAAATAAAGACTTTAAATGAAACACTGGACCAAATGGACTTCACAGATATATGCAGAACATTCCATCCCAAAGCAACGGAATACACATTCTTCTTTAGTACCCATGGAACATTCTCCAGAATAGATCACATCCTAGGTCACAAATCAGGTCTCAGCCAGTACTAAAAGATTGGGATTATTCCCTGCATATTTTCAGACCACAATACTTTGAAACTAGAACTCAATCACAAGAGGAAACTCAGAAGGAACTCAAATACATGGAGCCTAAAGAGCATCCTATTAAGATTGAATGGGTGAACCAGGAAATTGAAGAAGAATTTAAAAAAATTCATGGAAACAAATGAAAATGAAAACACAACTGTTCAAAATCTTTGGGATACAGCAGAGGCAGTCCTAAGAGGAAAGTATATAGCAATACAAGCCTTCCTCAAGAAACAAGAAAAGTCTCAAATACACAACCTAACCCTACACTGAAAGGAGCTAGAGAAAAAACAGCAAATAAAGCCTAAACCCAGCAGGAGAAGAGAAATAATAAAGATCAGAGCAGAAATCAATGAAATAGAAACCAAAACAACAGTAGAGCAGATCAACGAAACTAGGAACTGGTTCTTTGAAAGAATTAACAAGATTGATAAACCTCTGGCCAGACATATGAAAAGAAAAGAGAAATGACCCAAATCAACAAAATCATGAATGAAAGAGGAGAGATCACAACCAACACCCAAGAAATACAAACAATTATAAGAACATATTATGAGCAACACTATGCCAGCAAATTAGATAACCTGGAAGAAATGGATGCATTCCTAGAGATGTATCAACTACCAAAATTGAACCAGGAAGAAATAGAAAACCTGAACAGACCTATAACCACTAAGGAAATTGAAGCAGTCATCAAAAATCTCCCAACAAACAAAAGCCCAGGGCCCGATGGCTTCCCAGGGGATTTCTACCAAACATTTAAAGAAGAATTGATACCTATTCTCCTGAAACTGTTCCAAAAAATAGAGATGGAAGGAAAACTTCCAAACTCATTTTATGAGGCCACCATTACCTTGATCCCAAAACCAGACAAAGACCCCATCCAAAAGGAGAATTACAGACCAATATCCTTGATGAACATGGATGCAAAAATTCTCACCAAAATACTAGCCAATAGGATCCAACAGTACATTCAAAGGATTATTCACCATGACCAAGTGGGATTTTTCCCTGGACTGCAAGGTTGGTTCAACATCCGCAAATCAATCAAAATGATACATTATCAAAAGAAAGAACAAGAATCATATGATCCTCTCAATAGATGCAGAAAAAGCATTTGACAAAGTACAGCATCCTTTCATGATCAAAACTCTTCAGAGTATAGGGATAGAGGGTACATACCTCAATATCATAAAAGCCATCTATGAAAACCCTACAGTGAATATCATTCTCAATGAGGAAAAGCTGAGAACTTTCCCCCTAAGGTCAGGAACACGGCAGCGATGTCCACTATCACCACTGCTATTCAACATAGTATTAGAAGTCCTAGTCACAGCAATCAGACAACAAAAAGAAATCAAAGGCATCCAAATCGACAAAGAAAAAGTCAAACTCTCACTCTTTGCAAATGATATGATACTTTATGTGGAAAACCCAAAAGACTCCATCTCAAAACTGCTAGAACCCATACAGCACTTCAGTAAAGTGGCAGGATATAAAATCAATGCACAGAAATCAGTGACATTCCTATACACCAACAAGACAGAAGAGAGACAAATCAAGGAGTCAATCCCATTTACAATTGCACCAAAAACCATAAGATACCTAGGATTAAATCTAACCAAAGAGGCAAAGGATCTGTACTCAGAAAACTATAAAATACTCATGAAAGAATTGAGGAAGACACAATGAAATGGAAAAACGTTCCATGCTAATGGATTGGAAGAACAAATATTGTGAAAATACCTATGCTACCTAGAGCAATCTACACATTCAATGCAACCCCCATCAAAATACCATCCACTTTTTTCAAAGAAATGGAACAAATAATCCTAAAATTTGTATGGAACCAGAAAAGACACCGAATAGCCAGAGGAATGTTGAAAAAGAAAAGCAAAGCTGGCGGCATCACAATTCCAGACTTCCAGCTCTATTACAAAGCTGTCGTCATCAAGACAGTATGGTACTGGCACAAAAACAAACACATAGATCCATGGAACAGAGTAGAGCCCAGAAATGGACCCTCAACTCTATGGTCAACTAATCATTGACAAAGCAGGGAAGAATGTCCCATGGCAAAAAGACAGTCTCTTCAACAAATAGTGTTGGGAAAATTGGCCAGCCACATGCAGAAAAATGAAACTGGACCATTTCTTTACACCACACTCAAAAATAGACTCCAAATGTTGAAAGACCTGAACTTGAGACAGGAGTCCTTCAAAATCCTAAAGGAGAACACAGGCAGCAACCTCTTCTACCTCAGCCGCAGCAACTTCTTCCTAGAAACATCGCCAAAGGCAAGGGAAGCAAGGGAATAAAGGAATTATTGGGATTTCATCAAGATAAAAAGCTTTTGCACAGCAAAAGAAACAGTCAACAAAACCAAAACACAGCCAACACAATGGGAGAAGATATTTGCAAATGTCATACCAGATAAAGGGCTAGTATCCAAAATCTATAAAGAATTTATCAAACTCAACACCCAAAGAATAAATAATCCAATCAAGAAATGGGCAGAAGACATGAACAGACATTTTTCCAAAGAAGACATCCAAATGGTCAACAGACACATGAAAAAGTGCTCAACATCGCTCGGCATCAGGGAAATCCAAATCAAAACCTCCATGAGATACCACCTCTCACCCGTCAGAATGGCTGAAATTAACAAGTCAGGAAAGGACAGATGTTGGCCGGGATGTGGAGAAAGGGGAACCCTCCTACACTGTTGGTGGGAATGCAAGCTGGTGCAACCACTCTGGAAAACAGTATGGAGGTTCCTCAAAAAGTGGAAAATAGATCTACCATATGATCCAGCAATTGCACTACTGGGTATTTACCCCAAAGATACAAATGTAGGGATCCGAAGGGGTACGTGCACCCCGATGTTTATAGCAGCAATGTCCACAATAGCCAAACTGTGGAAAGAGCCAAGATGTCCATCGACAGATGAATGGATAAAGAAGAAGTGGTATATATACACAATGGAATATTATGCAGCCATCAAAAGGAATGAGATCTTGCCATTTGAAATGACGTGGATGGAATTGGAGGGTGTTATGCTGAGTGAAATAAGTCAATCAGAGATAGATATGTATCATATGACCTCACTGATATGAGGAATTCTTAATCTAAGGAAACAAACTGAGTGTTGCTGGAGTGGTGGTGGGTGGAAGGGATGGGGTGGCAGGGTGATAGACATTGAGGAGGGTATGTGCTATGGTGAGCGCTGTGAAATGTGCAAGACTGTTGAATCACAGATCTGCACCTCTGAAACAAATAATGCAATATATGTTAAGAAAAAAAAAGTAGAAGATAGCAGGAGGGGAAGAATGAAAGGCGGGTAAAACGGAGGGGAAGATGAACCATAAGAAATGATGGACTCTGAAAAACAAGCTGAGGGTTCTAGAGGGGAGGGGTGTGGGGAGATGGGTTAGCCTGGTGATGGGTATTAAAGAGGGCACTTTCTGCATGGAGCACTGGGTGTTATGCAGAAATAATGAATCATGGAACACTACATCAAAAACTAATGATGTAACATATGGTGATTAACATAACAATAAAAAATTTTTAAAAAAATAAAGAAAATAATTTCATTTACAATAGAGTCAAAAATAGTAAAGTGCTCAAGAAAAAAAAATTAACCAAAGAGGTGAAAGATCTGTATGCTGAAAACTATTAGACACTGATGAAAGAATTTGAAGAAGACATAAATAACTGTAAAGATATCCCATGTTCGTGGCTTGAAAGAATTAACACTGTTAAAACATCCAAACTATCCACAGTAATCTATAGATTCAATGCAATCCCTATCAAGATATCAATAGCATTTTTTACAGAAATAGGAAAAACAATCCTAAATTCATATGGAACCACGAAAGACTCTGAATAGCCAAAGCAATCCTGAGAAAGAGGAACAAAGCTGGAAGACATCATGCTTCCTGATTTCAAACTATATTACAAAGCTATAATATTCAAAGTGGTATGGTATTGGCATTTTAAAAAAACTGCATAGATTAATGGAACAGAATAGAGGACCAGAAATAAACCCATGCATATATGTTCAATTAATTTACAACAAAGGATCTAAGAAGATATCATAGGAAAAGGACAGTCCCTTCAATAAATGATGGGAAAACTGGACAGCCACATGCAAAAGAATGAAACTAGACCACTATCTTACACCATACTCAAAAGTTAACTCAAAACAGGTTAAAGACTTGAACATAAGAACTGAAACCATAATAATTCTAAAAGAAAACACAGTCAGTAAGCTCCCTGACATTGATCTAGGCATTATTTTTTTTCATTTGATACCAAAAGCTAAAGCGACAAAAGCAAAAATAAATAAGTGGGACTGCACCAAACTACAAAGCACAGCAAAAGAAATGATCAACAAAATGAAAAGGCAACCTATAGAATGGGAGAAAATATTTGCAAATTATATATCTGATAAGGGATTTAATATCCAAAATATATAAAGAACTCACACAACTCAATAGCAGAAATATCCACAAATAATCCAATTAAAATGGGCAAAGGACCTGAATAGACATTTTTTAAAAGGAGATATTCAAATGGCCAAAAAGTACATGAAAAGGGCCTCAACATCACCAAACAGTAGGGAAATGCAGATCAAAACCACAATGAGATATCACCTCACACCAGTTAGAATGGCTATTATCAAAAAGACAAGCACTAACAAGTGCTGGTGAGGATTGGAGAAAAGGGAACACTTGTACACTGTTGATGGGAATGTAAATTGGTACAGCCACTATGGAAAGTAGTACAGAGGTTCCTTAAAAAAATTAAAGATAAAACTACCATATGATCCAGCAATTCTACTTCTGGATATATACCCAAAGAAAATGAAATAACTATCTCAAAAAAGATACATACACTCCCAAGTTCATTGCAGCATTATTTATAATAGCTAAGATATGGGAACAACCTGAGTGTCCATCCACAGATGAATGAATAAAGAAAACATGATTGATACACACACACACACACACACACACACACACACACAGACACACACACACACACACAATGGATTATTATTCAGTCATGAGCGAGAAGGAAATTCTGCCATTTGTAACAACATGGATGAAACTTGAGGTCATTTTGCTAACTGAAATAAGTCAGCCAGAGAAAAGCAAATACTGTAAGAAATCACTTATATGTGAAATCTTAAAAAGCCAAACTCATTGAAACAAAGAGTCATTACATGGGGCAGGGGTTTAGGGGAAATGGGAAGATGTTGCTCAGTGGTACAAAGTCACAAAATGAATAAATTCTGGGGAGCTAGTGTACAACATGGTGATTAAAGTTAATAATACTCTATTATATACCTGGAAGTTGCTAAGAGAGTAAACTTAGAAGTTCTCACCACAAAAAAGAAAAATAAGGTAATGGATGTGTTAACTACCCTTATTGTGGTAATCATTTTGCATTATATACATATATCAAATCATCACATTGTGTACATTGAACTTATACAACATTACATGTCAATTATATCTCAATAAAGCTAAAGGGAAAAAAACACAGGCTGCATAGATCACAATCCAGTAACTGGATCTTATAAATTAAACTGTAAATATTCAAAGAGAAGGAGACAGACCCATGATTCTAAAATGAAGTCTCCTTTTTTGGCTATATGATCCAAGTCTAGATGGAAGAAAAAAACAGAACTTGCAGTCCTTCTGGGAATCAAGTTTTCACTTCCCCAGAAGCATACAAAGGTGAATGACAGTGAAAATAAAAAATAATAAAATAAAATAATAATAATAATAAAGGGAAAATAAAACTCTGCCTCCCCTTGGCTCTAATATGTGGATGTATAGACAAAAATTACTATAGACATCATTTTATTTCTCTTGAGGAATTTTAGAGCTATAATCTTATGTCTTGAGGCTTTAGAGTCATATACCATATTGAACACACACACACATATATAAAGTCTCACTTTATGTACATAAGACACCAAAAGCTGGAGATAGGCTGTTAAGAGTTCAAGTTTGCCCCCTATTCCCCCCTATTCCCAACCTGAGGAATTTGGGACCCTATGAACCATTCACTGCAGAGTTCTAACTGTTCACCCTAGGAGTCTCACCTCCAGTCAACCATTTGTGATGAATAAGCTGAAAGGCAGAGACCCAACTCAGGCATTTATTCACAGCAAGAGATACTCTAATGTTGCAGCCCTACAGTCTTGGCAACCAGGCCTTGGGCCATCTCAGTGATTCTAACTTTTAGAAGGAAGGACAATCTGTGGGATGACTGACCCCTTGGGGACATGCACAAGTCACACATATTCTATCAGTCCTTTCTATCTAACCCCACTGAGGTTTCCCTCTAAAATATCCCTAGTAATCACTCTGTTTCACTCAAGATGGTGTGAAAGAATTATAGTTGAAAGATAAGATTGTAATGTGCTCTGAGATCACTAAAAATACATTTGCTATAGGTCAGCTCCAGCTATAAACAAGGGGCTCTGGGCACTACAGGTGTAGCAATTACTACAATTACTAGCAATAATTTTTTGGGTTTCAAGCGCAAAAAAATAATCAGACACTGCTTCTCTGCTTTTAGAATTGCAGAGCAGGGTTATTCCATAAAATACTTAAAATCCCTAAACCAACTGAATGAGAATCAGATCTGGGTCTGTCAGCGTCTTGAGAATTAGAAATGTTCTACCTCCAGTGTGTCAGGCAGTAAGGAGCCAGACATGTGCAGACTGAACAACGTCCATTCCTGACCACCCACTTAAGTATTAGTCAACATACGTTTACTGAGCACCTCCTAGTGCCAGGCACTATGATAAATGCAAAGATAAAGACAACATATTTCCAATGAGTTGATAGTCTTCTAGAAGAAATGAAGCAAATGCATAAAGATTGTAATGTAAGGGAGGATGTATTTATATTTTAGGAGAAGTATAAATTGTGTGGTCTTAAAAGATAAATGGAGTTTTTATCCACAGAAAGGGAAGTAAGATGATCGGGCCAGAGGGAACAACTCAGGAAGAGGTGGAAAAGCACTGGATTTGTTAGAGAGGGGACATGGTTAGAGTTGTGTATGTACAGAAGTATGATTTCCCCTAAATGATAACCTGAGACAAGAATTTGGGTAAATATAGCTTAATTAGGAATGATTCCAGGAAACTCAGGAGAGGGAGTAGTGAAACCAGCCAGAACAGGGAAGGAAAGACAATGAAGGGTGACCTTATGGCTTGTCACTGTGGGTTATTGGAACATGATCCCTCTAAAGACCTGCTGAAAGACTGTAGAACATAGGTCAGAATTGTCCTCACAAGGAAGGAGGAAGCTGAGATAGCTATCCACCAACTCCCTTCTCTCAGTGGTTGAGGGTTACTGCTTCAGGGATCTTAACGCCACGACACTTCCAGCTAAGCATGTTCCTGCAACTGGGAAAGTCCTAGGTAATGAGACACAGGGGGTTGAGGCCAGAAGCCCTTTTGGTATACAGAGAATGGTCTATTGAAGCTGTAGATGACCCTACAAGGGTGAGCCACTAATAGCATCTGCTACAGGGAGTAAAGCTGAAACACCAAGTTATGAAGCAACACCAAAGACCTTGTATTCCATTCATCTGTATTCAAACCACTAAATATTTCAGGGTCCTAGGTATTCTGAAAGGAAAAAAAAGGAATTAAATATGATTCCTCCTTCAATGGGCATACATTTCTCAAGTAAGGGTCTGGGTTTTACTGTCTAGTGTGTAGCCACTAAAAACGTATGAGGAGGTGAGTAACCTGACCAGACCATCAGTCTCATAGTGGTGAATGCCATGGGCTGGCAGAGATATTTGACATGGAAAAGACATTTAAGAAGGGCCTGCACTAGAGTGGTAATGATGGAGAATGGAAAGGAACGTGTGTGTGTGTGTGTGTGTGTGTGTGTGTGTGTGTGTGTGTGTGTTTACAGGACAAAATAAAACTGGCAAGACGTGCTTGCTGATCAGATACAAAAGATGAAGGTGAGGGAGGATGCAGGAAATTCAGATGTGTAGCCTTGGGGAAACACTGGTAGCATAAACAGAAACAAAAAAATCAGAACAGTAAAAGATATAGAGAAGAAATGTTCATTTTTTTTTTTTCTGTTGAACTTGAATTCACAATACAACTCTCTCCTGCTATGCACCATCTTGCTCAGTATTCCAGTTACTTCCCCCAAATTGGGGCTCCAGGCCACTGGCAGTTTATAAACCCTAACAGTCATTTCCAGGTCTTCTGGGCTCACAGAAGCAGAACTAGATGTCTAAGGCACATCCATTGTCATCAGCTCGCAATAAACACCAGGCTTTAAAAAAAAAAAAAAAAACGGGATAGTCTTTCTTTTCACAAAAGCACAAGCCTGTTCTCACTAGTGGGGCCAATCTGGTCTGAGCAGAACATAAAGTCTCTCCCCAAATGGAGGTTAAGACTCAAACAAGAAAGAACACCTGGCTTTAATGACCTGGGCAATTGGGAGTCTTCTTTCTAAAGTGGTACCACAGGTGGTTCCCGCATGTGCATCTGTCAACATAAAAATACTTTCAATCCTTGTCAGAACATTTATAGCATTCCCTGCTTCTATTTGAACCACAAATATAACTGAGAGAATTGAGGGTTTTCCCTTCTGAGGTTTCTTGTTGCTGTTTGCTGGTTGGTTGGTTGGTTGGTTGGTTGGTTTTTAAAAGGGAAGTGAAGAGCTACCCTCCACCAAGGTTTGGCTTAGAAACTCCACCAAGTCACCAAATGGTGGTATAGATTCATAGTGATTGTGCTTACTCAACTTTTTCTGTCAAGGAAGGAGGTGTACCCAGGGGGTTGTGCCCCCACCTACAGGATCTCCGTGGGAAACCAAAATCACAGTGCAAGGTATTAGAACACCGAAGATTTCTACAAGGGGATAGATTAGTAGGGTGAGCCCTAAGGTCAAACCACAATAACACACAACTGTTAACTAATGATTCAGAAATTGGGAGCAAAGAGGCTATACTGGTAAATGAGATTGGGTGAAGGGGGTCTAGTGTGAGGAAATACCAACCAGTTGATGAAATCCCTTCTGGGTGCCAAAGGGATACTGAACCCTACTTTGTCCTCATTGTCCTAGAGCCAACTAGCCAAACTCAGCTTCATCTGTTCTTTATCCACAGCCTGCTTAAATTCCTGTTGGGAGAGTTGTGATCAGAACTAAGAGTGCCACCTACAGATGCTTAGTGCTAAATATGTATTAGAAAATCTGAAGAAAGTCATTCACAGCCCATTTTACAAGATCTTAGTAGATCTCAAAGAAGGGAGAGAGAGAGAGAGAGAGTGTGTGTGTGTGTGTGTGTGTGTGTGGTGTGTGCTCATGCACATATGCCTGAGCTTATTGGGGGAGGGAGCAAGTGATAGACCAGGAGAAAAAAAATGACTGAAATTCTGGATCTGAGGGAGGCTGGAAGGGTGCTGGTGACGAATACTGGGGAATTCAGAAGAGGACTTTAGGAGAGAGGATGAGCTCATCCTAACCCTGTCCTCCATCCCCCCAGCACACTTAGTCTGAGCCCGTAGTGGGACAAATTCTCACCTCTTTCTGCCAGCATTTCACGCACTTCTTTGAGGACTCTGAGCTCCTAGAATTTGTGAGAGGTAGTTATAAAACGTCTACCTCCATGTTTCTTACATGGGACTTCCAGTGGCTAAGCGAAGTGGCATGGCTGTTCCCTCCCCCTGCTTATCACTGGTTGGTGTAGCCTTGCTACTACCATCCCATTTTCACCACCCCATCTCAGCCTACTGGCAGCTACTAATTTTCTCAATACCTGATCTTTTCTTAAAAGAGCACTAAGCATCAAATTGTAAACCATCAAGACCTTAATATTTTTTTCTTCAGTTAAAGAGTTAACATTTAAGCCAGGGGAATATATCTCTAATGATAAAACTTTGAACAAATAGAAAAGGTATTTTGTAACATGGATCCTTCTGTGAATCCTCAAATTACATCATATAAAATTTGCCTATATGTGTTTAACTTTATCACAAATACTAAATTAACACTTGCCTTTCTATGTGTTATAATGGGAATAGTCAGGAAGAATGGAGCGCAAAACTCAGCTCTACACTCTTTTAAGCTATATGACTTGGGCAAGTCATTGAACTGTCCTAAGTGTCAGTTTCCTAATCTCCAAAGTGTGTGGGGAGTGGGGGGAATACCTCCCTCACAGATTTAGTGGTTAACTTTAATCGTTTAATTCATCCTTAAAGTAAATCCAGTGCTTCACACATAGTAAGTGCTCAATGAATGTTAGTTGCCCTCTTCATTCTTCTCCTTCCAGTTCAGTAACTATTTCTGGGCCAGCTTGCTTAGTGGACTTCACTATATTTCAGGTAGTTTTTTCCCATGACCCTCAGGTCATATTTCCCCTTATTAACAGGTCATTACATTAGTTAAACACTTTCTCATGCTTGTCAGTGACATCTTAATTTAAACATAAATTCTCCTGACTTCAAAAGCCTTCTTGTAAAACAGATGAGAGGAAATTATACTCTTCTGATCACAGGACCACCATTTAGCAGGTACTAGGTTTTCTTAATAAAAAGTACCAAGATAGTGCATAGAAGGAAAAATATTTGCCAGAAACTCTAAAGCATACAAGAGGAACTAAGGGGAAAGTGAGTTATAATCACATTGTTGATTCTTTTTCCCTTTTATTTCTCTTGGGAGTAGAGTTCATTTTCCTGGCTCCCAATACAATGACACCATAGTGGATGTATGCATATTTTTAGAAGAGCTGTATTATTGTTAACCTAGTACAAGTGCTGCTTTTAATCATCCAAGTCATGCCTGAGCGATGGGTCTAACACAATAGGGAGACAATGACTAGACAAATAGGGCATTTCCTGAAATGTGCAGGAACATAATCAAGCAGGGGAATTATCCAAAATTCCATCATGTACACAATACTTATCTTCTTGAGTCAGGAATGAGGGGATATTTCTCAGTATATTTCCCACTGAACTGACCCTTTTTTTCCCTCCCTCCACCCCTTTCAAAATCTAAAAGAGAGTGATTTCCTCCTCCAGTGAAGTCAGACCATCCATGTTGCTACATGCGGTTTGAGGGATGACATGAGAGAGGAAATGAGGGACGAGAAAATGTGAGCTCTATTCTCAGAAGCTGACTCTGATTGACAGCAGGTAAGAACAAGGTGAGGAGGAAAGGAGGAGGCACCACAGTCACCCACTCCTGACTCAAAGCCAGAGCCCATTGTTCTGACCACACAAGTGTGACTGGAAAACAGCAAAGTGTAACCCTCGTTGCTTTCTCTAAAGACATTCACCTTCTGCCTTTTAAGGGCAGTTGCAGGCAGAAGGAGATGAGGGTGGAATCACCAAAGTTGATTCAGACTCAAAGAAGCTGAAGGAGAGGTTTGATGAGAGAATCATGGCATGGAATGGTAACATGCGGCTTTCAGAGCCATGGGCCTGTGGCGTAGTGGCAACCAGCACAAGATACCACCAACATGCTTACTCTACTGATCTTCAGAGATGGTCAGTGGGAGACAGGCAGAAAAGGAGGAATTTATAGCTTGCCTGTGGAATCTGGATTCACAAAAAGTTCAAGATTGAAAGTAAACTACTCTGAGATCAACAATAACCTCACAGACTCACAGTCCCCAGCTAGTGTTCCAAACATTCATTTGTTGAGACTTGAGCATATGTTTCCCCCTAGGAACAGTGTCATTTGTATAGTTAATTCCAGGCTGGCCTTCATAATCCATGCTCAGTCCTGAGAAGCAGAAGCAGCAGCAGGACTCCATTGATCTCAAACTGGGATGCTCCCCGTCCCCACAGGAGCAAGCCACAAAGTACCAGGGACTCCAGAGTCACAGGATATACATGGATGTCTTCCCTGAATCAGTTTTACTTGATGATAAGTCATTTTAAACATGACATGTAGACGATATATGGGATAGAAGGCTAAATTCACATGAAACTTTAAAATAAAACCCGGATATGCACAAAAACTGTAAATAGGAGTTAACTCCATGATTATTTTATATAAATTCACATTGTTTGACTTGATTTTTTCCCAACAAGCATATCTACATTTATTTGGGGGGAAAATACATTTTTAAGTAAATGAAGTGTGGACTCTTTAAGAAATCTCTCACAGAACAAATTCAGGCTGTATCCCCAGACATTGTTGATTGGCTCCCATCCAACACTAAAGTCTTTCCATGAGCAAGTCTGAGAAGCATGGAGATGGAAAGAATCCTGGACAGACCGGAGATTTAGAAGACTAGTGTGCAAGGCCTAGCTTTCATCACAAACCATGTGATACTGAGCATACTATTTGTGATTGCTTATTCACCCAGTAGACATTTACTGAACACTTACTATGTGCTGGATACTGTGAGCTAGGAAGTTCTTCATCCATAAAATGAGGATAGTAACATAGCATACAGTATTATTAAAGTCAAATAAAGTACTATACAAGTACAGAAGCATTCCATAACTACAGTTCTACACTGATATAGGATACTTCGCAATTTGAGGCACTTTATGGATTAAGAAGAATTCCCTGGATTAATCTTTGAACCTAACCATTATGTACACTTTCTATGCAGGGAACATTATGTTAGGGTACCAGGGAACACATCTTCCTCTCCCTGTTTCTTTCTCTTCCTCTCTCATATGACCTATGGGGTCACAAATGAGGCCACATTCCCATTTCGAACTCAATAGCTACTGATCAACTTTTAGGATCAAAAAAGAGAATATATCAGTTCAAAGGACCCTCCTGATCCTCTAGAGCCCCATGATGAATCCATTACTCTTTCAATGTATCACAAAGAAAATCTTTACTTGGAAAGGATATTCATGTGTCAGGTGTTCACAGTCATGAGCAGCTCCGAAGAAAAGAGAAGCTAAAACAAACAGAAATGGAAATATTTTCCACTAAAGAGTGTCACTGCCTTCTGGAGTTAAGGTAGCCCTGACTTCTGCAAGGGAGTTCCCCGGCTGCTCAGGTCTGCATCCCAGGATGAATGCAAAGTATACAGTCTTCTTGAAGGAACTCAGCTTTGGAGGCTGAGTTTTCAAAGTTCATAAGAAAGTTAAAAAAGTTCATAAGAAATTAAAAAAGAAAAAGAAGCAATAAAACAACCCCCAAACTAAAGAAAATGGTTGTTTTCACCTCAAGGTAAGCTTTTTCAGAAACTGGGGGTTAGAGCCACTGGAGAAGACTATCATGAAGGATGGGAATGCCACCAATGAATCTGGTTGAATCCCACTGTTAGGGTTGAATGCAGTTAACTCCCCTCAGGCCAGAAAAAATTACAAGCCTTTTAATTTTTTGGTTTTTAATCCTTAGACGGGTTATAGGCTAATTTAAAAAAGCTTTGACAAAAGCATCTAGAAGCAAAGGAACCAATGTCATGGTTAAGTTGATTCAAAAGAGAATGAAGAGGGGAACCTGGGTGGCTCAGTCATTGAGCTTCTGCCTTCGGCTCAGGTCATGATCCCAGGGTCCTGGGATTGAACCCCACATCGGGCTCCCTGCTCCGCGGGAAGCCTGCTACTCCCTCTCCCACTCCCCCTGCTTGTGTTCCCTCTCTCACTGTGTCTCTCTCTAGCAAATAAAAAAATAAAATCTTTAAAAAAAAAGAGAGAGAGAGAGAATGAAGAGACTACTTCCTGACCACATCTACAAGAGGCCACAGACACAAGCCCTTTTTTCAAATGAACTCATTTATTAAGCACCTGCTATATATGAGACACTGGAAAGGTGCTCAGGGAACTAAAATGAGGATAGATAACCCCTGAGTTCTATTTCTTCACTATGTACTGGGAAAACAAATCCTACCAAAATAGCTTTGTAGAAGGGAGTCTGTTAAGAGTTATCAATGCATGCTATAGAAGTACATAGGAGACAGACATTAATTCTGAGAGAAGATCTGAGAGAGCAAATTGAAGGAGAGATATTTTAAGATGATAAAATGAAAGGATAACATAAGTTGATGAAATTGCAGAGATTAGTTATTTGGTAACTAAAATAGTAATAATTGGCCAAAATGTCCAGTCATGAAAGAAGGAGGAGGAGGAGAAAAGAGAGAGAGAGAAAGGGGGAAGGGGGAAGGATGGAGGAAAGGAGAGAAAAAGGAAATAGATCAGCAAAACATGCTTGCACCAATTAGCTGCACCGTGCTTATGCAGTACCAGTCTCCCCAATTTCCCTTAGGTTACTAGCCAATTTAGAGACAGGACATTTAGCAGATACTGTCGGTTGCCTCTCCAACATCTGTCCTCTTTCTTCCAGCTTTGTTCAAGTAGCCTTGAGCCTTAACACGGGCTGCCTCATCCAGAGCTACAGAGATGGATTCTGATTGGTCCAGCCTTTCATGTAGCCTCAGCCCTCCCCTGACCAGTGGTTTGTTCAAGAAAAAACATGTGACACAATTCTATTCAATGACACTGCAGGACTTGGAGCAACGGAAGAGACCATTTTTTTTCTTTTCTCTCTGCATATCATCTTGTCTGGATTTGATGCTTGGAGCTGCTTGTAGAGCAGGAAACAGAAGAAGGCTGACTCTCAACAATTACACCAATGAATTAACCCACCCTGGAATCCCTGCCTCTCCACTTCATGCTGTATGAGAAAATAAATATCCTTACCGCTTCAGCAAGCTGCTTCACATTTCTGTTACTTGTACTGAGGGAATCCTAACTGATACCAGGAAGTATCATATCTTTGATCTGCTATGGCTAGGAAATGGGCACAGATATGGACTCTAGGAGATGGTTCATTGTCACCAGGGTTTGCATGACATAAATGTAGTAAAGCCTTCCTATAAAACTTACTGAGGCCCAAATTTGGTTCTGATCAGCATCCTCCACATTCCTCTCTGCAGGCTCTCACATTTGTTTGTCTACTGGGTCATGGATATGGAGGACTCTCACATTGGATTCATCTGGCACTGAGATTAGACAGAAAAGGGCCCACCATGCGGGAGAACTGAGAGGAAAAAGGAGGTAAGGGATGAGGGGGTGGCCAGAATGATCACACAGGCTGATGAACAAAACCATGGTGTCCAAACAACTGACTTTCAGCAGCAATGCCTCCTCCTTGCATATGACATATAAACACCTGGAATATCATACATTTATCCACAACTTCCTATTTCCAAAGCACTTGGAAACATAATTTCACATATATCTGATGCTCAAGAAAATACTCATGAGCTAGGTAGAGCAGGTATTTCCACCTCCATTTAATAGATAAACAAAATAAGATCCAGAAACATGAAATGAACTTGGAAAGCTACACAGTTGGTGTTGAGGGGAACTGGACTTTGGATTCCCTTCCCTAAAAAGACCAGGAACATAAGAATATAAATATGAACATGTTTAAATATATTTAATAATAATTAATATACTTAATTAAATACAAATATAAATTACAAGGGATTCAGGCCATGGGTAGTTCTTACATACTAATAGGAGCAAGAGAAAAAATACATTAGAACAAAATATAAGAGATGCACAAAAAAACTTTGAGGGAAGTGTTTTACTCCCGGATCATCTGATATGTAATGCAAGAAATAATTTTCACCATACCATATTCAGTAGAGTTCACCAAGGTTTTTTTTTTTTAAGCCTCTATGATGTAGAAGGTGCCCCTTGGGCTGAGTCTTAAAGGATGCACTGAAGTGAGACAGGGAAGCCTGGAGGCAGGGAGGAAACCCCAGGCAAAGAGAACATGTTATGCTACCATAACAAAGAGTTATTTATCAGCTTGGTGCAGGGGAACTTCAACCAGCTTCATGTTACTGGAGCACTGGATGCAGCAAATGCTAAGGACAAAGCACAAAAGTGAAGCACCAGAAAACCACTGTCTTCCAAAGGCTCAGTCCTGCCCTCCACAGATAGCCAGCTAAGGAGTTTGGGCTCTCTTGTATAAGTCCATGGCCCTCAAACTTTTTCTGCTCATATACTCACTAAAATAACTTAAAGGGCGCCTGGGTGGCTCAGTTGGTTAAGTGACTGCCTTCGGCTCAGGTCATGATCCTGGAGTCCCGGGATCGAGTCCCACATCGGGCTCCCTGCTCAGCAGGGAGTCTGCTTCTCCCTCTGACCCTCTTCCTTCTCGTGCTTTCTATCTCTCATTCTCTCTCTCTCTCAAATAAATAAATAAAATCTAAAAAAAAAATAAATAAAATAAAATAACTTAAAAACTGTGTGTCTCATGTCTGCAATTTAGTATGAATTTCATGGAAAAAAACAAGGTGGACTGATGGGTATATAGATGGATGGCTAGATATGTGATAAGGCAAATATATTAAAGGTTTATAGAATCTAAGTGGTGCATATACTGTTTACTGTATAATTCTTTAAATTTCTCTGTATGTTTAAAATTTTGTCACAATAAAAATGTGGAGAAAAATCCACATTCCCCCTCACACATATTTAAACTTTTTCATCATAGGTTTATTTTTTAAATAAAAGGACATAGAAAATGTTACACATTTTATAAAATGAAAAAAGAAATGACTATTGAAACAAATATTGTATTTTATGATTTGATAAATAGATTTTAACTACCCTGTTGATAAAGCACATTAAATCTGAGAGAAATCACGTAAAATATGCATCCTTAGTTTGTATACAATTATCGGGGAAACTGATAGCTCCCATGCATTCTAGTTACATTCAAAAGAATTACCATCATTAACCTTTTACTGTTTCAGCTGACAGATCAAGGTATAGTGATTAACCATTAAAGGAAGTTTTTTCTTTTTTTTTAAGATTTTATTTATTTATTCATGAGAGACAGAGAGAGAAAAAGGCAGAGGGAGAAGCAGGCTCCCAAGGAGCAGGGAGCTGGACGCGGGACTCGATCCCAGGACCCTGGAATCATGACCTGAGCAGAAGGCAGCCGCTTAACCATCTGAGCCACCCAGGCGCCCCGGGAAGTTTTTTCTAAAAACCAGTATTTCAAGTTATCTCTTTGTTTGATATTCAGGGGTTTTTATATCCTAGGGCAATGTACCAAAGTAAAATTTAAGATGGGTAAAAAGCCTATCTTTCTTTAGTAAGGAGTAGAAGAATCTTGTGATTGCAGGCTTGTTCAGATATTAAAGACCTAAAAATTGATTTTTTTAAAATCCATTCATGCGGGGCACCTGGGTGGCTCAGTCAGCTAAGCGGCTGACTTCGGCTCAGGTCATGATCCTGGGGTCCTGGGATCGAGCCCCGCATCAGGCTTCCTGTTCAACGGAGAGCCTTCTTCTCCCTCTCCCTCTGCCTGCCGCTCTGCCTACTTGTGCTCTCTCTCTCTCTGTCAAATAAATAAATAAAATCTTTAAAAAAATAAAATAAAATCCATTCATGCACAGGGGGCCTGGGTGGCTCATTTGGTTAAGTGTCTGACTCCTGATTTTGGTTCAGGTCATGATCTTAGGATCATGAGATCAAGCCCCAAGTTGGGCTCCATGCTCAGCAGGGAATCTGCTTGAGATTCTCTCTTCCCTCTCCCTCTGTTCTGCTCTTCATGCTCTCTCTAAAATAAATAAATAAGTCCTTTAAAAAGTAAGTAAAATAAAATCCATCCATGCACATGTACCCCCTTGAGAGTGTGTAGCTCCACTTGGAGACTCTTCTCTAAGTAGGAAGTCATCAGCTATAAGATGTGCTGAGAAAGGACAGGATTGGTTTTAAACCATGACTCTGGAATGAGTGTAGAAGACAGATTTACGGGGTCAAGAATGGAGGGCTCAGGGATACCAGCTAAGATGATATTGCAGTCACTGGGATCTAAAACAGGAGAGAGATTTTAGAGCAGGAGCTGAGGAAAGAATTTAAGAAATACTTTCAAGGGGCAGCGCTCAGCTGGACTGAAGACTGACCAGATGCAGAGAGAAAAGGAAAGAAAAAGCAGAGACTGACCATTTGACCCATTATGGTAAAATAAATATACTCTATAGAAATTTAATATGTGTACAGTCTGGTGAGGATAATACATGTTACAACATTATAAAAATTTCTGCAACCATTGATGGTACCTTTTCTCAGTTATATTAAAATGTGACAGTTCAACCTAGAGACTATCCCTCAATGCTCTAGCTTCCATCTCAAGGGACCACATGTTCAAGGGCTGACTGGGTCTTGGGGGTACCTGCAGAGTCCCAAGCTACAGTCAAGGCAATTGGAAGAATATGGAATGAGAATTAGGGGGAACAGAATATAGGCCCTGCTCTGCCTCTACTCTTTCCTGTGTAACTTCAGAGAAATCACTTAACCTCCTTGACCTTCACTTATATCATCGAGAAAGCAGAAGATGTCAACAAGATGGTCTGCAAAGTCCCTTGCCTCCCTAACCTTATTACAAGGCTCAAAAATCAATGGATTCTGGACAAGCCAACTCCATAAGAATAGTGAGAGAGTTAAGAGTTGAATGAAGAATTTGACAGATCATGAAGATGAATTAGCTGCAGGGAGAGTCAATAGGTGTAAATTGCTGTAGGCTTGGGGGCTTTCTGCAGCCCCTAGTCAGCACCCGGAGGGAGAAGGTGCTAATGATACTATGGGGACAGAACTGCTGATAGTTATTAAGCAGCAGGCAGTGGAAAACCCAAATTTACACTAATGTAATCTGAATCAGTGCCAATATCAGCCCAATGATGGTCGTCGGGGTGGGTGACAGCACTCTGAGAAGTTGAAAATGATGGCTAATAATAACGCGTGGAGTTAAGCCAATATATGCATTTCTTCTTTTTCTTTTAAAAAGACCCCACTATACTAGCAGGTGCTTCTCCCTAGATAAAGAAAAGTGTTCATTTTTTCCAATAGTCTATAAAGAGATAGGCCTATCTTCTTTTTAAACAAGTGAAAGAAAGAGCACTGGTACAGGTCTTTGCATTTTCTACCTGAGCTCACATTTGGATCCAAGGTGAGTTATCGGAAACAAAGCAAGAAGGCTGGGTTATGCAGTGGAAGAGAAACAGAAGCACAGAGCCAATAAACTGAAGCTGGTATCCCAGATACATGAAGAACAATTCAATTAGAACCAGTCCCTCTTGGTAAAAAAAAAATCCATGAAATCAGGGTAAGAGAGCCAGACAGACCAATCTCCTGACTCCACTGGGGGCAGGCAGAGCTCTCCACTTTTTCAAGATCTGTTATCTCACTTTAGCACAACTCTGTGATCTCCAACCTAACCAATTCCATTTCCAAGCAGATACTGCATGTGAATTTGCTTAGGAAACAGATAATTACTGTATTTTTCTAAGTGGATTTTGCTATTTTTATAACCATTCACCCCCCTGGAGCCCTTCAGACCAGCATGGACACTGTTCCAAACACCCTACACATTCCATTGTCACCTAGAACATTTACTCCTCCCTGCCCAAGTCCCTGTACCTAAACCAAGTTCATCCTTCAGATCTCACTATCTTTGAAGCCACCAGCCCTCACTCCATCTCTAAGCTCCTATTATTCTTATAGACCATGAAATTATTAAAATTTAGAACATGATTTCCCTAATTGTTTTCATTCTTAACAAAACAGTTTTGTTATTGTTTACATTCTTGCAGCTGAGGGACATCTCCTACCCTTTGTTTTAACCTCCTGTAATCCTAAAAACAGTTTGAGGCAGTTGTTAACACTCTAACACAACCTGTTTCCCAGGACTCCACAGTGGCAAGTTTGTCTTTCCTATCCTTCATGCCCAGAAGTAGGTGTGGGTGTGACAGTTCCTGAAACAAAAGTAACTTGCCCCAGCATCTACCTGCCCTGCACCATGCCTGGTAGGGCCTTAGCCTCACTTCCTAACATCTCATATATCTCTCAGACACAGTCTCTCAGAGGTTCCTCCTGCAATAGCACAGGAGACCAAGCAAGACCCCAGTGTCAGGGGAGATGGAATGTCATGGAGGAAGAAGAGGAAAAAGATAGTGACTGAGAGTGTGGAGGCTAAGATGTGTTCCCACTGTGGAATGAGGAAACATGAGTCCCACAGGGCAAGGACAGCCTGCAAGGCAGTTGGAAAAGTGCCCATGAATGAAGGCACCTAGAGAAGAGGACAGATCATAGTTTGGACATTAGAAAAATGGGAAAGTAGAAGAAATCAAAACTCAAGCATCAGGAATTTAAGCACAGTCACCAGAAAGCCCATGAAGTAGGACATGCCTGATCCTCTGTCATCTCAAGTCACCTTAAAAGCACAAGTATGATAGAGCAGGAATGGGAGCCACCAATTTTCCAGAATCATATTACCAGTCACTGAGTTCATCTGAAAAATGTGTATTTTTCATTGATTAAAAAATAAATACAATCTTGTGTCAACAATGCCTCCAAAGTATGTGTGGAAAAAACAACATAGCCTGTTTATTATAAGAGATATTCTCCTGCATATGATGCATAGCAAATAGGATACATAACTTGTAATAACTCATTATATATTATATAACTCATAATAACTTATTAGCCAATAACAACTTAGTAGCCAACACATATATGAAACCAACTTCAACAACCTATGAAGTTAAAATGTGCCAGGCAAATATTTGCAAATATTAACTCCTTTAACTCTCACATCAACCCTGTTATTAGCCCCACTTTACAAATGAAGAATCTGACATACAGGCAAAGTAAATGTCTTTCCTAATGTCACCCAGATGCTAAGTGGTGGGACTGAGATTTGAACCCAGCATGTCTGACTCTACAGTCCTTAGTCTTAGCTGTTTCTTCCCACCTCTGTGTCATTTTGCCTATTAAGTTGTACTCTCTAGCCAGATGACATAGAGATGACACAGTGGCAGCAGTTTATTTGCCATTTTATGTCCCCCACCCCAATACCTAACATCCAGAGCCTAGTTCCCTGGGTCATCCCAGTCTGAAACTCCTTAGTCAGCCCTATGTCCTACTTCCAGAAAACAAAATCTGAAGAATATTTATAGGTTTATTGGACTAGTGTAGATAAATAATCTAGAACATTCTATGTGCCAACTCTTTTTTTCATTTTTAAACCATTATTACAGTGGATAGACATACTTTTACTGACAATGAAAGAACACATTGCTCCTTCCTTCTCCTTGGCCACCAAGCCGGCAAAGCTTTCACTCTCTACCACCACTCCAACCTCCACCCCCAGGGATGTAGCCTATGAGCCGTATCTCCTCCCCATGGACCCATTGCCTGGGCTGCACAGTCTCTCAACATCTCAGAAAAGCAAGGATCCTCTTCCTCGCTGACACCCCAAAACCTCAGCATCTGTTCATTGATCTGCTGACCATGAAAAAGTAAGTGAAAATTTTAAAGTTTTCCAAAACTCAATTTCAAATGTTTTGTCACATTCACAAGCTGGGGGAACTTACATTCAAATTCTGGCTTAATTTCCATAAACAGATATTATGAAAATACTGTTTTTCCTAATGTTTGAAAATCAGAAGAATCCTCCCAGACTCCTGGAATTTCAGGAGGGCAATGCCTTCACTTCACCATTGCTGCTTTTCTGGACTTTCACACACAGGTGGCTTCCTTCACTGCTCCTTTGACAACCTCTCCCCCTCATTTCCACACAGCATTTCCACTGCTCCTTCCTTCCTTCCTTCTTTCCCAGACTGGAGGAGGCTAGAGAGACTGTGTCCCCCTGGGTTATTCTCCACTGCCTTAGTATATATGGCTTCACTTCAGGTGTGTGAAAGTAGCCACTGAGTTCATGTCATTTACTCTGCTTAAACATGAAATAGACTCTACTTGATTGAGGGTAAAAATATGCTTTTGAAGAAGGAGTCAGTGGAGGCCCATATTTACAGGACATTTATTGCTGCCACTTTATGGGGAAAATTAGTCTTTTATGCTTTCAGTAATGATTCCCCAGACCCTCTTTTCAAACCACCATGCTCATAAATTCCTTGTTTTTAAGGCAGGGCAAAAATGTGCTAAAGCGTGCTCTTCCTCACTCACCAGCATCATCTGGTAGAGGATGGAGAGGTATCCTCAGAAGAAGACAGTCTGCTGGCCAGGTCACGATGCCAGCAGGCTGCCAGGCCCTCCCTGGACACTTCTTCCAGGAGTGGGGGCAGTGCTATATAACTGAGGGAGTTCATCCAGACAGCACACATTTCTTAGAAATACAACTGGCTCTTTAAAGAAAGGAAAGCCCAGGCATTGGGAAAGGAAAGCCAGGTCAGGCTCTCTGGGCTTTTACTGCGGTTGAATGATGCTAGCCAGACGCTATTTGAAGAGGGTCCCCTCATGCAGGGCATCTGGCCTCAGTACATCCCATTTCTAAGTGAGCCAGAAATAGCTGCTTTGAAACCTGGAGAAGGTTCTCAGATAAAGCCAGCTATGGCTTGTGTTGCCCTCTTAGGCTATGCTTTGCAAGACCAGAGTACTTCCCGATTCCAGTCAGTACTACTACCTGAGCAACCTCTACCACCTCACTCAAACTTAGTCATTTTAGACTCCCAAAACATGACTCAAAGTTACCAGCAAGAGAAAATAAAAATAAGATTGCCTTATGCTTAAAAGTAAATCACTTCCTATTATTTAGAGGGTGGGGAGAGGGTGCCTGGGTGGCTCAGTCGGTTAAGCGTCTGCCTTCAGCTCAGGTCATGATCCCAGGGTCCTGGGATCAAGCCCCGCATCAGTCTCCCTGCTCCGCGGGAAGCCTGCTTCTCCCTCTCCCACTACCCCCTGTTTGTGTTCCCTCTCTCGCTGTGTCTCGCTCTGTCTCTGTCAAATAAATAAATAAAAATCTTTTAAAAAAAAGGGGGCGTGGGGAGAGGGCAATGTTCAATGGGAGGCTTGTGAATTCTTATGGCTAGACTCGTGCTTTCAGGCTAATATGATTAATACTAATGCTACAAATGTGGGATGTGGTATTGCCTAAGAATCAACTCTTCTCAGAGAAGATTATTCAAATATTCCAATCACATGGCAGTCTTGCCAAACTGTAGATTTGGATTCCACGGTCTGAGGTGAAATCAAAGATTCTGCATTCCTGATAATCCTGATAAGATGTCCCCAAGAGCTCTGGCTTTGGAGTTGGACAGATTTGGGTTTGAATTTCATTATTTATTGCCCTCAGGGTATTGGGTAAATTCTTTAAGTACTGAGCCTCTATTTTTTTACATGCAAAGTAAAGCAAATAGTAATAATACTTGTCCATCCTTCTTCCCATAGTTAATATGAGTTTCAAGCAGCTCTGGAAGCTCAAAATGCTTATACAAATGTTAGGTATTACTATTGACTCCTTTCAATTATACTGTTTTATGTATTGAGTTACTCCCAGATTTTGCTTAGCAATAGAAAGAAATGCCATTTGCAACATATTGCAGAGATAGAATAGATGAGGAAGAAATTCCAAGAGGCTGTTTTTCTTCCATTGTCCCCTCAAAGGCCAGTGATAAAACAGGCAGAGACAAATCACCTGTCCTGGTGTTAGAGAATTTTTGCAGGAGATTCTACTACGTTTCTTGGTAAACTGTTGAATCTCAAGTAAAATGAAGCACTTTTTTGGTTGGATCATTCCTGGGTCTACATGATCCCTATAATTGGTTTATTCAATAAAATCATCAGCTGTGTCTTGGATTTGGTGCTAACCATTCATAATGGTAAATGGGTTGCATTTTTTCCAATCACATTCAATACATGTTATTCAATTAAAGGAGAAAAAAAACATAGGCCTTAGGGTCACATACATCAAGTTTAAAGCTAGAGTCTATAGCTTATTAATTGTGTTGACCCTAAACAAATTGACTGACTTCTCTGAGTCTCAATTTGCTCATCTGTAAAAGAGGGTTAAGAATTTGTATCACCTAATATTTGGGGGGAATATTTGGGGAAATAATAAGTTCCCGAAACCTAAAAGATGGCCAGTAAATAATAGATTCCTCCCTTTTGTTCTGATTCTGTGCCAGAAAACAAAGAACAAGTTAACACTTTCTAAATGTGTTAAAAATTAGGCAACGTTAAAAATACTTCCTATGTACCAAGAACTTCATTAAGCACTTTAAAAGATTCACTCATCTAATCCTCAACAAGGCTTTTACTATTATTTTCCCATGTTAGCAATGAGAAAGCTGGGTTGTAGAGAAGTATCTTAGTCCAGTCCCCACAGCTGGTAAGTGGCAATGCCAGGATACAAGGTCCAGAGGGAGCTAACTCCAAGGCTCTTACCCTTACACATGCCACTGACTCAGCCTCCTCCTCAAAATAACCCTTCACATGGAGGTGGTCATAATTCACTGTTGGCCATCTCTTTTTCTCATTCTCAGGGTGCTCTTACCATTGTCTAGCATGCAAGCTAATACAGAAGATGTTACATTTTGGAGTCCATCCCATAGAGTACTGTCTGCCATTAGCACACTTTGAGAAAGAGCCATGGGCCAAGGGACATTGCAAGAGAGTGAATAAAACAACAGATCTGGAAAGCCCAGAAATGAACAGTATGTCAGTATGACCTTACATCCTTCCAGAAATATCACATATTTTTTTTTAAAGTATGCTTTTTAACTGAATAGATGGGAGACCAAACTGAAGAAAACTTTTAACTATTAAAAAAATGACTAGTCTCAGGCCATTTTAAGGCTATGGAATTTGTGTTTAAATAATAAATCTAAAAACTCTAGGGAGTTCCCCCTCCTCCTCTAGGACCCCTTCCTCCCTCCTTAAAGACAACTTCACCCTAACTTTTCTTTTCTCAAGTGGCATTTAAGAAGAAGATAAGTGAAATGATTTCTAACAATGGTGAATTTTTATGATCACATGGATGGAGAAACTACTGAAGATACAAGTCAGTCTGACATTTTTGAAGTCTCAAAACTATGTGAGAACAGGGACCAATGTCCAGGTTCCTAGACTTAGAACTCCAATCCCTAACTGATTGAGGGATTGGCTGATTGATTGACTGCACCAACATGTATTGAGAGTTAACCATGCATCTTATACTAGACCAAGTACTTAACATACTTCATTCATTTAATCTTTCATAAAATGTTATGAGCTCAGTGTTCTTATTATCCAAATTTACAGATGAGGAAACCAAGTGTCAAAGCAATTAGGTAATTTTCTCAAGGCATAGCTAATAGGTCATCTAGCTCTGACTGATTCTGAAGGCTGAACATTTACCTACTCTGACAACTGTCCCTAGATTTTCTTTTTTTTTAATAATTTTTATTGCTATGTTAATCACCATACATCCTTAGTTTTTGATGTAGTGTTCCAGGATTCATTGCTTCTGCATAACACCCAGTGCTCCACGCAGAATGTGCCCTCTTTAATACCCATCACCAGGCTAATGATTCCCCCCACACCCCTCCCCTCTAGAACCCTCAGCTTGTTTTTCAGAGTCCATCGTCTCTAATGGTTCGTCTCCCCCTCCAACTTCTCCCCTTCATTCTTCCCCTCCTGCTATCTTCTTCTTTTTTTTCTTAACATATATTGCATTATTTGTTTCAGAAGTACAGATATGTGATGCAACAATCTTGTGCAATTCACAGTGCTCACCATAGCACATATCCTACGCAATGTCTATCACCCAGCCATCAATCCCTCCCACCCCCCACCACTCCAGCAACCCTCAGATTGTTTCCTGGGATTAAGAATTCCTCAAATCAGTGAGGTCAGATGATATATGTCTTTCTCTGATTGACTTATTTCACTCAGCATAACACCCTCCAGTTCCATCCACGTCATTTCAAATGGCAAGATCTCATTCTTTTTGATGGCTGCATAATATTCCATTGTGTATATATACCACTTCTTCTTTATCCATTCATCTGTCGATGGACATCTTGGCTCTTTCCACAGTTTGGCTATTGTGGACATTGCTGCTATAAACATTGGGGTGCACGTACCCCTTCGGATCCCTACATTTGTATCTTTGGGGTAAATACCCAGTAGTGCAATTGCTGAATCATAAGGTAGATCTACTTCCAAAATTTTGAGGAACCTCCATACTTATTCCAGAGTGGTTGCACCAGCTTGCATTCCCACCAACAGTGTAGGAGGGTTCCCCTTTCTCCGCATCCCGGCCAACATCTGTCATTTCCTGACTTGTTAATTTTAGCCATTCTGACGGGTGTGAGGTGGTATCTCATTGAGGTTTTGATTTGGATTTCCCTGATGCCGAGCGATGTTGAGCACTTTTTCATGTGTTTGTTGACCATTTGGATGTCTTCTTTGGAAAAATGTCTGTTCATGTCTTCTGCCCATTTCTTGATTGGATTATTTGTTCTTTGGGTGTTGAGTTTGATAAGTTCTTTATAAATTTTGGATACTAGCCCTTTATCTGATATGTCATTTGCAAATATTTTCTCCCATTCTGTCGGTTGTCTTTTGATTTTGTGGACTGTTTCTTTTGCTGTGCAAAAGCTTTTTATCTTGAAGAAATCCCAATAGTTCATTTTTGCCCTGGCTTCCCTTGCCTTTGGCGATGTTTCTAGGAAGAAGTTGCTGCGGCTGAGGTCGAAGAGGTTGCTGCCTGTGTTCTCCTTTAGGATTTTGATGGACTCCTGTCTCACATTGAGGTCTTTCAACCATTTGGAGTCTATTTTTGTGTGTGGTGTAAGGAAATGGTCCAGTTTCATTCTTCTGCATGTGGCAGTCCAATTTTCCCAACACCATTTGCTGAAGAGACTCTCTTTTTGCCATTGGACATTCTTTCCTGTTTTGTCAAAGAAGAGTTGACCATAGAGTTGAGGGTCCATTTCTGGGCTCTCGATTCTGTTCCATTGATTGATGTGTCTGTTTTTGTGCTAGTACCATACTATCTTAATGATTACAGCTTTGTAATTGAGCTGGAAGTCTGGAATTGTGATGCCGCCAGCTTTGCTTTTCTTTTTCAATATTCCTCTGGTTATTCGGGGTCTCCTCTGGTTCCATACAAATTTTAGGATTATTTGTTCCATTTCTTTGAAAAAGGGGGATGGTATTTTGATGGGGATTGCATTGAATGTGTAGATTGCTCTAGGTAACACTGACATCTTCATAATGTTTGTTCTTCCAATCCATGAGCATGGAACGTTTTTCCATTTCTTTGTGTCTTCTTCAATTTCTTTCATGAGTATTTTATAGTTTTCTGAGTACAGATCCTTTGCCCCTTTGGTTAAATTTATTCCTAGGTATCTTATGGTTTTGGGTGCAATTATAAATGGGATCGACTCCTTGATTTGTCTCTCTTCTGTCTTGTTGTTGGTGTATAGGAATACCACTGATTTCTGTGCATTGATTTTATTTCCTGCTACATTACTGAATTCCTGTATGAGTTCTAGCAGTTTTGAGGTGGAGTCTTTTGGGTTTTCCACATACAGTATCATATCATCTGCAAAGAGTGAGAGTTTGACTTCCTCTTTGCCGATTTGGATGCCTTTGATTTCTTTTTCTTGTCTGATTACTGTGGTTAGAACTTCTAATACTATGTTGAATAGCAGTCGTGAGAGTGGACATCCTTGCCGCGTTCCTGACCTTAGGGGAAAAGCTCTCAGCTTTTCCCCATTGAGAATGATATTTGCTGTAGGTTTTTCATAGATGGCTTTTATGATATTGAGGTATGTACCCTCTATCCCTATACTCTGAAGAGTTTTGATCAAGAAAGGATGTTGTACTTTGTCAAATGCTTTTTCTGCATCTATTGAGAGGATCATATGATTCTTGTTCTTTCTTTGGTTAATATATTGTATCACGTTGATTGATTTGTGGATGTTGAACCAGCCTTGCAGCCCAGGGATAAATCCCACTTGGTCATGGTGAATAATCCTTTGAATGTACTGTCGGATCCTATTGGTTAGTATTTTGGTGAGAATTTTTGCATCCATGTTCATCAAGGATATTGGTCTGTAATTCTCCTTTTGGATGGGGTCTTTGTCTGGTTTTGGGATCAAGGTAATGGTGGCCTCATAAAATGAGTTTGGAAGTTTTCCTTCCATTTCTATTTTTTGGAACAGTTTCAGGAGAATAGGTATTAATTCTTCTTTAAATGGCTGATAGAATTCCCCTGGGAAGCCATCTGGCCCTGGGCTTTTGTTTGTTGGGAGATTTTTGATGACTGCTTCCATTTCCTTAGTGGTTATAGGTCTGTTCAGGTTTTCTATTTCTTCCTGGTTCAAATTTGGTAGTTGATACATCTCTAGGAATGCACCCATTTCTTCCAGGTTATCTAATTTGCTGGCATAGATTTGCTCATAATATGTTCTTATAATTGTTTGATTTCTTTGGTGTTGGTTGTGATCGCTCCTCTTTCATTCATCATTTTGTTGATTTGGGTCATTTCTCTTTTCTTATTGATAAGTCTGGCCAGGGCCTTATCAATCTTGTTAATTCTTTCAAAGAACCAGCTCCTAGTTTCGTTGATCTGTTCTACTGTTCTTTTTGTTTTTATTTTATTGATTTCTGCTCTGATCTTTATTATTTCTCTTCTCCTGCTGGGTTTAGGCTTTATTTGCTGTTTTTTCTCTAGCTCCTTTAGGTGTAGGGTTAGGTTGTGTTTTTGAGACCTTTCTTGTTTCTTGAGAAAGGCTTGTATTGCTATATACTTTCCTCTTAGGACTGCCTTTGCTGTATCCCAAAGATTTTGGACAGTTGTGTTTTCATTTTCATTGGTTTCCATGAATTTTTTTAATTCTTCTTTAATTTCCTGGTTGACCCATTCGTTCTTTAGTAGGATGCTCTTTAGCCTCCATGTATTTGAGTTCTTTCCGACTTTCCTCTTGTGATTGACTTCTAGTTTCAAATCATTGTGGTCTGAAAATATGCAGGGAATAATCCCAATCTTTTGGTAGCAGTTGAGACCTGACTTGTGACCTAGGATGTGATCAATTCTGGAGAATTTTCCATGGGGACTAGAGAAGAATGTGTATTCCGTTGTTTTGGGTTGGAATGTTCTGAATATGTCTGTGAAGTCCATTTGGTCCCGTGTGTCATTTAAAGTCTTTATTTCCTTGTTGGTCTTTTGCTTAGATGATCTGTCCATTTCAGTGAGGAGGTTGTTAAAGTCCCCCATATTACTGTATTGTTGTCAATGTGTTTCTTTGCTTTTGTTATTAATTGTCTTATATAATTGGCTGCTCCCACGTTAGGGGCATCGATATTTACAATTGTTAGATCTTCTTGTTGGATAGACCCTTTAAGTAGGATAGAGTGTCCTTCTTCATCTCTTATTACAGTCTTTGTTTTAAAATCTAATTTGGCTGATATAAGGATTGCCACCCCAGCTTTCTTTTGGTGTCCGTTGGCATGGTAAATGGTTTTCCACCCCCTCACTTTCAATCTGGGGGTGTCTTTGGGTCTAAAATGAGTCTCTTGCAGACAGCATATGGATGGGTCTTGTTTTTTAATCCAATCTGATAGCCTGTGTCTTTTGATTGGGGCATTTAGCCCACTTACATTCAGGGTAACTATCAAAAGTTATGAATTTAGTGTCATTGTATTGCCTGTAAGGTGACTGTTACTGTATATTGTCTGTGTTGCATTCTGATCTATGCTGCTTTTAGGCTCTCTTTTTGCTTAGAGGACTTCTTTCAATATTTCTTGTAGGGCTGGTTTTGTGTTTGCAAATTCCTTTAGTTTTTGTTTGTCCTAGAAGCTTTTTATCTCTCCTTCTATTTTCAATGATAGCCTAGCTGGATATAGTATTCTTGGCTGCATATTTTTCTCGTTTAGTCCTCTGAAGATATCATGCCAGTCCTTTCTGGCCTGCCAGGTCTCTGTGGATAGGTCTGTTGCCAATCTAATGTTTCTACCATTGTAGGTTACATATCTCTTCTCCCAAGCTGCTTTCAGGATTTTCTCTTTGTCTCTGAGACTCAAAAGTTTTACTATTAGATGTCAGGGTGTTGACCTATTTTTATTGATTTTGAGAGGGGTTCTCTGTGCCTCCTGGATTTTGATGCCTGTTTCCTTCCCCACATTAGGGAAGTTCTCTGGTATTATTTGCTCCAATATATCTTCTGCCCTTCTCTCTCTTTCTTCTTCTTCTGGGATCCCAAAATTCTAATGTTGTTTCGTCTTATCATATCGCTTATCTCTCGAATTCTGCCCTCGTGATCCTGTAGTTGTTTATCTCTCTTTTTCTCAGCCTCTTTATTTTCCATCATTTGGTCTTCTATATCGCTGATTCTCTCTTCTGCCTCATTTATCCTAGCAGTTAGTGTCCCCATTTTTGATTGCACCTCATTAATAGCCTTTTTGATTTCGACTTGTTTAGATTTTAGTTCTTTTATTTCTCCAGAAAAGGTTTCTCTAATAACTTCCACACTTTTTTCAAGCCCAGCTAGTATCTTTAAAGTCATGATTCTGAAGTCTAGGTCCGACATCGTACTAATATCCATATTGAGTAGGTCCCTGGCAGACGCTACTACCTCTTTTCTTTTGCTGAGGTGATTTTTTTCGTCTTGTCATTTTTTCCAGAGGAGAACAGATGAATGAGAGAACAGAATGCTAACAGGGTAACAACGTCTCCAGCAAATATACTCTATACAAATCAGAAAAGACCTGAAACCAGGGGACAAGAAAGGGAAAGAAAGAAGAGGAAAAAAAAGGAAAAAGAAAAAGATAAAAACAAACAAAAACAGAACAAAACAAAAAAAAAACAGAATATGATCAAATATGATCAGGCTAGTGCATAGATCAGTGCCACACACTAGCTTTTGGGCATATTTTGGTCTGTTAGAAGAAAGTGCCTGCTAAAATTTTAAAGGAAGAATGACTTATATATGTACAAAATAAGGGTTGATACAAAGAAGGGATGGAAGATATTGTAAAGATGAAAATTATAAAAGATTTTATAAAAGGAAGTGATAAGATAAGAAGTTGTTTTTAAAAAGAAAGAAGATTTAAAAAGAAAAAGAAAAAAGAAAAAAAAGAAAAAAAAAGGGCGAGAATGTGATCAGGCAGGAGAATAGAACAAAGCCATACACTAGTGATTTAGGGTATATTTTGATGTGTTAAAAGAAATTGTATCTCAAAATTTTAAAGAGAGAACAACTTATATATATATGCCAAAAATAAGGGTAACTACTATGAAGGGATAAAAATGACTCTAAAAATGAAAAATAAAAAATTTTTTTTTTAAAAAAAGGGATTGATAAGATGTTTGAAAAAGGGAAAAAGAAAAATTAAAAAAAAACAGTTAAAAAATTAACTTTGAAAAACTAATGAATTATGGTAAAAAAGCCATGAATTCTATGTGCAGTATTCCCCTAGCGCTGGAGTTCTGCCTTTCTCATTGATCGGTAAACTTGGTCTTGGCTTGCTGGCTGTTCGTGCTGATCTTCTGGGGGAGGGACTGTTGCTGTGGTTCCCAAATGTCTTTGCTGGAGGCGGAATTGCCCCGCCCTTGTGAGTCCGGGCTAAGCAAGCTGCTCCGGTTTGGTCTCAGGAGCTTTTGTTCCCTGCAAGCCCTGGAGGACAAGGGTGAAAATGGTGGCCTCCCAATCTCCGCTGGAAGGAGCTGAGAACTTGGGCCCTGCTCCTCAGTGCGCCCCCAGAGAAAAGCAGTCACTCCCGTGTCTTCGGTCTCCGGCCGCACTCCATGCTCACCTGGCCTGTGACCGAGCGCCTCTATCTCTGGCACCCGACCCGGTGTGGAGTCTCCAAACCCAGCAGATCCCTGCGGTGCGCTCCCGCGCTGCTCCTCTCAGGGGAGGGAGGGGAGTCTCCCCAGATCTGCCGCTTGTTGGGTCCCTGCTGGAGGAGCAGTGGCCCGACTGGGCCGCGGATCACAGTTTATGGCAACCCTGAGCTGAGAGCCAGCACCTCAGCTCCGTCTCTGCAGCCGGCTTCCCTGCTCTGATACCTGGGAGCTCTGCCGCACTCAGGCACCTTTCTGTGACCCCGAAGGTCCTGAGACCACACTGTCCCGCGAGGGTTCCACCCCACGCTTAGCCACTGGAGCGAGTGACGTCCCTCAGTGGAGCAAACTTCTAAAAGTTCCGATTTTGTGCTCCGCGGCTCTATCACTTGCCAGAAGCGGGAGATGGAGGCCCCCTCCCCCACTGTCTAGCCTCCCGAATATCGCCTCGGATTCACTTCTCCGCACATCCTACCTTCCAGAAAGTGGTCGCTTTTCTGTTCAGAGTGTTGTTACTATTCTTATCTTCGATCTCCTGTTGAGTTCATAGGTGTTCAGAATGGTTTGATCCCTATTCAGCTGAATTCCTCAGACCAGATGAAATCCAGATCTCCTATTCCTCCGCCATCTTGCTCTGCCCCCTGTCCCTTGATTTTCTTTTATTTTCCTCTCTTTTCTTAAGCTTATATAAGACTATAACAGACACACACACACACACACACACACACACACACACACACACACACACACACCAGATAGTAGTCAGAATCACTGATTCAAGCTCAAAGTAATATAATGGACTTTTTAGCTATTCTCCCACCCCTGTCCTGTTTCTGGAGATGGGGTATGACTGCTTTCTATTACCCTTCCCTCAATTGTCAAACTCTATAAATGTGCCAACAGTGAAGCATGAGTTGAATCAAGGAGTTGCTTGAATAAATTCTACAGTCATTATAATGTTAGCACATGGAAGCTAAATCGAAGACATAGGAGCTTCCCTGTATCAGTCTCTTCTCCCACCATTTCCAGTCAACAGACACCCCCCCATACACACACACACCTCACCTATTCCATGTTATCCTCACTTTCCTTCTCATTTGAGCACTTCTGCAAGATGATTCAATGGTATACAAAAATGCTGATCTGGGACTTACCACCTAAAGTGAAGTCCTAGTCCTACTATCATGATGTCACTTGAATGAATGTGAGCAATTCACTCACACTTCTGGATCACAGTGTTTTCATCTCTAAAATGGGGCCATAAATTCCAGACTAGCTTATAACAGGATGATGCCTAGACTCTAGGGAAATAGCAGATATGGGAATGCTCTGAAAACCCTAAGTTATTAAATGCTTACTGTGTGCCAGGTACTACACTAAGAAATTGAAATGAAGTTTCTTATATAATCCTCCCCAAATAACTTTGAGGCAGAAATTACCACAGATGAGGAAGCTGAGGCCAGAGAACTAAAGTAACCTACCCAGGACCACACAGTTAATAAACTGGAATGCAATCCATGTTTGTCGTCCTGCTGCATAGTACTTTTTTTCAGGAATGGCTACTTTAATCCTATTAAAAAAAAAAAAAAAGGAACCGGGTGTGGAAGGTGTCTCCATTTCTACTGTCTTTGTTCTGAAGTCAGCCTGGTTCTGTAGACATCAGGGGCTTGTGCTACACAGTAGATTTCAATCCTTCGTGCCCATGGAAACAGCATAGGGAGCTTTAAAAAATACTGACAACTGGGTTTCTCCCCAGAGATTTTAATTTGATTGGTTTAGGGTGACACCTGAGCATGAGGCCTTTTAATAATTCCCAGATGATCCCAATGCTCAACCAAGATGGTAAGCCACTGTGAAATACTGGCAGAGTCCTACAAAAACAGAAGATCCCAGGATGCTCAAATCTGGGTTCTGAATGTTCCCTTCATAAGTGGGAAGCAAAGGGGTGCTGTGGGATGAGGTGGGGGAAGTGAGGAGTGGAGTACTGGTGGAATCCAATATTCATTGCTGAATTCTGAATGGCAACTTTCTTGGCAAATACATTACCGGTCATGTCCCAGCCATAAAACCTAGAGCTCTCATTTTCTCGGCGGCCTTATATACTCTGAGTGCTTTCCAGCATTATTAACCTCCATGATCAAAATAGATAGGGAGGCTGAAAGCCAGGGGAAACCTCTTTACCTCTTCTGAATTGCAAAGCCACACAGTGAAAAAGAAGTTAGACTGCATGTGAGCATTCTTGCTTGAATCAGACAAATCCAGAGCCTGGACAAATTCATTTTGTGTACATAATGGGTTCAGGAGGGCTGTGGATTTAGAGAAATAAATGTGTCATAATTAGACTCATTGCTATTAGTATAACAGCATGCTTTGTTTGAACAGTGTTCCATATAAACAAGGTTGTCTCAGCTTCTCTTAGGCATATTTCTATGCAAAAATTAGGATATGTAGAGGAAATATCACTTATTTAGGACTGTCCATCATCTAAACTCCACTCATATTTGGGTAAATCACAGAATTGGTAGGAGACAGAGTCCAATTTCTATTGGGGAAACCAGAGAAAGATAATCCTGCTCTCTCCTCGCAGGAAGCTAGAGTGTGGCTGTGAGACTTGATATTGCCAAGCACATGCTCCCACCCCATACTCGCATAGATTTTTCAAAGAAGGGTGTAAAAAAATGAATGAATACATGGATGGATAGATGATGGATGGATGGATGGATGGATGAATAAGAATGTGGAATCAGTCAGAGATTTTTCGTGGTGGCCGTGATGGATTAAAGGATCCAGAAACAGGGAAGAAAGTGTCTAAAGGAGATATAATCCACCAGCATGATGAGTGTCCACTAACTATGGTGCTAGAAGCAGTGGAGAGTCCCCAGTTGGCAAACAAGTGTCCTTAGCAGGATCCTCCCATGATAGTGTTTCAGCTATGCCTTGTGTCCCTTGATTACTACCTGAACCTATTGTCCAACCTGCCTGAATTCCATAAGCTATTGCCATTCTTCCCCAAGAAACTCCTCTTTTCCTTAAACAGAGTAGACTTTGATGGTTTCCAACCAAGAATTCTGTTAGTGAAGGGTAATATAAGGGGATCCAATTGTGCTCCTTTAACTACTGGTTATCCAGAAATTACTCATATGGTCCCTATACCCTACAGATTTTTATAATATGACAATATCTAATACTATCCCTAGCCCTTCTCGAACTTCTAATCCCTCACTTGCAAAATGCAAATCTGTGCAGATTTTCTTCTGTATTCTTTTCCACCATTATGAGAATTTTGGATGTAATGCACACAAGTGGTGAGTGAGTCATTTCAAGTTATGATTTAAGGAGTAAGAGTTAATTTCCTAGTCTGAAAAATGGAAACAAACATAGTGTACAGTCTAACTCAGAAGTCATAAGATGGGCTAAGTAGCATGAAGCAAGCTGTTGAAGTACCAAAATTTAGTATTCCATTTTTGACTTATAGATAATCCTAAACCCTATATCTGTCATATTTGGTCCTTGGATGCAGCATTCAAGTGCACCACATCCAAAATTATCTCTCAACATTTTTGTCTGACATCTTTTCTGCGGGTGGGGAAATAGAGTGTTTTGATCTGAAAGATCTTTTCTTGGTAACTGAATTGAAGGTGGGATAGGAAAAGAAATCCAAACCTCATTCTTCAGCTTTCTGGTATACTATATACGTGTGTCAAGCTGCATTTCAGATTAGGAGCCCATGGAAAAGGTTATCATAGATCAGCCAAGGTGCTGTCGTAAATGTCACCAAAGGAGTCAAATACAGAGGATGCAATATCCCCTAAACCAGTAATTTTTAAGCTAAAGATCATCTACTTCATGTCCACAGTCCCTGATGATCTCTCACTCCCAAAGTACTTACTGTCATCCACATGTAACAAATGGCCCCTGAGTTGAAAGGAAATATGGGACAGCTGTAAAAACTGTGGGGTTTGGGAGCAAAAAACCTAGGTTTAAATACAGCTTCTATTCCTGTTAGCTCTATGACCTTGAACAAATTCTTTAACCTCTCCAGTGCTTAGTTTCTTCTCTAAAATGTATACATAAAATTATATAAAATGCTTAGCACATTGTTTGGCATATAGTGAGTGAAAATGGTTGAACCCATCCAGATAGGGTAATTGAGGAGGCTTAAGGAATATCAACATGTATTCCCTTTATATAAGACACATTTATTGTCTGTTTATCATGTGCAAGGCTGTGCATGCATATATACACAAAAATAAATAAAACCTAGAATCTGACCTTAGGGATCAGTTGATGATTAAAACATTGGCTACAACTGGTGTTGTATGTAAGTGATGAACCACTGAATTCTACTCCTGAAACCAGTATTGCACTGTATGTTAACTAACTAGAGTTTAAATAAAAATTTGAAAAAAGAAAAATAAAAAATAATAATAAAACACTGGCTACAGTTTATAATCATCAGAAATGTATTGATAGAAGTCCCATTTTCCCCCATCTTCTCAAAAAAAAAAAACTTCCCCCCCCAAAAAAACTTCTCAAACTCCTCTCTAGAAATCTAATAATGTCTATATGTCTAATTGCTCTATGAGATTTGGCCCAAGAATCTCCTTTTCTGTAATGTATCTGCTTATATACCCCCTCCACACCCCCAGGGAATAGTATGCTAATAAATGTTTAACAACTAGCTCTCTGAAGGTGGTGGAGGGGGGACCCTAATTTGTAGTGTTTGCCAGCTGATATACTGTTAACACTCCTTCCAAGGTTGACTTTAAGCTACCTACATGACAGCACTAAGTACATAGTTGGGAAGAGATTTGCATAGTCAGCTCTCATGAGCTAATACAAGCTGGCTGCAACACACCACTGTGACCTCAGTTCAAATCAACCATTCTTTCACTTGTGTCCTGCTATACTTGGCACTGCTCTACCTAATGCAGCATCTGATTAGATGTCTGTCCATCTGCCTCCAATAAACTGCAAGCTCCTTGAAGGCAGGAACTTTACCAGTGTTTATTGTTGTAATTCCACACACCTTAGCCCAGAGTAGGTCTTCAGTGAATGCCTTCTGAGTGAGTGATGTTACAGGAAGCTTTCCATCCTCTTTGGCAATCCTGCACTCTTGGAGATACAATGAACTGGTCTTATTACCTTCAGGAGGTCTGTCCTCAGCTTCCCAAACTCTTCTTTTAACTTCGAATGTCCTTTTTCTCTATCCTCCTCTCCCATCATGAAGGGAAACCAGGAAATGTTCTAGTTGCAGTCATTTACACCTCAGAATGAATTGAATGTCTTGTTTCCACAAGCATGCCATGCCTTTGCTCTCCCTGGGCAGTGAATCATTGTCCTTAATTAAGATAATTTCGATGGCAGCAGACAGGAGTAAAAATTTAGTGGCAGCCATTCATTATGTATGTATATAGAAACAGCTTTAAAGAAATCTCTCTCCTGAAAATAACAATTTAGCATTTGTAAATATTCTGGGTCTCAAAAGCTAATGACATTTTGAAATCCATAGTATTTTATTCTGTGAACTAAGGCAAACTGACCACTTACTAAAATCAGCTATCCATCCTAAAATGCACAAGTCCAGAAATTCATCAATTCAACTTACTCCTTTTTTAAAGGCCTGGTATCTACCAACCACACAGAAATCTTGAAACTCTTATTTCAACTATCTCATCCTAAAAATAAAACCATCCTCAAGCATGTTTCATTTCATATGAGTTATGTCCTTGACAAATGATATGATAATCAAATCATATATTATGAGTGGCAAGAGGGAACATTGGTAATAATGGTATAATGGACTGAGGGTTTGTGTCCCTATGAAATTCATATGTTGAAGCCCTAATCCTCCATGTGATGCTCCTGGATGTGAGGCTTTGGGGAGGTCACAAGGATGGAGCTCTCGTTAATGGGATTAGTGCCCTTGTAGAAGGGACATAAGAGAGATGATCTCTCTCCACCACGGGAGGATACAAGGAGAAGGTGGCCATCTGCAAACCAGGAAGAGGGCCCTCACCAGGAACCCAACTGGACAACACCTTGATTTTGGACTTCCCAGCCTCCAAAACTGTGAGAAATAAATTTTTGTGAAGGCAAAAAAACCCACATTGGTAACAAAAATAAAGATGATTAACATTCTAACTGCTTGCTATATGCCAGTCACTAAGCAAATTGCTTTACATAAATTTACTCCTTTACAACCACCCACAGAGTAAGGAAACCTTTGACGACATAAATAATTGCTACTCAAATTTCTCTGCAACTTTGAAATTTTATCTTGGACTTTCCTAAAGCAAAGTTGTCATTTCACAGCTCTGGTACAGGTAGACTGAGAGCATGCAAGCCTTTGTGTATTTATGTATTTATTGCACACTCAATTCCTCAACTAGCAAGAGCCAGGCCAAGCCCTAGGAAGTATTAATTTAAGGCATGACATGAAATAATATCCACATGAATGGATTATCTCATATTCAATCACATTTGTTTCAGTATTTATTTAATTAAAAACACAACTATATTTATAATGGCAGCCTGTGCCTTCCAAGATCCATAGCCTTATTTCCTTCTGGAAGCACTCACTGAAGAGAAACTTTAAGTACTTCTCTTCATAGCCAAATATATCTTATTTTCATTAGAATTGCCTGAGCACATAGACATTCACTATAACCTTATTGATAATTGCACCTGATTAACCACAAACTGCAATGGAAGGAGGATTGAATGCTTTTTATTAATTAACATAGTCAAGTCAAGGAAAACAGCCTACATGAGGGATAGCTTGTATAAAAATAATTGACTCATTAATCTTAACCATATGAACATGTTCGCATTAGCAAGGTCAGTCACTAGAAAGGATTCAAACCAGAATAGCACATTCATGCAAGTATGATTTTGTAGTTATTTCACTTGGGGTAGCATGGAATTCCTTATAACAGTGAAGGTTTTCAGAAGGACATAATCACAGAAAAGGGAAAAGTTTTAGAATAGTGATCTTTCCTTTATATTTTCAAGTAGTCAGGGCACTATGCGGGAAAGCCACATTCCAACTTTTATTCCAGCACATAGGCAGTATTTTCACCCCAAAAGCAAGCCCATAGGCACATACTTCCTCATGCTGCAATAGTGCAGATAAAACCACCATGTGCACTTCAACGGCAGCAGAAGCATGCATGCCAGGAGCTGTGAGGCAGACAGACATTGCATCCTGGGGACTATAACTGGTTGGGAAAAGGATTTGGGTACGGGAGCACTTAAGCCTGGAAAGCAGTCATTTAAAATAATAACCAAAGGAAGTACTTCTTCACATAGCAGGTGGTAAACATCTGGAACTTGTTACTCCCAAAGACTTGAACAAGCCAAGAAATGTAAATAGGTTCAAGAAAGGTTTGGAAAAATTGCAATGCCCAATATCTTACTGGTTGTTGAAGAGAGGTTTGAGGTGTCTGGATGAACTCCCAACTTTTGATATTACTAAGGCAGCTGTAATATTCCTTTGCAAAACATCCCTGGGTCCAGCCTGTTCAAATGAAATATTTGGTGGAGTGAACCATTGAACTGACCCAGGATGGCCTCTTTTGCTCTTGTATTCTTAAAGGAAGCCTTCAGAGGGGCCCATTGGCAGAGGTATCTTAAAAAAAAAAAAGCTTCTTAAAACCTGTGTGATTGCAGGAATGTCTCTAAAACCTCCACGAATCATCTATGAAATGACCTTGCTTGTGTTGCTCCTCCTGATATCCTACTATTATTGTGAGAATCAAGTGCAATAATGCTTACTAAATTATAAAGGGCTGTGCACAGGTGAGGGTAGCATTTTTAAATATTTTATTTATTTATTTATTTGAGAGAGAGAGAGAGAGGGAACACAAGCAGGGGGAGCAGCAGGCAGAGGGAGAGGGAGAAGCAGGCTTCCCACCAAGCAGGGAGCCCGACGTGGGGCTTGATCCCTGGACCCCAGGGATCATGACCTGAGCCAAAGGCAGACACTTAAACAACTGAGCCACCCAGGCGCCCCAGGGGTAGCATTTTAATAACCTAGTTTAAGTAACCGTAACTTGGATGCCTCACAGGCAAATCCTAGGAATGCCATATCCAAGAGAAACAAAACTCAATTATAAAAAAGCTTAGATGATCATGACATAACTGATGTCTAAAGCGTTCTCTTTTCCTTTCCAAGGCCCCACCATTCATTCATCACAGTTGCTCCAAATCTGCTCTCTTCATTCTCACCAAGCTCCTGACCACCTATGCTGGTCTCTCCTCAAACACTCTCTTCAAGCTCTATTGGGAAAACTAATCTAGTTTTTTTCCCCATAACCCATTATCCCTATTAGCAAAACAAAGTCCAGGACCTGAACAAATTAACCAAAGGGGAAAATTGTATGTTAATTTTTGCCCCTCACAAGTATTTCCAATCTTTGAATGCAATGATATAGTATAAATTTCCACTGTTTCATGTGAGAAGTGTGTCACATGGGATTAGGTTTAGAAGGCAAACATCTCAAATCAACAAATGCGTGCTCAAGTATCTGCTGTTCTATATCACTGTGGTGGTGGCAAGGGTCAGGGAAACCCATGTCAACTCAGAAAGGCTGCAGTCTCTGGGGATCACTAAACCTGATGCTCTTCAACCTCACTAGCACGTCTGTACACCCACTTGTTCATATGAAGTTGCTTATCCAGCAACTCTGGCCTTGCTCTGATCACCATAGAGTGAGGGTTCTAATTCAGTGGCTTTGAACTAAAAAGAATCAGTGTTTGAGCCTTAGTTCCACCATTGAAAAGCTGTGAGACCTTAGACAAGTCTCTTACCCTTTTTGGGCTCCCATTTTCTTATCTATAAAATGGGGATTACACATATGCATACCTCCCATTGGACTAAATGGAGTAATGTACATAAAGCACATGAGTGCTGGGGCTGGCACAGAGTTAGTACATAATAAATGAGAAATGTGGTTCTCACAGATCCTCTGAGGTTCCACATAGATCTATAGGTTGCCACAGAACTGGGAGTGTGCTGGGTGGCATGAAAACACCAGCTGCTACAACTTGCACAATGTCATCTCCAATGATGTAAGAGATGACTACCAGGGAACAACCAAATAGTTGACTCCTTCTTCCAGCGTTCCACCTCAGCTGCCTGTTCCAGGTACTGGAAACTGCTTTTGCTCCAGAGGAGACCATAACCTGGATCTTCCCCTGGAGTCGCTGTGGCAGGTGCCGTTTGTTTTGATTTCCACAAACTGTTGTTCTTTTCAAGGATCATTGCTTGTCTAAGCCACATATTATTTTCTTAATGTTCTGGCATTGTCTCTATCTGATTGTTATAGGCTCCCATGTAAGCAGATCACTCTGGGCCTATTAAATACTGTATTTACTTAACAGCCAAATAGTCTCTGTGTGAACATTTCTGTGAAAAGGGATTTTTTTCAATGAGCTGTATTAGAGGTCAGTGCTTAGAGAGTCTCATTATTTTGTGAGAAGCCCATGACTCTCCCACCCACATCCCTCACATTCCAGGAGGGTGGAAAGATGTCACCACAGATACCCACCAGGGGATCCTTTTACCCAAAACACACAACCCTTAGGTCTTCCAGAAACTAAGTTTTCACCTTCATTATCTGAATAACTCAGAAATTATCATTTACTTTCCTCCAAGAGAAAAATAATTGTTCTCACTGTAGCTAGTGTTGTAAAATGTTCTGTGAAAGTGAAAACCATTTTTATTTCAGGAGCAATCAGATGGTATGTAAAGAAACAGCAGGGGTGAGTGGGGATTCATTTCAGTATCTCACAGCCATTTATATTGATTTTTCCTAGTTTGTACAAAAAAAAAAAGATTTCCCAGTTGAATTGAGCTCAAAAGTGGCACATTTAACAGGATCTTGAGGATCCAGAAGGACACCTTGTATAAATACCTTTAAGAATCTACAGTATGAGTCTTTAAAACCTGTGTCTACCAGGGAACAAAAGCTCCTGAGAACAAACCGGAGCAGCTTCCTTAGCCCGGACCGACAAGGGCGGGGCAATTCCGCCTCCGGCAAAGACATTTGGAAACCACAGCAACAGGCCCCTCCCCCAGAAGATCAGCACAAACAGCCAGCAAGCCAAGACCAAGTTGATCGATCAAGGAGAATGGGAGAACTCCAGCGCTAGGGGAATACTGCACATAGATTCATGGCTTTTTTTTTTTTTTTTTTTACCATGATCCATTATTTCATCAAAGTTAATTTTTCTTGACTGTTTTTTTTTATTTTTCTTTTTCCCTTTTTCAACCAACATCTTATCAATCTCTTTTTTTAAAAAAAAAAAACATTTTTTATTTTTCATTTTTAGAGTCATATTTTATCCCTTCATAGTAGTTACCCTTATTTTTGGCATATATATAAGTTGTTCTCTCTTTAAAATTTTGGGGTACAGTTTCTTCTAACAGATCAAAATATACCCTAAATCACTAGTGTATGGCTTTGTTCTAGTCTCCTGCCTGATCACATTCTCTCCCTTTTTCCTTTTTTTTTCTTAAATCTTCTTTCTTTTTTCAAACAACTTATCTTACCAAGTCCTTTTATAAAATCTTTTATAATTTTCATCTTTACAGTCATCTTCCATCCCTTCATTGTATCAACCCTATTTTGTACATATATGTCTTTCTTCCTTTAAAATTTTAGGAGGCACTTTTTTCTAACAGACCAAAATACGCCCAAAATCTAGGGTGTGGCACTGATCTATGCACTAGCCTGATCATATTTGATCACATTCTGCTTTTTTTGTATTGTTCTGTTTTTGTTTTTATCCTTTTTTTCCTTTTTTTTTTTTTT
>NW_027397101.1:9208863-9210588 GCF_003265705.2 Callorhinus ursinus | reverse complement strand
CTTTTTTCTTTCTTTCCCTTTCTTTTCCCCTGGTTTCAGGTCTTTTCGGATTTGTATACAGTATATTTGCTGGGGACGTTGTAAACCTGTTAGCATTTTGTTCTCTCATTCATCTATTCTCCTCTGGTCAAAATGACAAGACGAAAGAAATCACTTCAGCAAAAAGAACAAGAGGTAGTACCGTCAGCCAGGGTCCTACTCAATACGGACATTAGTACGATGTCGGACCTAGAGTTCAGAATCTTGACTTTAAAGACACTAGCTGGGCTTGAAAAAAGCGTGGAAGTTATTAGAGAAACCCTTTCTGGAGAAATAAAAGAACTAAAATGTAACCCAATCGAAATCAAAAAGGCTATTGATGAGGTGCAATCCAAAATGGGGGCACTAACTGCTAGGATAAATGAGGCAGAAGAGAGAATCAGCGATATAGAAGACCAAATGATGGAAAATAAAGAGGCTGAGAAAAAGAGAGAGAAACAATTACAGGATCACGAGGGCAGAATTCGAGAGATAAGTGATACGATAAGACGAAACAACATTAGAATAATTGGGATCCCAGAAGAAGAGAGAGAGAGAGGGGCAGAAGGTATATTGGAGCAAATTATAGCAGAGAACTTCCCTAATGTGAGGAAGGAAACAGGCATTAAAATCCAGGAGGCACAGAGAACCCCTCTCAAAATCAATAATAATAGGTCAATACCCCAACATCTAATAGTAAAACTTACGAGTCTCAGAGACAAAGAGAAAATCCTGAAAGCAGCTCGGGAGAAGAGATATGTAACCTACACTGGTAGAAATATTAGATTGGCAACAGACCTATCCACAGAGACCTGGCAGGCCAGAAAGGACTGGCAAGATATCTTCAGAGCACTAAACGAGAAAAATATGCAGCCAAGAATACTATATCCAGCTAGGCTATCACTGAAAATAGAAGGAGAGATAAAAAGCTTCCAGAACAAACAAAAACTAAAGGAATTTGCAAACACGAAACCAGCCCTCCAAGAAATATTGAGAGGGGTCCTCTAAGCAAAGACAGAACCTAAAAGCAGCAAAGAGCAGAAACGAACACAGACAACAGACAGTTAACAGTCACCTTACAGGTAATACAATGGCACTAAATTCATACCTTTCAATAGTTACCCTGAATGTAAATGGGCTCAATGCCCCAATCAAAAGACACAGGCTATCAGATTGGATTAAAAAACAAGACCCATCAATATGCTGTCTGCAAGAGACTCATTTTAGACCCAAAGACACCCCCAGATTGAAAGTGAGGGGGTGGAAAACCACTTACCATGCTAATGGACACCAAAAGAAAGCTGGAGTGGCAATCCTTATATCAGACAAACTAGATTTTAAAACAAAGACTGTAATAAGAGATGAGGAAGGACACTATATCCTACTTAAAGGGTCTATCCAACAAGAAGATCTAACAATTGTAAATATCTATGCCCCGAACATGGGAGCAGCCAATTATATAAGGCAATTAATAACAAAAGCAAAGAAACACATTGACAACAATACAATAATAGTGGGGGACTTTAACACCCCCCTGACTGAAATGGACAGATCATCTAAGCCAAAGATCAACAAGGAAATAAAGACTTTAAATGACACACTGGACCAAATGGACTTCACAGACATATTCAGAACATTCCATCCCAAAGCAACGGAATACACATTCTTCTCTAGTGCCCATGGAACATTCTCCAGAATTGATCACAT
>NW_027397101.1:9055670-9203863 GCF_003265705.2 Callorhinus ursinus | reverse complement strand
CTGGAGTGGTTGGGGGTGGGAGGGATGGGGTGGCTGGGTGATAGACATTGGGGAGGGTATGTGCTACGGTGAGCACTGTGAATTGTGCAAGACTGTTGAATCACAGATCTGTACTTCTGAAACAAATAACGCAACATATTTTAAGAAAAAAGAAAAAGAAGAAGATGACAGGAGAGGAAGAAAAGGGGAGTATGTCAGAGGGGGAGACAAACCATGAGAGATGATGGACTCTGAAAAACAAACTGAGGGTTCTAGAGGGGAGGGGGGGAGGGGGATGGGTTATCTTGGTGATGGGTATTGAGGAGGGCACGTTCTGCATGGAGCACTGGGTGTTATGAACAAACAATGAATCATGGAACACTGCACCAAAAACTAATGATGTAATATATGGTGATTAACATAACAATAAAAAATTTAAAAAAAAAACCTGTGTCTACAAGAGGAAAAACAGTTTATCCAGGGTGAGCGGCATGTAGGGAAGCCACCTCCTGTAAGGTAACATAGGAAACCCTACAACACATCAGGGAATCAGTGTACAACTGTGACAACTAATGAGTCATGCCCTTCCTGCCTCTCTCCCCCCTTTGCTGTAAACTTCACAACCATTGAGAAGAAAGCGAGAGACCTTTGAAGCAGGGAGGGGGCAGTGTGAACATGGAGTGCTGTCGTCATGGGGGCACCCTGCAACCTAAACTTACTACAGAACTTTCCATTTTGAGAGGCTGGATTATCAAAGAAGACCATTTCAGAGTGCTGCCAAGATAACAATGAGAACGATTTAAGTTATTTTATTTATCTTAACACCTGCTGCTAGAATATCAGAAAACTTCATGAGCCCATGCTATGTACAAGACACTGTGTTAGGTATTTGGTGGCAGAAGAACACAAAGTGAAGAAGTCATTAAGACTTGCACCGAAGGAGCTCAAGTAGAAGGAAGATAGTAGGGAAAGAGCAATAAAGACATACATAGTGGACTTGTTAACAAATTTGTTAATAGAAGTATAAAAACATCTTGGTGTACTAGTGGAAAACCTCATGGAAAAGATGAAATTCAAGTTGGGTTTCTTCCAAGAAGACTTGGAAGAAAAACAAAATGGCAGAGGTGATGCTACTGTAGTTTTTATATTAATTGCCTGAGTAGACAGTGATGCCATGGACCGTGATAAAGCAGCATAAAGAAGCAAGTTTGGGAGGCAAATTAATTCAATTCAAGATGAATATAAAACCCCTTACTCTATCCATATGATGCTATCCAAATGACATTGAGAAATTGAGGTCTCAGTCTTGAGAAGCCAAGTTTGCACTCTCTCAGGTACTGTGTGTGTATAAAGACCAGCAGTGGAGCTTACAGAATTATTTTCTGGGCCACATAATGCAGGCGACATGGACACTTTTGTTTCTTGTAGGCCAAGTCTTGTAAAGCCATAGCCTTTAGTTGTTATCCTCTGATGTCTGATTTAACTTGAGGGAGGTTTTCATAAAAGACCATGTCTACATTTTCAGGGTTGTGGTAGAAAAAGCTATTGAGATAATTCTTATCTTGCATTGGTTTCTCTAAAAGGCACTAAAAAAAAAAAAAAAACTGAGAAAGTAATCCCTCTACCTTTTCCTAAAGGTTGGTGGGCACTGACTCTGTGATCTAAGTCTTGGGGGAGGAAGGGAGATTTCACCATGGTTTTAGTGGAAAGGGTCACTGTGAAGGCTTCTTAATAGCCTGTATTTGAAAGAAAGAACACCCAACAAATGGACAAAGGCTAAAGTTTTATTGCAGCTTTATGGAATAAAAACAACAAAGTCCCCTTCCAGGTTGGAGGACCCTCCAGAAATCAGCAATTCCTGGAGGACTTCTGTGAATCTAGAGGAAGATGGGAGGACCTCCAAAAAGACCCAGTCTTAGCAGGTGAGGATAAGGGAGAAATGTGAACATATTCTGTACATTATAAAATGCTATTCAAATGGAAGGCATTATTACTACTTAAATGCCCAATGCTGTCTCCCCATTAGAAAATGCTCTCAGGAAAGCTTATTTCACATATTCAGCTAATGCATAGTCCCTTCAGGTTTTGTGTCTTATTAAAGGAATTTCTGACATGAATGAGCAGGTGATAATGTGACTGGCTATGTGTATGTGTGTGTGCACCTGTATGTGATAATATGTAATGGACAGTTGGTGAATCTGCTTTGATTGAGAGCATAATATGGCTACTAGTGAGGCTAATCATGGAGAAGTCCACAGGTAGAAAAATAGGCAGGACATGCTGTGTTCAAGCTCAAGTCACTATGCAGCCACAATTTTTTATTTCACAATGAAATCATACATATAAATAGACCCTAACTTTAACAACAGCAGCTACTATATACAAAATATACGTGTGCATGTATATATAACACTATATATTTATATATTATATAAATTATGTGATTATATAATAATTTTTTTCTCATTCTGTTTGAGGTCTTCTGATAAGGGTCCTGAAATTCTTGTCCTAAATCCACTTTCCATTTGATTGTAAGTGGGCAGGGAGTGGGTTAGACGGGATGAGTGTGTGTGTGTGTGTGTGTGTGACAGAGGGAGATTTGTGTGTGCTACTTCTCTAACGGCTGTTACGTTTCACATTCTCCATTTTGCCTTTAAGATACTATGTGCTTTGTAGATGGAACTTCCTGCTAGCCATACTTTCATAGGGAGATTAATGGAGATTGTCCTTGGGTAGTTATGGTCTTCCTGCAAACACATAGTATCCTAAAGGCAAAATGAAGAATGTGAAACATTAACAGTCACTAAGGAAGTATAGAACACAAATCTCTCCCTCTCTCTCTCTCTTTCTCTCTCTCCTTCTCTCTCTCTCTCCACACACATTTATCCCCACCATTCCACCCCTACCCACTTATAATCAAATGGCAAGTGGATTTAGGACAAGAATTCCAGGACCCGTACCAGAAGACCTGAAACAAAATGGAAAAAATAGGTCGCCCTGCTGCTTTCAGCATTCCCCAGAGAACTCTGTGCCTTCCGATAGCAAGCATGTCTGCTTCTATTTCTGACTCTTCCTTTAGGAGGCCCCTCAGGGCTTGGCTGCTCTGTTCCAAGAGTATACAACCCAGGGCACTCTGGCAACTTGCTCCAGTTTCTATATTAGACTCAGCATTTGTGTATTGATATGCTTTCTCCCTAATCCATTTTCCATCATTAAGAAGACTGATACTGGCAGCCAGAAAAATCTGCCACCCCAGTTCCCTCTTCCTGCCAAGACCCATCCATTCAATATTTATACTGAAAAAAAAATAGGAGAAATGATTACAACATTTACAAACTGTAGAATGAGTTATGTATCCATATAAGGAAAAGGACATCAACCTTTCCTTTCACATTCAGGCTCTCTTTCTCAGTTCACTAGCTTACAATAAAGCCAAACAGTTGTTCCTGTCCCTCTCTCAAGGACAGACATCCCACCTTAAGAACAAGACACATTTGGCTAAACAGAGTCATTTACCTTCAACAGGGAATATCTGATCTCATATATTAATCTGTACTTAAGGTTTCATTCAAGTCTAATTTTGTATCAATCAGTCCACCTGTCCATCAAAAAACAGTGTGTGGGGGCAGGGAGATGGGGGGATTGCTAAAGTTAACTTGGAGTTGCTAGGCTGGACAAGTGCCAGGAAAGACTGCCAGCAAAACAACTGAGCAGCCTGCCTGGTTGAAAGAAAGGGAGCCCAAGGTAGAAGGAAAGGGGAAACCCTATTGGTGAGGCCTGAAAGCCCATCTTCCAACAAACTGTCCAGGGAAACAGCCACATGTGGAGTCAGAGTCAGCCGTCAAGGGGCCCAGCAGCTGATTTCAAGTATAAACATTCACTGAAAAATATTCATAAAGACTTCAGGACCACAGGGACCCAAAAAGACAGATCTCTTTTCCTTCCTTCCTTTCTTCCGTCCCTCCTTCCCTCCTTTCTTTCCCTCCTTCCTTCCCTCCTTCCCTCCTTCCCTTTCTTTCCTTCCTTCCTTTTTTCCTTCCCTCCTTCCCTCCCTCCTTCCCTCTCTCTTTCCTTCTTTCCTTCCTTCCCTCTCTCTTTCCTTCCTTCCCTCCTTCCCTCCTTTCTTTCTTTCCTTCCTTCCTTCCTTGCTTCCTTCCTTCCTTCTCTCCTTCCTTTCTTCCTTCCTTCCTCCCTTTCCTTCTTCCCTCCTTCCCTCCCTCCTTCCCTCCTTCCTGACTTCCTTCCTTCTCTCCTTCCTTCCTTCTTTTCTTCCTTCCTTCCTTCCTTTTTTCCCTCCCTCCTTCCCTCCCTCTTTCCTTCTTTCCTTCCTGCCTTCCTTCCTTCTTTCCCTCCTTCTCTCCTTCCTTTCTTCCTCTCCCTCCTTTCTTTCTGTCCTTCCTTTTTTCCTTYCTTCATTTTACTTAGTACATTTATGTCCCTGGTTCCATTAAAGTTTGTATTGGCTTCTAAGGAAAAAACAAACCCCCATAGCACATAAAATAGAATCATTAAAACAAAAATAAAAAGAACAAGAGATGTGGAATGAAGAGACAATATTGGGAGGAGAGATCACTATAGCAGAAAACCTAGGGTAAGTATAATTATCACAACTAACCTATAATCTAGCTTTGAGCTACAGACATAAGGAGTTGCAAACACTCATTAACTACTGAAAATAAAGCATAACAAAAATTTAATGCTGAGAAAAAGAAGTTACATAGAGATTCAAACTGAAATCAATACTTATGGAACATAATTATATGCCAGGCATCTCCTCATTTAATGCTCCCAGTAAGCCTGCCATATGGTCATTACCCCACCCATTTTACAGATGAGGAAACAGGCTCTGAGAAGCAGAGTGACCTGAACACTAAGCAACTTCATGGACAATATATTTGATGACAAGCTGATGTGTGCCACAAGATGGTTCTTCATTTGGTCAAAGTCCTGAAAGGAGCAAAGCCACCAACGGTACCAGATTATTCAAGAAGCAGCTGATACCACAAGTGAGTAGAACCTCTTCCACTTGGGAAAGGAAAAGTAGAGATGGCATCTGAGTACTATTTGGGCTCTATCCATGAGCACAACATATCACAGAACCATCTTTAGAGGAGCATTTACTATTTTTGCTGTTGTTTAATCTGACATCCAGGAGCAAAGTCTACGAAACTGGAACAGGAAGCAAAGTCTGTGAACTCTCTGTAGTCGTATCCTAAATTTTGCTTTGCACAAGGGTGTGAGCAATTGTCAAGTCTCAGTCTGTCATGCATCAGGCTCCCTGGAACTTCCTGGTAATAATGAAACAATGATTTCTTAGGCCTCCGAAAATGGTGGAGGGTAGGGAGCTAGGTGGAACCTGACCAGGTCTAGCAGGTCAGCTATTTTGTTGCCATATGTCTCCTTCACATGAGAATTTATTTGATCCTCATGGCAATCCTGAGAGATAGACAATATGGTAGTTTTCAATCCCATATTATAGATCAGGAAGCCAAAGCCAGGAAAAATTAAGATTTTGCCATGAACCAACATAATCATGACAAAACCTGGATCTCCTGGCACTGAAGCCTATGCTTTGTACCTTACACCCTACTCCCACTCCCAGTAAGAAACGCCCTCTTGGAGAATGAAGGACAGCACTGTATATTGTTCAGAAAATCCAATTTAAATTGATTATGTGTCTGAAGAGCTATATGCCTGCCTGATAATAATTTGCTTTCTCTTCTGTGTTCTCTGAGGAATAATTTATGGGCCTCAGAAAGCTGAGTTACACAATTGAGCAACTAAAACTCCTGCAATTAATTTTACACTTGTGCCATGCTTCTTGCATTTCCACTATTGTCTGGTTCTGATTTTCTACATCCTGTTACAAAACTGGGAATCACTCAAAACCAGGCACCTTCTTTGTGGGTTCCACTCTTTCTCCACTCTCAACCACCTTTAGAGACCTAACAAGTCATTGTTCCATTATTGCTGAAAGTCCTAGGCATGTAGTCTGACAGACAGAAATTTGACAGCTGCCCCCACCCCTCCAAAAGGCAAAATTTAGGACAGGATCCCAGAGAGTGTACAGACTTTGCTTCCTGCCCCAGCTTCATAGATTCTGCTCCCAGATATAGGATTAAGCAACAGCAGAAATTCCAGAGTTCTGAAAATATAATGTCAACTGGGATGACAAAAAACAGATGCATGGAGCTCAGTTTCATATGGTGTCTGGTAGTGGAGTTAAAAATTTTAACAAGGGATGGAAGTGGGGAGTAGAAGCCAGAGAGAGAGAGAGGAAAAGACCATGAACTAGCTGCTTTGAAATCCTGATTTGGAAGCAGTAGTTAGAGAATCATAGTGATATCATATTCCTTTGTCCCTGTTAAAAACAGTGAAATTTAAAAGTCTAAGGAAAAGGGTATACAGATATTATTTTTCACTGGCACCAGGCAGACTGCACTGTTATGCTCATAATGGGCTTGAGATTGAGAAAAACCAGAATTTTTATCTTGTTATAGCAGTACTAAACAGATATGGGGGAATCTGAGTTCAAGTCCGAAGGTTTTCTGTCTAATAGAGAATAATGGAAGAAATGTGATATTTATTTTTAAAATACAAATTCACCTAGGGCTTATCTGTCTGAAAGTATGATAACAGTTACTGTGACAATGACAAATGAAGTCACATAGACTTCACTTGATGCTACAGACCAGAGTCCTCTATGGAAAATCCCTTATTATCCCATCTATCTCTAGGAGTCCCAGGGAAGGTCTTACATGTGCTTTCAAACCACTGCACTCCTACCAGGCAGCTCTGTCACCTCTGCCACCACACCAGAGCCCTCAGTGTACTAAGCCTTGGTCTATGGTAACTGAAGGAAAAAATGACACTCACTTCTCAGCCATGCGAGACCTGCTCAGAGGAGCCAGAAAACAGTATCTCTCCTGCTCTTCTGCTTTGTGGTGTTTTTAGTGGAATAAATTTGTCATATTTTACCCACATCCCTTTATCTCTATTGAACCAGAAATGAATTCCTGAAATTGGGCCAGAAAGAGACAGATTTGAGTTGGCAGCCTTCAGACTTTACCTGGAACATCCCTTTCCTCTGACAACCAAGGCTTGGTTACAACAAAGCCAAGCTCATCACACCAGTACCCTTTTCCCAAGAGGTCCTTCAGCGCCTTGAAAAGACAGACTTCTGGTAAACCACCTCACACTCGCAAGACATTCATTCATTCGACAAATCCTTACTGAGTACCTACTATGCACCAAAAATAACTGAAACTCAGCTTTCTAAAGCACTGGTTCTCTTTAGACCCTCCATAAATCCTAGGCTTATTCACAACCTTCCAAAACGTAAGAGCCTGCCAGCAGTCATGGGTAACCACAGGGATGTATTTCCAGCTATATCACCATCTGAATTCATGTAATATTAATCATTACACACTCAAACATCTCTTTTCTAAAGAAGTACACAGAAGCCCAGAGGCATAGCTATACTTAGAAAGCTGCTATAGGCTTTTGGGGAAGTAAAAGAATCCTGCCAACAAAAGACTTGTCCATATCAATATAAAAGAGAATAGGCACAATTATTAAAAAGTAGGCATTATCAGATTTATACACATGTAAAATAGGACAAAAGTGACTTCAAAGTATAGATAGAATTTCACACAAATTTATACAGTGAAGGGAAAGGAAAAAACAGTAACAATATCTCCTCTCTCCTTGAGAGATAAATGGATGCACCTTGTCATTTTCTTCTGTACACCTTGGGAGGGAGTAATTTCAGAGGTATGTATTTACAGTTCCAAAGGTCAGAAGGCCCATGATTTTGCATTGTAAAATCGAAAGGTCAGGCCTCTTATTGAGCCTATTATGTTTTCAAGGAGACACCCTAAGAAAGGGAGAATGGAAAGAGAGTCACCTGTCTCCTCAAAGAAAATTTCATCATTTTTACCCTTATGAGGACTGAGGGTCCAGATTGTAAAAAGGACCTATATTATCAAGTTGGAAATCACTGGATTTATATGGGTATTAGTGTGCTTCTGTATTGGATATTTTACACAGAATATTTGTAAAACGTCATGCTTACAGATTTTAAATTTCCAAAGAAGAACACATTTGCATTCAACACCCATTTCATCTATAGGGTACTCACTGACATCAAACAAAAAGCAAGACTCAGTGGGAAATGATGGTTGGAGAAAGAAATGGGGATATGGGGCTTAACAGGCCAAGAAAGACAAGGAATGACCAAAAAAGATGGTTTAGAAAAAATACCCAATACAGATTTTGCTGATTTCATAAGCTTATCAAGAATCGACACTTCCAGTGATAGATGGTAGCTATGTTTGTGAGAATAGCATAGCATATAGAGTTGACAAATCACTATATACCTGAAACTAATGTAACATTGTGTGTCAACTATACTTCAATTTGAAAAATTTTTAAGAATCAACACTCCAGTGTGTGTGTGTGTGTACTCATATGCTCAGGCACATGCCACATGTATAAATCTCAAATGAACAAATATTTATACTCTTTAACATTTTATGGCAACATAATTTATTAAGGTAGTACTTAATGATTTGGTTTTTCATTTTGTTCTTCTTTTTTCTGTTATGCAACAATGAGAAGGAATGAGAGGTATATGTAATTTGGTCTCAAAATTCCTCTGGTCACCTTTTTCCACACTTTGGTACATTTGTAGGGACCACAGCAGAACTGGCTTGAAAACAACTTCCCTTTCAGGCCTTGGTAGAGCCTGAGAGGATCTCTACCTCCATAGGTCCTTGAGTCAGCCACAAAGTTCTCAGTACAGTCCCTGGCATCATGTGGAGGGTGGCAGCTTCTTAACTCCAAACCACAGCTCAGATGCTGTCTTTTGAGGGAGGAGCTGGGCCCTGTAAAACCCGAATTTCCCATGCACCCAGAATTAGCATTGGAGCCAGAAGCAAAGCTAAGTTCACAACATCTACAAAAATACATCAGTGGAGGGTATTCAGTTTTGTTTTGGTTGTTGTTTTTGGCTATCACTGGAAATAACATTTCAGTGGATTTCAACCCTCATTTTGACTCTTCCATTACATTTCACTTAGCAAGTCATGACTCCACAGGAATGAATAGGCACCTAAGCCCAAACACCCCACAAACTGGACCATCTCGGCACCTTCTGACTTTTGTTTTCTTTGCTTTCGAAAGACAAGTCCTTCAGCTCCAGCTGCAAGAATTATGAGCTAAAGGCAAGCTGTGCTGGCTGATGAGGGTGGCTCCGCTGGGTCACCTCTCACCTCAGATAGTACTGGCTGAGCAGTCACCTGAAGGGGAAGCCAGAGGAAGCACTTCTGCATCAAAAACATGGGGTGAAATATTTTTAAAAACAAAGCTTTCCAGCATTGAATTCTTTTTGGCAAACAAATTCTAATATCTAGCAAAGCATTCCCTTCACTTTCTGTTAGCGCAATTCCTTTCTAGAAATCAGAGCAGAAGGATTTGCCACAGGCAGGCCACACTAGGGTCATTTCTAAACATTAACTTTTGCCTACTGAGGCATACTGTATGTGGGAGTTTGAAATAGAGGACATATTCTCTAATGAAAATTTTGCAAGCCCAAACTCATCCCTAAAAATAATTTTCTAAATAAATCAACTAAATCAGCCAATGATCATTTTCATTTTTCTAACATTTAGTATTCTGTTCAAAGAGGACATGATGATCTGTGATTATATCTGGGTGTTGAGATTATGGAAGGCAACTTTTTTTCATACTTTTCTATAATTTCATCAAAACAGTGCATGCATTTTTGTAGAAAGCTGTTTTTTTTTTAATTTTGGATGTTGGGGGGATTTTACTTATTTTTATTTTTAGTGTGGCTAGCTTCCCCAAAGCTCACCGCCTTGAGCTGTCTTTCAGGCTAAGAGAGGTCTCAGGAGTCACCTGAGCCAGCCAGATTTTCAGTGCAACCAGTTATGGAGCACACATTAGCTTTATTGCCTTGTCTGGCTGTAATTTAAGAGAGACCTCAAATCTGTTGAATCAGATACCCAGGGGCAACTCAGAAAGGAAGAGGCTCACCAGGTTTATTGCATTCCCTGGAAAGAGGGCAGAATGACTGAGCACAGCCCGGATACACCAATGGCGACACTTTTATATGGGGATCAGCAATTTAATTTGTCTTTGTATTTTATGAATTGCAGGCAGAGATGTATTTGCAGGAAAATACATGGGCATTTTTGAAAGCGATTAATTAAGTATGCAATTTATATGAAAACAATTTACTGCAGGACATTATCAGAGCACCCAAAATGCACATGCAATTTCCTTGCCTTCTAATTTGTGGACATAATTTAGTTTGATTGTGCAATTAGGAAAGTAGACCTTTATTAATTTCGGTGCAAGTCTAAAGAAGCAAGACAAATTTAGTAGTGAAAGAGTCTGCCTTAATGGAAAAGAGGGAGGTGTGGCCTTGGGCTCTTGCCTTGTAGATAACTCTCTGAATCCAAAGCCATGGAATTATATCTATTTCCGCTCCCGATTTTCTTCAACAGGTCATTTAACCACACTGAGCTTCGGCTTTTTCTTTTATAAAATGGACTGAAAAAAACCCTCCTCCTGGATTGGCATTAATGACAGGTTTGGAGGGCCTGTCATGGTTCACTTAATCTGTTGGTAATGGTAGGCTGCCCCATGCCTGGCCTCGCTATGCAGCCTCACTGCTCCCCTGGCCTCCCTTTCAAGGTAAAGGCAATTTCACTGCATGCAGCAAGTTCACTGCAGTGCCCCCACCAACTGACTCTAGGCCCACAGCTGTCAAGAATGAAGAAGGCACCTGGGTGGCTCAGTCGTTAGGCGTCTGCCTTCGGCTCAGGTCATGATCCCAGGGTCCTGGGATCGAGCCCCTCATCGGGTTCCCTGCTCGGCGGGAGGCCTGCTTCTTCCTCTCCCACTCCCCCTGCTTGTGTTCCCTCTCTCGCTGTGTCTCTCTCTGTCAAATAAATAAATAAAATCTTAAAAAAAAAAAGAATGAAGAAGGCAGACAATGGCCTGAAACAGATTTTTGTTTTATGACAAGCAAACTGCCAGTGTGCAAATGAAGCCCATGATCCCATTAGCCCTGTCCTATAACACAACAATAAATTAGTCCAAATCACCAAAATTCCACTAGCTGTTTTCAAATGATACAACCCCCAAAGGAGTGGGTACTTTTTGGAAGTTGGGAAAAGCTATCAAATCATCAACAGAAAAGTCTGTCAGCGGTCTGCCAGTGGCATGAAGAAAGTGTTCACTGGTCTCTGGTCCCACCCCTTTCCCTCATACCCACTGACCACAGTAAAAGGGCAAAGGATGAATGAAATCAACATGTACTAGACACCATCCTAGACTCCCTTCCTGTGTTATGCCACACCAGGGCCATAACAGCACCATAAAATAGGTATATTTACGGGCACCTGGGTGGCTCAGTTGGTTAAGTGTCCAACTCTTGATTTCAGCTCAGGTCATGATCTCAAGGTTATGAGATCGAGCCCTACGTCAGGCTCCATGCTGGGCGTGGAGTCTGCTTAAGATTCTCTCTCCCTCTCCCTTTGCCCCTCTCCCACCCGCTCCTCCCTCAACTCCTTCTCTCTCTCTCTAAAAAAAAAAAAAAAAAACCAAAGTATGTTTATTCCCATTTTGCAGATGGGACTAAGAAAGTTTATGTGAGGCTCAGAAAGGTTAGGTGGAATCCAGTTCCATTTGACTACAGAGTCCATGCTCTTTCAGTAGACCCCTCAAGCTGTGGGATCCCCCAGGAATGCAGAGAGGTAGGGAAGTGTGGTTCTTGCCCTCTTGTGAGACTTCTCTTTGGCAGCTGAGCCTTAAAAAGATGATTTAGCCACTTTCTGAATTCCAAGTGATGCTTAACCTATGTGTGCTGAAAATCACCACTTTCACTGTTTAGTGTGAGTCTGCGAAATTTCCTTGGTTTTTGATACACCACCATCTTCAATATCAATAATAGCACTTGATTGTTTCCAAAGCACAGTCACTATCATTATTCATATATGTAATCCAGACTTTACCAGAGTGGGCTCAAAACAAAAAAAATTACATTTTTCTTTCATATACAAATTATAGGGGCACTGACTCTCCACATACCTCAATTAGCAGAAAATCTAAGCTTTCTACACTTAAAAAAGAAGCTCCCTCCTACATGTGATCAGAATTCCCAAATAAGCTACCCATCCTTAGATTCAGTCGGGATTCTCTTGCTGTAAGAGTGAAAATGATGGTCTAATCAAACCAAAGAAATGCCTTGTTCACTGCCAATGTTGACACTATTACCAAACCAGGAAGGCACTTCCAGGAAACAAAAGGTTTGTTCATTTGAACTGGCACTAGAAAAACTTGGCAATTAGCAGCAATGCCCATTTGCTTCCACTGTCACTGTTGTTACTGGAATACTATGTCATCACCCAAATCAGAGAGGTTCTCAAAGCTGATGACCCCAGTGCCATCCCCTGTAGTGTCTCCTTAGACCCCACTACCAGGTTCTAAACTATGGATGTCCCCACCCAAACACAACCTGGAGTTTCAATTATTATATTCCTAGTTCTCTCATCTCATCTTTTCCCCAGTGCAGACTGCATCCTGGGGCAGAGTTTCCAGCGTGAGCCAGGAACTATACCCAACAGTCACAGCCTGGTGCTGACTTGGGACTATGTATTCACATTTCTCCCTCCCTTAGGGCATGTTCTTCTTAGAGTTCCTGACAACATTTCCAGACCTCTAACCTAGGAAGGCTTTGCCATAGTCCATCAGAACTTCAAAGTCTCCTTGGAAACCTTGTAAATTGGTGGAGACACACAAATAGATGGGGGTTTTCCCAAATATCTAAATACCTTAAAGCTGCCAAAATCTTGATAATTCTTCACATTGTGAATCCTACCTTCTCAACATAGAATTTTAAAAAATCGAATCCTAATATCCTTTGCTATCAGAGAACAGACTTGTGGTTTAGGTCCTACCACACAGACCCACCATAGGAGACTGATTCTGAGGAGATACATCACAGGACAGGTGGTACCCTGGTCAATTTTTCTCACTTTCTCTATTCTCTATGAGCACCCTGAAAAATAAGTAATATTACCACCATTCCACAGCTGAGAAATCTGAAGTTCAGAGGTTAAGTGAATTGTGTAAAAACATACAGCTAGTTAGTGCAGAAGCCAAGCTTCAAAAAACTCTCTGCTTGCAAAGCCCACCAACTCCCCACTGTAACACTGAAATGGAATGTGGACTAGGAGACAAGAATTTTCAGGCTCCTGAGGATCAGCCTTCCCACAAAAAGGAATCACCCACTTTGAAAGATTTGTCCACTGTTGTCTAATGACCGCCAAAAAAAAACAGCTCTAGATACATTTTGGTGTCCACATAAGATATTTTTCATGAGCAAGTTTATTTAATCTGAAAGAATAAAGATTGATTTTCCTATTACTCATTCTAATGGTTTTATGTATTTAAATTGCAAACCATTTTCAGAGGCAGTTCTAAGTGATGAAAGGTAAGTGGTATCTATTTAAGGACCAAAGCAGTCAGATTTCAAAGAATTGTCATTGTATTTGTTAAACAATATCATATTTGAAGTTTCCTGATTTTTTTTTTTTAAGGAAAGTGACACTGAAAAGTCGCAAGTGTTTTTGTTACCATCTACGGGCCAGGCAAAAATGAAAATGCAGGTGTATTACGTAAGAAGGGAGTCACTAAGTGGGAAACCTTACCAGAGGTCCAGGAAGACGGCTGGCTCTCTCTCAGTGGCAGTGGTTCCAGGGATGGGTGAAGAAGCCAGGTATCTTCATTTGTATTGCTTCACTTTGTGAGAAGGAATAATACAACAAGAAAACTTTGCCCAGGTCAAATAAGATGTCTGGGGGAAATAAAACCAACCATTCCACAGGAACAATCATTTTGACAGGAGTCCTTAAAGTAGGTCAGCCATTTCTTACAGTCTAAGAATCTGGAAATCCAGGAATGTTAGTATAAAAACGAGGGACATGAAGTATGTTGCAGTAATATGCAGTATTTCCTTGACTTTGAGATATTATTGATTATCAGATGCCTCTTTGGGTTATTAATAGATTCTCAGAGAAACAAACAAACAAAAGAAACATTTCAGATGAACATGTTATTTTTAAGATGGACCCCAATTTCCTGAAGATAAAACATTAAAAAAAAAAAAAAACTTCTCTTAGATTCAAGCCAAATGACTTTTACTGAGAAAGGCTAAAACATTGATAGTCTGTCATTTTCTGTTTATTTTTTTTTATTAATTAAGACTCTTTGGGTTACAAGTAACTAATTCAAGCATTAAACAAAAGGAGGATTTTATTATAAGGATATATAGAGATGTCTCATTAAATCCAAAGGCAAAAATATAGCCAGATCTTAATGAGACAGAAACTAGCAACTGGAAAATTGGAGAATCTGAAGAAGCACCCTCTCTGCATTTCTTGTGTCTGCCCTTTTCTGTGGAGCTTCTTTATTCTTGCCTTTCTCTAAACACAGGCTTTCTCATCCATATGTCAGTGTTGGACCACCACTGTAAAGTTTACTTCTTTTTTTTTTTAAGATTTTATTTATTTATTTGTCAGAGAGAGAGAGCAAGTGCACAAGCAACAGAGCCGCAGGCAGAGGGAGAAGCAGGCTCCCCACGGAGCAGGGAGCCCGATATGGGGCTCGACCCCAGGACCCTGGGCTCATGACCTGAGCTGAAGGCAGACACTTAACCAACCGGGCCACCCAGGTGTCCCTAAAGTTTACTTCTCTAGGTTCAAATGCCCCCATTCCCAGGAAAGAGATTTTGTTGTCTAACTTGAGTCAAATGTCCCCTATGTCTTGGAGGGAGGGGAGTAGGGGAAGTTGGACCACATATAAAGACGTGGTTCCAGGGACCCACCATGCGAATACAGTGAGGCAGAGGAATATAATCTCAGGAAAGAGAGAGCGGCTCACAGGCTGGGCAGTCTGTCCCCCAAGTTCACGTCCAGAACCCCCTCTAAGTTCAAAGCTGCTTTCTCTGTCCAGCAGCTCATACATCCCAGATGCAGAGCTTGAGACACAAGCAAATGACTGTACTTTTAGATGACCTCCTGAGGATGGGCAGTTACTCACAGTGGCAATAAGTTTCAGACATCAAACTTGGATGTCATTCCATCCCTCTAAGAACATATCCTTTGAACTAATGGTGGCATTTGTAAGAGCAGCATCCGTACAGTCTTGCTATTTCAATTACTTATAAACCAAGACACAGAAGCTTTTGCTTTATTAGTAAAAGATTCGGAGATTTTGCCAGTGAAGACTAGAGTACCTCATATGATGAGAATATGAAATTACAGCTTCCACACCCAGTGGTCAGCACTTTGCCCCAGAACCAGCATCACAACTGCACTTGAGATTCATCACCCAGGTCTGACACTCAGGCTTTCAGTTTGGACTTTCCACTTTTGTGGTCTTCCCTAAAAGACCAAAGAAAATCACACAAAAACTCTGATAGACATAGAGTCTAGGAAGATTGGCTATTTTCAACAGTCAGGTAAAATTACCTAATTTTAATGTCTGGCATTTTTTTATTTTTTATTTTTTTAAAGATTTTATTTATTTATTTGAGAGAGAGAGAATGAGAGAGATAGAGAGCACGAGAGGGAATAGGGTCAGAGGGAGAAGCAGACCCGCCACTGAGCAGGGAGCCTGATGTGGGACTCGATCCCGGGACTCCAGGATCATGACCTGAGCCGAAGGCAGTTGCTTAACCAACTGAGCCACCCAGGCGCCCTGGCATATTTTTGACATGTAATTTATTTTCTTTTATTATTTGGGGAAGATTGTGTTTTCTGATATGCTTGAATGATTATTGTTATTATCCTGGGAACTTTTTTTTCTTCTCTTTTTTCCCCCCTTTGTTTAGGTTTTTAAAAATATCTGCAGGGATACTAATGATGCTAGAATCAAGGCAGGAAGAAATCAGTAATTCATTTGTCTTGAAAGAATCCTTCTCACTGATCTGGCGCCACATGCATGGTTCTCCCCAAAAGCAATGACTGGAAGGGAGCAGCTGTTGCCTTAGGCTGCCCAGAGGTTCTCACTGCCTTCAGCTTTCCGTTTTGCTCCAGAAAAGCCCCTCAATGGCAGAATTTTGCCCCATACTCAGACCTTTACACGCTGCCTCAGAAAAGGAATTGGGCTTCCTTGAATCCCACGAAGCCTTAATTCCTGTGACAGGGAAAGCTAGAAATCCGTGGTGTTGATATTTGCCCTTTGACTAGAGGTTCCTTCATAGAAATTGGTGGTTACATTAACAACTATCAGGGAAGGAAAAGGAGACAGGATTGAGAGAGGCTGTCACAAGGAAATGACTAAAATATCCAAAATGAGAGCAGGGAAAACATGGAAGAAGAATGAAGAGTGGAGGTGTGATGATGAGACTACCTGTATACAGCACATCTCGGTCCTGTGAAAAAAAGAGCTAAATTGTGATTTGTCTCATCCCTCAAAGGCAGTTTGTTTCCCTTGCTGTATTTTGTTCCTTTAGGACTGAAGGTATTGTGTTCAATAGGTACACTTGCTCAACTACAACCATGATCTGAGGGGTGTGTCATCAACCAACTATTTCACAAAAGTGGCCTCACAGAGTGACATTGTCTTAATGAATTTTCTAAAATCCACTACTCAGAGCTGGGCTTACATTAACTGAACTCTACGTCTAATATCTGAAACCAGAATACTTATTTATTTATTATTTATTTATTTATTATTTATTTTAGTGAAACAAAACGCCAAAAGTCTCATACACTCAGCCCACTGGGCCAGGTATTCTCTTCCTATAGATACACTAACTACCCAGGGAAGCAAATAGTAGTAACAAAGTAACTTGGTGAACATAGAATCAAAACAAGGAGAGTTAGTTTTATGAGTTGTATGCTTAACAGCATCAAGTTGAAATGACATGTTTTTATCTCTATAATGAAAGATCATGAGACCAGATATATCAAATCAATGGGCAGATTCTCAATCTCCCTCTCCCGCATCTTCTTCCCCTCTCCCTCCCCCTCACCCGTGTGTGTCTGCACTCTCTGTCTCTCTCTTCCAGAATAGCTTTAGTCATCTTCACACCCTGATATAGACTTTCTTTTGATATGTTAATAGTTTCAGTAAGTTCTCTGTCTGGTCTTATAGACAAAGGAGACATTCTTTTTCTTATAGAAAAATTCATTACCTGTTTGTCTTAAATGTTTAACTCTCAGACAGCAATCTTATTTCTTTCATTTCTAGATTCTGGGAGGATGCCTTATTATACATACAAGAACTTAAAATGCTATCTATTTGTGCTATTTTGGGCATTTAACACCCTTGGTGTCATCTTTCAGGCTTCCTGTGCTTGATGTTCTGCAGCCAAGAGTCAGAGAAAATTAAGATCACCAGCTTATCCCAAGCCTTTGGGACGCAAGTTGCTCTGATGATCTCACATGTTTATTTGTAAGCCCCTCACTTCTTCCTGAAGTTCACAAGGAGTTGGTGGGATGACCAACATGGTATAGTCAAATGGGCTTTATGTAAAAGCCATCTGGAACAGCAGAGACAAGAATCAATTTTTTCACGGAAATGAAGTGGATGAGAGTGAATACCAATGATTGGAAAGGGAAGGACTTGGGGCTTAAGAAGATCAAAAGTGAACAAAAGGATGAGAGAGAGGTAGTCCTGATGGTCTCAACATTCATGCATTCAGTTTTCAAAGAACTCACATATCTGTATGTGTTTGTACATGTAATCCTAATATATTTCTAGGCCAAACTTGGATGTTCCTATTTCAGGTGACAAATAACTTCTCCAAGTCACCTCTCAGCTAAGAGTTCCATTTCAGAAGCCTTGTAATATTTGTGTACACAGCACTATTTATGCAATGGCTCAGGTCATGATCTCGGGGTCCTGGGATCAAGCCCCACGTCACGCTCTCTGCTCAGTGGGGAATCTGCTTCTCCTTCTTCCTCTGTGCACACTCTCTCTCTATCTCTCTAAATGAATAGAATCTTTTTAAAAAAAATTTGTATATATTTCCATATTATTTTATAAATAAGGGTAAACAAAAAATATTAAATAGTTGGCACTAGCTGTAAAAGGTTTAGGTTCAGTTGAGACAGAGAGAGAACTCATCAGGCGTGTCAATGGCAGAAAATCATTTACCTGAATTGCATTCTTACGGGACATGAGCCAGCTGATTGTGCATTCAGTTGCAAGGCAAAATAACAAAAAAGAAAGAACTTATAAATAAATAATGCTGGAAATGTAATACTGAAGATCATATTAAAAAGGAAAGATGTAATTAGGAAGTTTGAAAGTATTTTTTGCTTTATGACTGTGATTCCCTTATAAGATGTGTCTGTCATTTAAGTTCATATATTTCACTTTCTTACATGTTTTCAGGTATACATTAAATTTAAAAGATATTTTTCTGTGGCCTCTAGAAAAGGAAAAACAAATTAGCAAAATACCCAGAGGCCTTGAAACTTCATTTCTATTAGCAAGGAAAGGGCTGAGGTATGGGTGAGCCGTGTCAAACTTTCTGTTACATTCTGCTGGCAGAGCCCTGCCTAAGATGAGGAAAGTAAAGGAAAATCTCTGTGAGGGGAGGTATTTCCCCCTTAGCAACGGTGAGTTGATTGTGTTAATAAAGGTTATACACAGACTTTGCTATCACAGAAGCCAGATTGCGCTGTCACTCTGGAGACGTGCTCACACCAGGCAGCACAAAAGTCAAACAGTGAGCCTCTTCTTAAGAGCTAGTCTCCTAGCCCTGTCTCACTGATTAATGAGTACCTTGGCATCAGAATCTGAGAGTTGAAAGATAATAAGAGACAGTAGAACTGCTAGAACCAGCATCACCGTCTGAAGACTACTTTTACACTTCCCCTACATTATGTACCCAAATCCCAAAATTATCACATCTCAAACTCTGTTTATTTAAGTAAAAGCATAGTATTCTCATGGATAGCAGCAGTCATGATCCCAAAGAGAATTGTAGAAAATTAAGGTATGGAGAAGTCAGGCCAAATAGAATTCAGGTGTCCCCAGACCTCATAATCACCTTTTGCTTTAGTCTGTGTGTCTCTTGAAGAGAGACACAGTTCTAATGTTTTCATAGGTAACACAACCCATGTTATCACCACCTAGCATTTGAAGAACATGTTGTAATACCAGGTATTACAGGAGAAGATATGGAGAAATGGGAGCTCCTATATACAGCTAGTGGAAATATAAATTAGTAGAAACACAGAAGCGCAATTTGACAGTATTTATCCAACGAATATCCTTAAACAGTAAAAATGAATGAACTATAGCTGTATCCATCACCATGTTCATATCTCAGATAGTTGATATTGAGAGAAGAAAATTGCATAAAGTTACACATAATATAACACCAATTATCCAAACTTTAAGACATTGAAACAACAGCCTGCCTTTTAATGGATACATCCATGTGCAATAAAGGTAGACAACTAAGGAAGAGAAGGATATAAGTTGACTTCAACATGGTGGTTTTCTCGGTGGAGGGAGGGAGAGAAATGAGACTGGAAAGGAGCCAAAAGGAGTTTGAACTGATGGTGTGATGTTTTGTTTTTTGAGAAAGAGAAATCTTAGCCACTATGGCAAAATGTTAAAATTTGTTTAAACTGGGTGATGGCAGATTGAGAACACACATTTACTTTCTTTCCCTCCCGAAGTCCACTAAAATGATAATACATGTATTTTGAGGCATAAATCTAAAAGGATAAAGAGAATAGGAAAGGAGACAATAGAAACAAATTTTGGAACCTGGAAAGCAGGTAGGATGTCTGACTTCAAAGAACTGAGAAAGGGGAATCCTATGCTGACAGTGGGGAAGCAGAAAAACAATCCAATTTTCCCTATAAGCCCCCTAAAAAGTTCAAACACCAGCAATAGAAAGTACTAGAAATGCAGGTCAAATGGAGCTAAAGTAGGATGATGGGCTGTTTTAAAGGCAGGTAGAGCCTCAGATTCCTGTCCCTCTCTGAGAAGCTTAGTGAATGCCCTTCTCACTTCACATGAGAACTGAAAGTTAATTCCCTGAAAAAGGTAAAACAGAAGATCCTTTGACTAGGAGACATCCAGCATAGGAGGAATCATATTGAAAACAAGGCTAAGGGAATTTTTGTATGTTGAATTTTGAAACCCACAGTTCTCTTCCCTCGCTGTTCCCAGAACAGTGGTAATAAGTCTATTACTCTCTAGACAATACCTTGAGAGACTGTTCTCTGAAGAATCTGACTATCCCAAGACATGGTTGGTTGGTTGATTTTTACAACACTTTGTAAACATAAAACCTATTCTCAGTTCATGGGACATACAAAACAAGCCACAGGGATATAATTTCCTGACTTTAGTGTACTCAACACCAATACTGGTAGCCAACGGACAAAGGAGCAACACATTCAAAAGTCTGAGGGAAAATTATTTTCAAACCAGAACTCTATACTCAAGAGAAAGATATTTTGGGACATGTAAGTTCTCAAAAAATTTTCCTTTTAAGCACCATTTTTCAGGACACTATTGGGGCATGTGTACCACCAAAAACAGAATATAAGTTAGAAAAGAAAAAGGAAATGCCATTACAAAATCTAGGATCAGCCAAGAGAAAGATGAAGGAAATCCACAGTATGATAATAAAGATAAATGTCAGCAGAGAATACATTCCAAATTAGAATAGGTTCAGGTCTTCAAAAGAAATTTCTTCAAAAGACAGAATTAGTAGAATGCCTAATATAACTAAACATACTGATTTTAAAGCACCCTTATTTTGTGCTCTATATTCTTTCTTGTGGCTGAAGGAAAAAAATATGTACATACAATAATGGGGTATCTTACAATCTCTCTTGAGGCCAAACGAATAGTCACATTAGTAATTTGAGACCCTTATCCACCAGAGACCCCTAAGCAGGCATTCTAGTTCACTTTGCAGAAGAACACTCTGAAGCTACACACCATGTATAAGAAATAACATAGAGTGAGATGGGTGAGATGCTTTTGGCTGTTCCTTGTACTGGTTAAAACTCTGTGCTGTTCATAAGTGAAGGACACTTAGTAGATGATCATTCTCACCCTTCACTTATCAAAATCCTCTTTCACACTTCTTAGAGGGAATGCTAAACCTATGCACCACATTTTTTACAACAGTAATTAGGTCACATCATCTCCTACATCTACCCTCCATTCTTAAAAAAGAATAAACAGGTTGTTGAGATGTCCCTGAAGATACTATACAGGTTGTTTAAGCCATTAGCCCAAGTCACATTTTCATACTATCCCCTCAACAGTCAATCTTTCTCATTGAGATATTCTAAAAATAAGCTGTTTTTCTGCTAAACTGACACTCACCTAAACTCCTGATTTCTTCAATATTTGATTCATGCATTGAGATTCCTTGAATTTGCCACAGTCTCTTCCTGGAACACTGTAAAACAACTTCCTGATTTCAATAAATAGCTCACTTTTTTCTGCCTCCAGCTCCCTCTTCTGGACCTTAAAGGCCACAGAGAATTTCTTAGCTTCTCTTTCCTCTCTGCTCACCTGTTTTTATCATTTTCTCCCTTTTTCTCCTCATTTTGTCCTTTTCAACTTGTCCCTCTCTTTCCTCTCCTTCAAAGTTATCTTCCCATGAGCTGGCCCAATGCTCAGAGTAAAAAGCCACCATAATCTACTCTTCCTGAGCTGTCCCTGCTGTTGTTCTTTCTTTGCTAAATTCTGTAAGGCTTGGTAATTTCTTCACGGTCTTTATCACTCATCTCCCCCACCCCTTTCCTTTCTTCTTCTTGTTTGCTAACTACTCAGGCAGCTATAATTGATCTTATGGCAATTAATTCTCCTCCTCCATGAATCTAGCTGGAATTGCTCATTCATGGATACAGTCTCTTGGCCATCACAACAAACTAATGAGGTTGTTAATATTATCATCACCCAATTTTAGAGATAAGGAGATTAAAGCACAGAGAGGCCAAATAACACTCCCAAGCTCATAAAGCTAGTAAGTTGCTGAGATAAGATGCAAACCTAAGACTATCTAACTCCAAAACCTGTTATCATTCACCACTACCATGCTGCTATTGCATGAAACAGAACCATGTCCTCTTTGTAGTTTAGTAGTATCATTTATAATAATCTTCAGAGGATTTTGGTTTAAGATGCATTTAAATTCAAAAGCACCTGTGTTGCTTTAGAATAATAAGCAGAGGTTTTCTAGAGGATATTAAACCTATATTGGGGGATATTGTGTTACATTCCTAACAGTAAAGAATATAATTATAATTATAAATACACCCCAAGAAAAGAACCAGATCTTCACCTGTTGATTTTTCAAGCCCACATAGAGCCCATTAAAGTCCCTGTAAATTACTATAGAGGAGTATAGTATACAAACCAATGTTTGTCTTCAAGAACAGACAAATTTTGGTTGTTTTGGGGCTTTGGGGGGTTTTTTTGTTTGTTTTTAAAGATTTTGTTTACTTGACAGAGAGACAAAGCGAGAGAGGGAACACAAGCAGGGGGAGTGGGAGAGGGAGAAGCAGGCTTCCCGCAGAGCAGGGAGCCCGATATGGGGCTCGATCCCAGGACCCTGGGACCATGACCTGAGCCGAAGGCAGACGCTTAACGACTGAGCCACCCAGGTGCCTGGTTGTTTTTGTTTTTAAGTAAAAGAGATTCAATCCAGAAAATGGGAATTTCTCACTGATAAAGATAACTTAGAGACACTTATCCAGCAAGAGCAAAGGACAGAGTAAATCTAAGAAACTCCACCATAGTATAGCCATGAACAGTGGGGCCAGGAAGCACAGATGAAATGAACAAAGAGTATATCAACATGGCTCCAAATGAGGTACACTAATACAACACAGAGCACAGGAAAGGCTGTTCATCTTGGAAGGACTGAGTCAGATGAGAAAAGGAAAGCACTTCCCCAATAAACACAATCAGGGACTTAAAGGTAGAGGAAGGAGAACTGCAGAGGAAGGATAACATGTGAAGATGATAAAATGTTCACTCGCCCAAGAAGTAGACTCAACCAGTGACAATTTTACCCAGGATTCAAGAGGAAAGCACAACAGAAATTATGGAGAGTCTCTGGCTTGAAAGAAATTCTATATGAAAAGCTATGATAAAATCACAGAATTTTAAATCAGAAAAAGAACTTCAAGAACATCTCATACAACCCTCTAGTTTTATAATAGTGTACATTTTATATTGTAAAAAAAAAAGGCAGATTTGGTATCAGAAGACCTAGAGAAAATAAAAAGGTTAAATAATTTAATAAACAGTGAATTACTATACAAAAGTGTTTTCATCACCATGGTTATCTTGTTTAATCTTCAGTTGACCATGAAGAAGAAAGGGCAAATGTTAGTGTCCCAATTTTGCCAATGATAGAAATAAGGCTTAAAGAGGTTGAGTAAACTATATTCACCAGCAAGTGATAGAGAAATGAGACTATTACTCAGATAGAAGCTTTCTTATTTCCAGCTGCAATACATTCTGCTATTTTTTCTTTGTAGATTAATTTGAGTATAATGGAAAGAGAGTTTGGTGAAAAGAGAAGTGAAAACTGAGAGATCTTAGCAAAAACAGAGTAACCAAGACCAGAGTCCTTTTTAAAAGAGAATCAAATAGAATAATCAGATACCATCTTTAAGTTTATAAGCCTAATTTTAAAAGGATTAAACTACTCACCTAGGAAATTGCTTTCTCTGAAAAGCTTCTTTCCCTCCAACTGCTTTTTATTTATTTATTGCCTGAAGAGTTTAAATAAAGATAATAAATTGCATGATCAATAGAAACAACAAAGTTGCTTTACTTAAAGCCGATAACAGAGAATATAGATTTTCCATGAATAATTGAAAAGGTCCAACAAAGAGGTTTAAACCCTCCTGTCTCTGCCCCTCTATTTCTCTGCATTTTTTATAGAGCCAATTCCTGAGTCTCCACATGGAAAGAAATCAAACTCACCCAAGTCAACCACCCCATGACCAGGAGGGTTTATTTATTGTCTGCAGTGGGGAGCCACAGCCAGCCATGTGGCAATAAGCACTCAGGAAGAAGGCAGAAGCTCCAAGATGCCTAAAGTAATACACAAGCCTAAGGCGATGGGAGCCTGGCAGTGACTTATTAGCCAAGATCCAAGGCTGAAGCTATACATGTATAAAGCTAGGCAATTCCTTCTTTTTGCAAATTATAATAATTTCATTACCCTCAAAACCTCAAACCTGCTGTTCCTCAAGGGGTATCAGATAGTTTGCTAAGGTGAGCTTTAATGCACACTTTCATTGTTGCCATTATTTGTTCCATACCTACATTTTTATTATTATGGTAAAAATACATGAGATCTACCCTCTTAACAAACTGTTAAGTACACAATACAGTATTGTTAACTCTAGGCATAATATTATACAAAATATCTCTTGAATGTATTCATCTTGCATAACTGAAACTTTATACTTGTTGAAAAGCAACTCCTCATTTTTCCCTCCCCTTAGCTCCTTGGGCAACTACCATTCAATCCTGTTTCTATGACTTTAACTATTTTAGACACCTGATAGAAGTGAATCATGCAGTATCTGTCCTTCTGTTTCTGTAACTAGCTTATTTCATTTAGCATGTCCATCGATGGATGAATGGAAAAAAACAAATGTGGTATATATATGCAACAGAATGTTATTCAGCTTTTAAAAAAAGGGAGCGGGGGAGGAAACCCTTCCATATGCAACAACATGGATGGACCTGGAGGATACCATGCTAAGTGAAGGATGCACTTATAGTTTAGGGATACAACTCACATGCTAACTCCAGCAACAATGAGCATAGAGAAAGCTCTTCTATATACATAGCTTGAGACCCCAAGGTTCTGACAGAAAAAAAAATTGTAAAAATTTCAAGCTGTTATAGTGCAATATCTGGTTCATGTTGCCAAAATCTGGTCATTTTGGTAACCAGTCTATGCCCTGGGAGCTTCTCCTCTCCTCCCTTTCTTATCTTCCTCACTAGTAGCAGAAAAAGCAATAAACTAGAAAATAGAAGCCATGAGTCCTAGTTCCAGCTGTTCCAAGGGCTGAGTGCCCTTGAGGAATTGTCTCTATTGTCTCAGCACCCAGCACAGTGAATGGCACATAGTAAATGCTCACAAAAGTGTTTGTTGATGAAGGAATAAATGAATTCGATCTCAGGGAATCTCCATTACTTCATTAATAAATAGGAAAGTTACACTAGATCCCTACAAAATCTCTAACTCTGTGATTTTAAATATTAGTAGCCCTATTTTTAGGCCAGTTTTTCAGGATACTATAATTATTTTAAGATAAGGCAGAGTCCTCATTCTGACATGATGGAGTAAACTGACAGACCAACTTTCACACCAACAACTATTTAAGGGCTCTGCAGAATAGACAAAATCAGAAAGATTTTACAGATGAGTCAAAACTTAGGAGAAGAGACTATGACATGATGCGTTTTCCATTTGGGGGCCTTATACTGAAAGCAGATCACAGTATGCAACATAAAGAACCAGACTCAAGAGAAAACCTCCATACTTCTGTCCTGAAAAACCGCAAGACAGAGCATGGGGAACTATAGCCACCAGAAAGTGAAGGAAAATCTCAGGGGGAAAAAAAAGCAAGAAAATATAAATCAAGAAACCACAAATTGTGGGTATAAACTCTGCCCAAGTCTCTGGAGGACACTTCAACCATGCATACTTGGGAAGTTTGTAGTTAAAGCTAAAAGAACTGAACTGACATTTAAGCTGTCACAACATAAGAGAGAGTTTGCAATTTGAGTCAAGCAAAATTAATTGCCTGCTAAAACAAAAACATCAATATTTTTTGGAGGAATGTAGCAGAATCCAAAATGTTCCCAATATAATATTCCAAAATTCCCAAGATATAACCCATAGCCACTCATTAAAAAACTGAAAAGAACCAAGAAAGTGTGTTCCATGTTTGTGAGAAAATACAATTCACAGAGGCCAACACCAAGATGATCCAGATGTTACAATTAAGAGGCAAAGGCTTTAAATCACTTACTATAACTGTTTTAAATAAAGGAAAATGTAATAATAATGAATAAAAGAGAGGAAATCTGTGAAAGAGAAAACATACAAAAGAACCAACTAAAAATTACTGAAATGTACAATACCTGAAATTAAAAATTGGGTCGATGGAAACAATTCCAGAATGGAGATGACAATGGGAAGAATCAGTTAAATCAAAGATAGATAAATAAAAATTACCCAATCCGGAAAAAAAGAAAAAAGAAAAAGAAAAAATGAAATTGAAAAAAGTTCTTATAATTGTTTGTATTTCTTTGGTATTGGTGTGATCTCTCCTCTTTCATTCATGATTTTGTTGATTTGGGTCATTTCTCTTTTCTTTTTGATAAGTCTGGCCAGGGCCTTATCAATCTTGTTAATTCTTTCAAAGAACCAGCTCCTAGTTTCGTTGATCTGTTCTACTGTTCTTTTGGTTTCTATTTCATTGATTTCTGCTCTGATCTTTATTATTTCTCTTCTCCTGCTGGGTTTAGGCTTTATTTGCTGTTTTTTCTCCAGCTCCTTTAGGTGTAGGGTTAGGTTGTGTATTTGAGACCTTTCTTGTTTCTTGAGAAAGGCTTGTATCGCTATATACTTTCCTCTTAGGACTGCCTTTGCTGCATGCCAAAGATTTTGAAGAGTTGTGTTTTCATTTTCATTGGTTTCCATGAATTTTTTTAATTCTTCTTTAATTTCCTGGTTGACCCATTCATTCTTTAGTAGGATGTTCTTTAGCCTCCATGTATTTCAGTTCTTTCTGACTTTCCTCTTGTGATTGAATTCTAGTTTCAAAGCACTGTGGTCTGAAAATATGCAGGGAATAACCCCAATCTTTTGGTACTGGTTGAGACCTGATTTGTGACCAGGGATGTGATCAATTCTGGAGAATGTTCCATGGGCACTGGAGAAGAATGTGTATTCCGTTGCTTTGGGAGGGAATGTTCTGAATATGTCTGTGAAGTCTATTTGGTCCAGTGTTTCATTTAAAGTCTTTATTTCCTTGTTGATCTATGGTGTTGGGAAAATTGGACAGCCACACGCAGAAAAATGAAACTGGACCATTTCCTTACACCATACACAAAAATAGACTCCAAATGGTTGAAAGACCTAGATGTGAGACAGGAGTCCATCAACATCCTAAAGGAGAACACAGGCAGCAACCGCTTTGACCTCAGCCACAGCAACTTCTTCCTAGAAACATCACCAAAGGCAAGGGAAGCAAGGGCAAAAATGAACTATTGGGATTTCATCAAGATAAAAAGCTTTTGCACAGTAAAAGAAACAGTCCACAAAACCAAAAGACAAGAGACAGAATGGGAGAAAATATTTGCAAATGACATATCCGATAAAGGGCTAGTATCCAAAATCTATAAAGAACTTATCAAACTCAACACCCAAAGAACAAATAATCCAATCAAGAAATGGGCAGAAGACATGTACAGACATTTTTCCAAAGAAGACATCCAAATGGCCAACAGACACATGGAAAAGTGTTCAACATCGCTGGGCATCAGGGAAATCCAAATCAAAACCTCAATGAGACACCCCCTCACATCCGTCAGAATGGCTAAAATTAATAAGTCAGGAAATGACAGATGTTGGCAGGGATGTGGAGAAAGGGGAACCCTCCTACACTGTTGGTGGGAATGAAAGCTGGTGCGACCACTCTGGAAAACAGTATGGAGGTTCCTCAAAAAGTTGCAAATAGAGCCATCATATGATCCAGCCATTGCACTACTGGATATTTACCCCAGAGATACAAATGTAGTGATCCGAAGGGGTACGTGCACCCTGATGTTTATAGCAACAATGTCCACAATAGCCAAACTGTGGAAAGAGCCAAGATGTCCATCGACAGATGAATGGATAAAGAAGATGTGGTGTATATACACAATGGAATATTATGCAGCCATCAAAAGGAATGAGATCTTGCCATTTGCAATGGTGTGGATGGAACTGGAGGGTATTATGCTGAGCAAAATAAGTCTATCAGAGAAAGACATGTATCATCTGACCTCACTGATATGAGGAATTCTTAATCTCAGGAAACAAACTGAGGGTTGCTGAAGTGGTGGGGGTGGGAAAGATGGGGTGGCTGGGTGATAGACATTGGGGGGGTATGTGCTATGGTAAGCACTGTGAATTGTGCAATACTCTTGAATCACAGATCTGTATCTCTGAAACAAATAATGCAATATATGTTAAGAAAAGAAAAAAGAAGAAGAAGATAGCAGGAGGGGAAGAATGAAGGGGGAAATCAGAGGGGGAGACGAACCATGAGAGACGATGGACTCTGAAAAACAAACTGAGGGTTCTAGAGGGGAGGTGGGTGGGGGGATGGGTTAGCCTGGTGATGGGTATTAAAGAGGGCATGTTCTGCGTGGAGCACTGGGCATTATGCACAATGAATCATGGAACACTACATCAAAAACTAATGATGTAATTATGGTGATTAACATAACAATAAAAAATTTAAAAAGGAAAAAAGGAAATTGAAGAAAGTTAAACAAAGTGTTAAAGATCTGTGAACTATCAAAAAGTGTACCACATATATAACTGGAAACCCAGCTTGAGGGGAGAGAGGAAAAATACGTTAGAACATGTATCTGAAAAAATGGACAAAAATCTTCCCAAATTTGGCAAAGACTTACAAATAGAGATTGATAGATGAATGAATGCCACACTGAATAGATACAAAGAAAACCATGCCTAGGTATAATCAAGATGCTATAAATCATAGCAAAAAACAAGCAGTTGAAAATATCCAGAGAAAAAATGACACATTATAGACAGGGGAACAATTATTCAAATGACTACCAATGTCTCACCAGAAAGTAGGAAGACCAAAATCCTAGCAATCAATGAAAGACTAAAATCTGTTAATCCAGATATAGTAACAGACTATATAATCCAAGTAATGTTTGTCCCAAAAATACGAAGTTGATAAAACATTTAAAAAACAATTTACCATACTAAAAGGAAAAAGTACAAAAAGTATATGATCATTTAAAAATATTCAGTAAGGGGCGCCTGGGTGGCTCAGTCGTTAAGCGTCTGCCTTCAGCTCAGGTCATGATCCCAGGGTCCTGGGATCGAACCCCACATCAGGCTCCCTATTCTGCGGGAAGCCTGCTTCTCCCCCTCCCACTCTCCCTGCTTGTGTTCCCTCTCTCGCTGTGTCTCTCTCTGTCAAATAAATAAATAAAATCTTTAAAAAAAATAAAAAATAAATCCCATTTGGTCGTGGTGGATGATCCTTTTAATGTATTGTTGGATCTTATTAGCTAGGATTTTGTTGAGGATTTTGGAATCCATATTCATCAGGGATATTGGTTTGAAATTCTCCTTTTTGATGGGGTCTTTGCCTGGTTTGGGGATTAAGGTAATGCAGGCCTCATAGAATGAGTCTGGAAGCTTTCCTTCTGTTTCTATTTTTTGAAACAGCTTCAGGAGAATAGTTATTATTTCTTCTTTGAATGTTTGGAAGAATTCCCCAGGGAATCCATCAGGCCCTGGACTCTTGTTTTTTGGGAGGTTTTTGATCACTGCTTCAATCTCGTTACTGGTTATTGGCCTGTTCAGGTTGTCAATTTCTTCCTGTTTTAGTCTTGGCAGCTTAAAGGTTTCCAGGAAGGCATCTGTTTCATCCAAATTGCTCAGTTTATTGGCATATAGTTGTTGATAATAATTTTTAATAATTGTTTCTATTTCCTTGGTTTTAGTCATGATCTCTCCCCTTTCATTCATAATTTTATTAATTTGGGTCCTTTCTCTTTTCTTTTGGATAAGTCTGGCCAGTGGTTTATTGATCTTATTAATTCTTTCAAAGAACCAGCTTCTAGTTTCGTTGATCTGATCTACTGTGTTTCTGGTTTCTAATTCATTGATCTCTGCTCTAATCTTAATTATTTCTCTTCTAATGCATGGCTTTGGCATCGTTTGTTGATTTTTCTCTAGTTCTTTAAGGTGTAGAGTTAGTTGGTGAATTCGGGATTTTTCTATTTTTTTGAGTGAGGCTTGGATGGCTATGTATTTCCCCCTTAGGACTGCCTTTGCAGTATCCCATAGGTTTTGGACCGATGTGTTTTTGTTCTCATTGGTTTCCATGAATTGTTTAAGTTCTTCTTTGATTTCCTGGTTGACCCAAACATTCTTGAGCAGAGTGGTTGAGACACCACCTTACACCAGTTAGAATGGCAAAAATGGACAGGGAAATAAACAACAAATGTTGGAGAGGTTATGGAGAAAGGGGAACCCTCTTACACTGTTGGTGGGAATGCAAGTTGGTACAGCCACTTTGGAAAACAGTGTGGAGGTGCCTCAAAAAATTAAAAATAGAGCTACCCTACGACCCAGCAATTGCACTCCTGGGTATTTACCCCAAAGACACAGATGTAGTGAAAAGAAGGGCCATATGCACCCCATATAGCAGCAATGTCTGCAATAGTCAAACTGTGGTAAGAGCCGAGATGCCCTTCGATAGATGAATGGATAAAGAAGATGTGGTCCATATATACAATGGAATATCACTCAGCCATCAGAAAGGATGAATACCCAACTTTTGCATCAACATGGATGGGACTGGAGGAGATTATGCTAAGTGAAATAAGTCAAGCAGAGACAGTCAATTATATGGTTTCACTTATTTGTGGAACATAAGGAATAGCATGGAGGACATTAGGAGAAGGCAGGGAAAAATGAAGGGGGGGAAATCGGAGGGAGAGATGAACCATGAGAGACTACGGACTCTGAGAAACAAACAGAGTTTTAGAGGGGACGGGGGTAGGGAAATGGGTTAGCCCGGTGATGGGTATTAAGGAGGGCACATACTGCCTGGAGCACTGGGTGTTATATGAAAACAATGGATCATGGATCACCACATCAAAAACTAATGATGTATTGTATAGTGACTAACATAACACAATAAAATAAAAAAATAAGAAAATAAAATTAAAATTAAAAAATAAAAAATAAAAATAAATAAAAATATTCACTAAAATCATATGACAATGTTCAATATCCAAAAATTATTTTTTTAAATTCTCACAAATTTGGAATATAAGGGAATTTCCTTAATATAACAAAAGACATCTACAAAAACACAGCTAACAGTATATTTAGTACAAAATATTGAATACTTTTCCCTTAATATTGGGGAAAATGCAAGGATACCTGTTCTTACCGCTTCCTAGGCAGCAGTAAAACAAGAAAAAGAAATAAGAGCAATAAAGATTATTAAGGGAGAATGTCTCCATTTTCAGGTGACATAACTGCTTATATTGAAAATCTTAAATCTATATAAAACTCCCTATAACTAATAACTAAGTTGGTAAGATGCAGCATAAAGGATTCATATTTTAAAATAAATTATATATTCTATATAGCAGCAAATAATCATTAAGTGGAATCTTTAAATAATTTATAATATCACAAAAAATAGAATACTTAGGAATACATTTAACAAAAATTATGCAAGGCTCTTCTTTGAAAACTGCAGAACATTGCTGAGGAATATTAAAGAAGACCTAAGCAAGTAGAGAGATATACAACATATGTGGATTTAAAGACTCAAAATTGTTTAAGGATCAGTTCTTCCCAGTATGACCAATGGAACCAAGTGTCATCCCAATCAAAATTCCAGAATGCTGTTTTAGTGAAATTGAAAAGCTGATTCTAGAAGTAAGCAATTTTAAAAGAGAAGAACAAAGAGGACTCTCCATAGCTGATTTTAAGTAACAGAAACCCACATGGGTGGTATTGGTGTAAGGACAGACATACAGATCAAGGGAAGGGAATAAAAACCAACAATTACATGGTCAGTTGATTTTTTACAAAGATTCTAAGGCAATTCAATGAGGAAAGGAAAGTTTATTCAAAAACTAATGCTGGAATAATAGACATCCATTTTAGAAAAAATAAACATCAACCCTTATTTTATAACATATATAAAAATTAACTCAAAATGGATCTTAGACTTAAATGTAAAAGCTAAAAATATAATACTTCCAAAAGAAAACATAGGACAAAAATCCTTTGACTAGGGGCGAGCACAAAGATTCCTTAGATTGGATGTAAAACACATGAGCCATAAAATATTGACAAATTGGACTTTATCATAACTAAAAAATTTTCCTCCTTGAAAAACAAAGACACAGTTGATAAAATAATAAAAAAGGAAATCACACAATGGGAGAAATGATTCACAAAACTTATATCTGACAACGGATTTGTATCTGGAATATAAATAATTCTTACAACTAAATAAGAAGACAATCCAATAAAAGGTGGGCAAAAGATATGAAAAGACACTTCACTAGAGAAGATATATGAAGAGCAATAAACCCATAAAAAGATGCTCATCATTATTATTCATCAGGGAAATGCAAATTAAACCAACAATGAAACATCATTGCCTAATCATTTGAATGAATAAATTAAAAACGCTGACAATTCCAAGTGCTGGAGAGGATAAAGAACATAGGTATATGCATTTGTCAAAACTCATCAAATGCATTTAATAAGATTTTGGATGACCATTCCCTGGAGTTTGGAACAGGTTCTCCCTTTCTACCCTAATTACAAGGTAAAGTCATTCTGTAATAGCCCTTCTTTTTTTTCATTACTCAAGAGTCCCCTGATGTAGTTGAAGCTTTATACCCTAAATTGAAGGTTAGAAACTTGATATAGCAGTCTGAACTTAATTATATTTGAAATGCCAGAGCTTGATTGCCTTTCCATATGTATTTCAAAGGATTTTTGAATTACTTGTGTCTGAACAGTACATCCCCTGGATCATCTAAGGCAACTGAACACACTCCCCCAAAAAATACTAGTAATGTGTGACAGCCACACATATGGGACTGCACTACCCAGATCTCCCTTCAAGAGAGAACCTACCCTTAGAAAAGTAGTAGGCTGACAGCCTCCAGCTATCACACCATCAGGATCTATTGCAAGGTTCATGCCAAGCTCATACTATCCCTAAGTTGTTCCTAGCCAATCACTCTGCACAATGGGTTATAAAAGTCAGCCATTCTTGACCAACATAGGACTCCATTAATGGACAGTCTTTGCACTAGAGTTCCTAATAAATCTAGTTGAGACTTCCTCAGAACTGCACTACAGTCTGACTTCCTCACCAGTTGTCCTTCCTTCTTTCCTTTGACAGGTGTCAGATGTGCGTCATATTCTGAGGCTCTCCCCACTTACTCTCCCCATTCATCCTTCACAGGCACTTCCCCCAACAAATTTCATGCACTTCTAATTCTTTCCTGCCATCTGCTTCCTGGAGGACCCAAAGTAACACTGCTGTATCTGCCAAGATTCATCAATGGAACAGATCTTCCTCCTCTGCCACATAAGGAAAAACCTGGTTTTCCTGAAGCGCCATGGGATGTTAATATTACTCCATTACTTCTTTAATGTCAGCATACCCCACTTCCTGTCTAGAGAGATGAAAAACTATTAACCTAAATCACCATCTTGCTAGGAAGCCTGCCCCTCCTTTGCCTCTGGTTCTCAGAGGGTAATAAGTATCTTTTAAAGCTCCTTATGTTTATACCTTGTGAGTCTGTCTCTCTGTCTAAAGTTCGTATATCAAATCAGGATTCTTAGCTGCAAACAACCAATCCTACCTACTTTACATATAAAAGGAATTTGTTTGAACAATTTATATCATTCAAGGAATTACCAACAAGGCTGAAAATTAGATTTGGAGGCTCTACAGCCAGGAATAACACCTCAAAGTATATTCTAAGGCTGCTCTCACAAAAACAAAAACAAAACAAAACACTACCACCACTGCTGGGCACTGATACCAGTTTGCCCTGCTGATACCACTGATTTGACTTTAGGCTCTGTCGCTAAAATAATTAGCAGTTCCTCTAGATACTTACATAGTGACCTCCAGTTCTGCCTCTATCACCTCTGCTCACAAGTCAAAATTCTAACTTTAAAAGACGTGAACACTGTCTCGTAAGATGAAGAGAGACTAAAGCTAAGAAAATACTCTCAGGCCAAACATCCAAAAGTATGACAAACTACTTACATGGAAGAAAAAACTCACTTCTCACTCCATTCCCTGGAATTTGATAATTAGTCCATAATAAAGCAAATACCTTGTTGCAGATCAACACTCCACCTCTCTCTCTCTCTCCAACTGAAAAATCTGGACATGGGGCTATTAACAATGTAAGTCATCAAAGAACTACAGAATCAATTCAGTAAAAGGGAAGTGCAGAGACAAAGGTTTGACAGGAGGGTGAGTCCAACATTGACACCAGTTTTCCCATTAAGTCATTTGTTTTTGTTTGTTTTGGGGTTTGGGGGTTTTTTTATGTTCAATTAGCCAGCATATAGCACATCATTAATTTTTAATGTAGTGTTCAACGATTCATTAGTTGCATATAACACCCCATCATCCCGTTACCCCAGCCCCCCACCCCCCTACCTTCTGTAATCCTTAAGTAATTTGTTGATTTGGAAGCTGCATTTGAGAGGCTGAGAAGCGGAGCCATTTCAAGGAGCTAAGAATGCAAAAAATTGGAGTTCAGGATCCATCAAAAAGAAAGAGGTCCTGGTAAACCCTAAGTTTTAATTTGGGGTCCCCAAAGTATATACCCTTGAAGTAAAGGTGAACCAAAATTAGAGCAGCACTTATAAGACTAAAGCCCAGCTTTGGATCAGCTAATTTCCTGGTTATAGTAAGGTGATTTATCCCTATTTTAACTGCTACCAGAAACAAAAGTAATTCTCTGGAGAAATATAACATCATTCAGAGCCTTAAATTACCTCTACAATTTTTATTCATAATGACTGACATCAACTGAAAAACTAGGCATTGCAGGAGACAACATTACATCAACACAACAAAGACGAGAGAAAAAAACAACAGAAACAGCCACAACAAAACATTAGAACCAGTTGAACAGATAGAAGATAGTCAAATGATAGATTTAAGCTCAAATGTATTAGTAATTGCATTAAATGGAAATGAACTAAACCCTTAAAGTTTGAAGATTAAGGATAATAGATTTAAAAAATAACTATATGCTGGGGCACCTGGGTGGCTCAGTCAGTTAAGCATGCGACTCTTGGTTTTGGCTCAGGTCAAGATCTCAGGGTCATGAGAGAGAACCCTCTACCCAGTTCTGCTCAGCACAGAGTTTGCTAGAGATTCTCTCCCTCTCCCCCACCTTTGTTCCTCCCCACCATGTGCACTCACACACGCTCTCTCTTTGTCTCTCCCCCTCTCAAATAAATAAATTAACCAAATCCTTTTAAAAATATAGAAGCCACTTACAGGGGATACATTTCCTAAGCCACTTAATTGAGGTATTATTGACATGTAAAAAGCTCAACATATTTAATGTATACAACTTGATGAGTTTGGAGATAAGTATACACCCACGAAACCATCACCACCACCAAAGCATAGACATATCCATCGCCTATAAGAGACACATTAAATAGCAGGAGATAGAAAGTCTAACAGTAAAAAGATGCAAAAATAAAACCCAGTGTTGCTATACTAATATCAAAGTAACTCTAAAACAAGAAATATTAATAGGTAAATCATGTCTCAAATTATAATATTCACTTTATTGGAGTGTAAAACTTGATCAGAATATTGAAAGTATATATATTTCAATGAATCATTTACAGATCCTTCTTTATCTGAGAAGACTGGAGGTCCTCCCAAATCCTATCCTGCTTATAAACTCAGTACAGTCTAGAACCTACACTGAGCTTCACCTGAGCCCCCTAGAAAAAGAGTCCTTACCCTGGATATTCCCAAAAGACAAGGAAAATCTAATGAAGTCTTAAATTTTATTTAGTAGGATTATTCTTGACAGTGGAATGATACTGTAATTCTGAAACTATTTTGTATTTTCTAGGATAGAGAAAATTAGAAAACATATTTATTATGTTGGGAAGCAGGGTATTTGCTTAAAGAAAGGGAAAGAGAAAAAATATAAAATAGGAGCTGGTAAGGGTCTATTTGATTTTGAATTTGAGGTATCAACAAAAAACTTAACTGTACACTGAAAAGGCACTAGGAGAAATAAATCTCAATAGCGATGAGGAACAATTAGCGCTTAGCTCTTGTACTATTCCCTAAGAAAAAGTTACCAGTACTCCTAGGAGAAATGGCTGATTCCAGGTCTGAGACAGGTAAAATACAAGATGATCCTGGAAGTACTTAAGGACCAATAAGGAAATACTTAAAAATTAGTGAGTTCAATACCACCTTACACCAGTCAGAATGGCTAAAATTAACAAGTCAGGAAACGACAGATGTTGGCGGGGATGTGGAGAAAGGGGAACCCTCCTACGCTGTTGGTGGGAATGCAAGCTGGTGCAGCCACTCTGGCAAACAGTATGGAGGTTCCTCAAAAAGTTGTAAATAGAGCTACCATATGATCCAGCCATTGCACTACTGGGTATTTAGCCCAAAGATACAAATGTAGGGATCCAAAGGGGTACGTGCACCCCGATGCTTATAGCAGCAATGTCCACAATAGCCAAACTGTGGAAAGAGCCAAGATGTCCATCGACAGATGAATGGATAAAGAAGATGTGGTGTATATATATACAATGGAATATTATGCAGCCATCAAAAAGAATGAAGTCTTGCCATTTGCAACGGTGTGGATGGAACTGGAGGGTGTTATGCTGAGTGAAATAAGTCAATCAGAGAAAGACATGTATCATCTGACCTCACTGATATGAGGAATTCTTAATCTCAGGAAACAAACTGAGTGTTGCTGGAGTGGGGGGGGCGGAAGGATGGGGTGGCTGGGTGATAGACATTGGGGAGGGTATGTGCTATGGTGAGTGCTGTGAATTGTGCAATACTCTTGAATCACAGATCTGTACTTCTGAAACAAATAATACATTATATGTTAAAAAAAAAAAAGAAGAAGAAGATAGCAGGAGGGGAAGAATGAAGGGGGGAAATTGGAGGGGGAAACGAACCATGAGACTATGGACTCTGAGAAACAAACTGAGGGTTCTAGAGGGGAGGTGGGTGGGGGGATGGGTTAGCCTGGTGATGGGTATTAAAGAGGGCACGTACTGCATGGAGCACTGGGTGTTATATGCAAACAATGAATCATGGAACACTACATCAAAAACTAATGATGTAATGTATGGTGATTAACATAACATAATAAAAAAAATGTTCCTTGATTTGGGGAAGGAAAACTCAAAAAAAAATTAGTGAGTCCAGAAGCTGGCAGACAGCCACTGGTCATAATTGATAGTCAAAAAAGGACAATGATAGTAGCAAACTAAAACACATGGAAAATGTAAGTCCATGATGAGATTCAAAATAAAGTGGAGGGGGGAAAAGAAAAACTCCTCTCTTAGGAAGAATACCAGCTAAAAAATGAGGAACGAATGATAACATGTAGAATCACCACTCTGAAAGCCAATATAAGAACTGATTCAGGCAAAATCATCAGTAAATGTTCAAGCGAACAGAACGAAGATTTCTTGGAGAATAAAATATTCACATGAACTCCAAGTAACCTCCTATCCAATTCACTTATTAATTACAAAAGAAAAAAACATGAGTCTTTACAAAGGAGAGCTAAGATGGTCACAATTCTGGCAAGGCAAAATGATAGGAACAAAAAAAACAGATGGAATGGTTGTCAGAGACTCAGGGAGGGGAGGGGCTGACAGCAGAAGGACAGGAAGGAATTTTGGAGGGAGGAGCATGAAACCATTCTTTATCTAGACTGTGGTGGTAGTAACATAATTGTACGTGTTTGTCAAAACTCATAGAGCTGTACACCACAAGGAGTAAACTTGTAAAATATCTTGATAATTATGTAAATTATACCTCAAGAAGCCTGGCTTTAAGAAACAAGCAAAGCAACAACAACAAACCAGAGGAAGGTAATGAACCCTCCTAGACTGGGGTAGACTAAAAAAGACAGTACTGCCAAATGCTCTGGTGAACCTTGATTGGATCCTGGCTTTTAGGGGATGGGGAGAAAGAGCTACAAAAGACCTTTTAGGTACAGCTGGGGAACTCTGCTGAGGAAAAGCCTGCACTCTGTTGATAATGGTACTGAATTAATGTTTTTTCCTCAGGTGCAGTGATAGGTCTGTGGTTTCATAGAAACTGGCCCTGTACTTGGGAGGTACATGCTGATATATTTAGGAGTAACCTGTAATGGCTGCAACCTTCTTTTGGATACTTTTTCAAAAGTGAGAGTGTATAAACAGAAAGGAAGGGACCTTTCCTGTGGATTTGAGAGATTTCAAAATAAAAATTAATTATTTTTGCTAAACCCCAAGAGTACACAGCTGCAACCCCCATCTCCAGACTTCTTGCTGGATGCTGTGGTTTCACTAACCCATCCCCCTTATTCCTCTAGTTCTTCCCTTTCAGAAGTTGCACCCTTTGCAGCTCCTTATTTCTTACTCTCTGATCATGCCTTCTGGCTGGCAGGAAAGCATCTGTTTCCAAGGCTGTTGATCTCTGCCATGCCCTTCTCTTTCCTCTCCCCTGAGCCGAAGCCTGACCTGTACAGCTTGGCTATTTTTAAGTATAATCTATATTCTCCAAGTATCTTTCACAGAGTCAAATGGTATCCAGGTCTCTCTGGGACCATCCACCTCCTCTTTAAAAAGCTTCCCATTCTGCCTCAGCCCTCCCTTTTGAACTGAAAGTCCATTCACAATCTTTTCCTCCTTTAGCTCACAGCCCTGGCTGCCTGATCAGCTAAGTCAGAGAGGATTTTTCTTCTAACTTCTCATAAATTCCCCATCCTCAGATTGCCCTCCTCCATCGCTCCCTCTCACCTAAATGTAGCTGTAAATTCCCGTTTTCCTCTCAACCTTTTCTCATTCTCAGGCTCACAGATGCACCAAATGTGACCCTTTCTCATCAGGACATCTCTTCAGACATGTTGTGGGGAACAGGTGCCTCACGGACAGGGAGATGGAAGAGGACCACAGGAATATTCTGCAGCCTGACAGGAGCACATCTATCTTCGGATGGCCAGGGATCAGCAAACCTTCTCTATAAAGGACCTTTCAAAGCACTTAGAAAATACCATCTTGCTTTTCTTTTAAAGAGTGAAAGTGAGGAGCATAACTTTCTCTTTTTAATAAACTCTCCCCTCCTCCACTCAAAAATACATCAATTATAATTGTTATGACGATTTTCTTAATGAAATGATCTGCTAAGAACCAGCCATTAGACTGAGTATAAGCTATTTTCCATGGTTTCCACACACAGCCCAGTAAACTTGGCCAGATTGTCTGGCAGGTTGGGTACCCAGCACCTCCTGTGCTGTGCTCATCACTAATATGAAGCTGATGATGCTGTTATTCTCAATCACTCCCTAATAAGATCCTAATATGACCCTCTGAGCAACTGGCACTCACTGGTTTTCTGCTTTTCTTCTCACATGTATTTCCCTACCTTATTCTTGGCTAGATTTTTCATCAAGATATCTTCAGGTGGGTTTGATCCCACTTGTAAGTAACTTTGGAATACTTGCTTTCAGAGAAGTAGGTATGTAATTTATTTGACAAACCAACATCATTTCTTTGAGGCAGATCTGCTTTCTCTTCAGTGATTCATAACTTTTCATTGTCAACAGAGCAACATGAACATATATCCATCAAATTAACATTTTAATCTGGAAAAATGGATCTGAGAATAAATTGGTAAAACGCTAATAGTGGGTGAAGTGGAGTTCAAACTCATTAATTATCAAAGGAACAAATTTGAAACAATTGTGCACAATTTTGAGCCATTGAAACTACGAAACTTTTTGTGAAGGATAATATTGTGTCAGACTGGAGGTAGTAGTGAGGGGATGCTTGCCCAAAACACAGTCGGTAGAGTGAGGACACAGCATCTGGCCACAGGATCTTAGTTCTTACATCATCCTACACTATCTCTCATAAGATAATGTTTAAATAAATCATAGAATGGTTATAAGAGGGAGTATTAATTAAAATTCAAACTCTCTCAGAATAATTAATGATATGGGAAATGTTTATGGCATTATGTTACATGAAGAAATCAGGATACAAAACTGGGTATGCAGTAGGGTCCAATTTATTTTAAAATATGAATACAGAGATATAGAGGCATGTTTGTGTGTATTGAATTGCATACCAAGTGAAGATTCCCTAGATTTGCATATTGAACTAAATTGGCTTAAACAACTCATTCCACGCCCTATGAAAAAGCAAAATCCCTTCTAAGATTTCCTGAAGGGTGATATATTCAGTCACCTCAACTCCAGAATCCTACTCTGTCCTGTCCTGCATCAACCCAGAGTTTACGTTTTTAGCTTAGCTCCTTCTTAAATTTCCACCACTGGGGGAAAATAATCACACAAAGCATTCAAGAGTATAATAGAATTAAGCATTTGGAAGATGGAGAAGTTCATTTAACAATATGCAAGCCATTTCAAATTGATCATGAAGTATTACCATTTTTAAAAAATTATTTTTAGCCAGCCCACTGGCTATTTGCCTGTTAGATCACCAAGCTGCACATTTCATGGGCCCACCTTTCCTCACCTTCCCTTCTCTCTACCTCTCCTCCTTCAAGAATAATTAAACAAATTTTACCATTTTCCATGCAAGCCACTTAACTGTCTACTTTGTAGCTGAGGTGCTGGACAGCCGTCCTTTCCAGGTCCTGCCTCCTATCCCAGTTATTTCCCAAATAAGGACAGTTCCTACTCTAAGAATAATCTTGGTCTATCAGCTATTAAAATGGTGGTTCTCAATCCTGGCTACTCCTTAGAATTTCTGAGAAGTGTCATTTTGTGTGTGTGGCTTTTTAAATAAATACTACTCTCTGGGCCTCTCTGGAAAGTCTGACGGTGTGATTTTGGCATAGATTTATTTTTAATATCCATATGATTCTAATGTGCAGCAGAGTTGAAAACCACCATGCTGGAATAAAGACACTCATATTATTACACATATACCATACATCTTTGATTCTATGGTGCATGTTTTTTCACAGCTTGATATTTTTAAAATTAGGATGCATTTAATAATTTATATCAAAAAGAACTTATAATCTGCCAAATAGATTAAATTGTGACATATTTGTCATTTCTAGCAATGCATATGGGAACAGTGCCCGGTCTCTCCAAATATATCATGCAATCTTTAAAGCTGGGAAAATTTGGTGTGACTGATTCATGCTTTATGAAGGACTATTATTTGGGCACGGAAAATCCATGAGTAAAAGCTTCTGGCTGAATTTCAAGAGAAACTTGTGATGTGTAATTCAATAAAGAAAAAATTATGAGTTTAACCAAATAGGAAATGCAGATAAAATCCCACCCTTTTAAAAAATAATGGGATTTTATCTGCATTTCCTATTTGGTTAAACTCATAATTAAGTTAAATGAACTTCTTGACATTAGACTGTAGATAAAGATGTCATAGGGGTCAACATTTGAAGCACATATAATGGGAAGCGGCACATAATAGGGATAATCTGTCCAGTTATGGTTGGTCAAAAGTGATTTTAAATTAAATTTCGACTCAAAATAAGAAGGAAACTTGGTCTCAGTTTTGTGAGAAGAAAATGGTATGTAATTGCCAACTTTTAAGTAAAAAAGAAATGTATCATTATTTGTCTTGAAATACAGTAACTAAACCAAATTGCATTTTATAACAGTGTATCTTAGAATTAAAGAAAAATAGTACACATAGATATCCATAATCCTAGAAAAACAACTGGAATGAAGCACATCAAAATGTTAGCAGTCATTGTTGAAGACTTATAGATAATTTTTACTTTCTTCTTTACATTTACTTTCAAAATTTTCTAATAAATATAGATAAATCTCATAATCAGGAAAAGCAAGCAATGTCATTGAAACAAATACACGAGCACAGGCATATCATTTTCTACCTCTCACTTCCCCTAAAAAGCTCATTGATCAAAGCTACAAATATCCAAAATAAAAGGGATAAGAAAGCCAAAAAAAACCCCTACATCTCAGAAGACTTAAACTGTGGGTCTTTTAACCACTATAATATGTTTGTTTTTTTAAGTAAAGTCCACATGTAAAAGATTAAGACTTTCTCCATACCTGTACTCCACACCCTGAACAATCTTTAATTAAACCCAGAGCTAAGTTTACTGGAATGATGTTAAATGTGCCAGAAAAAAAGGAAGCTAGGAAGCTGTCCACCTTCTCCCTTTCCAGCATTTCTCACCCAAATGGCATGCTGTGAAACACACACTTAAATTGATTGGTATTAATGCATGCATACAGGTTCCAAAATGTCAGTAAGATGCATTTGCTTTCAAGTTATATTAATTCTGCTGATTACAAAGGGTAAATAAATCTTAGTTTTTCACAAAATTTGTTTTAAGGTCCTTTCTCATACATGCTCAGAATTTTCCTTCTTTACTGCCTTACCTTCGTTTACTTATGAACTCAATGGACAAAAACTGTGCCAGGCACTGTTCTAGGCCCCAGGGTAATCGTAATGAACAAGACAAGAGGTCCCTGCCCTTGATCAGCTTACATGCCAGTAGGGTTAGGAAACAAGCAAAAAGGAAATAAGTGCATTAAATATAATTTTTTAAAAAAGGATAGAGAATGCCTAGGGCAAGTCTAGGACAGGGGAGCAGGAAGCAGGTGACTACTATGGTCAGGGACTTTTCTAAGGAAATCACATTCCCAAAAGACTAGAATGCTGACAAGGAGGTAGCCCTACAGAGATCTAAAGAACGTTCCAGGCTGAGGAAACAGCAAGGCAAAGACCACATATAGGCTGAGCTTGGTGCATGCACGGAACACAGGGAAGGTCAGTTTGGCTAGAACAGCATGGGGAACGACAAGTGGTTCAAGTTGAAATTAGAGAAAAGTAGGAGCCAGATCATGCAGGACTGCACAGGCCATCAGATGGAGTTAGATTTTATTCTACTTGCTATATGAAACCTATGGAGTGATCTGATATGATTTATGCTTCTTTTAAAAATGTATAACACAGAATGCAGAAAGATACATTATTCCTCCTCTGACCAGTTCTTAGCTTTAGAAATAAACAGGAAACAAGAACATTTTAGACAAAAAGTCAGAAAACCTGGGATCAAGTTGTATCTCTTCCATCTAGAAACTGTATTACCTCAAAATACGTAAATCCTCTGGCCTCAGTTTCATTACCTGTAAATGGAAATACTACATCATACTACCGAGATGAGATATAAATGAGATGAAGGATTTAAAACCACCCATGTAGTGGGTGGTGAGGACGTCACTTCCCCTCATTCTTTCCCTCCTTCCTGTGAGATACAGAGAAGGGGGATTCTGGAGAATGAGCACCTACAGCGCAAGTTATAATTGCTAATGAAGAATATGAAGCAATGTAAGGAGATTCTTTTTCTAGGCTGGGTTCCTCTGAGACAAGGATTTGAGTTTTTCTGGGGGATGATCTTAGCAAACACTGTAAAGAGAATAGAGAAGTGAAAGAGGAGAGAAAATGAAGGAGATAAAGAGAATATTACCAAGCATGGCACCACTATGGGCAAGTGGGGCCTCACTCACTTTGGGAAATTTTGGAAGACAATGCAGAAGATATCTTGGAGTTTTCCCACCTGAGGGGGCAAAGGAGCTTGGCATTTATTCATCAAGTCCTTAGTCCTAAGGGCTAACTCCTTCCAAACTTACAGTCTGCCCCAGACTTGGACTGACAGGGCTCTCACAGCCAGAGAGAGCCCTAAGCAAAGATGTGCAGGTCCCAGCAGGAGAAGCCATAGGGTAGGCATGCTTGGAAATGGTAGGTGTCAAGAGAATGTGGCCAGGGCACAGCATCTGCCACACCCTTAGTCTCGGACCCAACACCGTGAGGCCCTGGGGATATGAAGGCCTGCTCTCATTGCCAGAACTGCAACATGATTTTCTCCAGACTGTGACAACCCCTAGGAAGAGTGTGTGTGAGTGATGATGCCTCTGGCCACACTACTAGGGGGCCCCTGGGAAGATCTTAGCAAAAGGGCAGAGACTCTGGGTACTACATTCCTCCTCACACCTGCAGGATAACTCACAGTCCTGGCCTCCTCTTGGACCAAGTTTGTGAGTTTTAGACACAAAACAGGTTGAACTTATTAGAAATTCTAGTCTCTAGGGAAATTTTCTGTAAACAGCCTTCCTGTTTAAGAAAAAGTTAAAATCAATATGCTTTAAGAATAGCCAGGCTTTGCTAAGTTTGGTCAGTGGGCGGGATTTATTATTTTGCTAGTATCAAAAAGCCAACACTTATTGAGAGATTTTTACCATATGCCAGGGAAGGGAAGAACATAGCTAACATCATATAAATGAGACTTCTATACAAATAAGAACTATGAACTGACCTGTAATATAATCAAGTAGGACATGATAGAGACAGCTATCATCTAAGAGGACTGTACTGCATTTGGAATGACATAATGTAACCCATGGTGGGGCATTTTTTATATCTTTAGATTAATAATACCAGCCTTAATTTATTGAGCATTTATTATAAGCCAAACAATAATAAACCCTTTATCTAGAGTGGCACTTTTAAACTTCACAACAGCATTGAGAGATAAGTATTGCAGTTCTCATGTAAAAGATGAAGAAACTAAGATTTCAATTAGATTAAAGAACTGGCATTTAACCTACACTTTTAAATTTCCAAGTGATAATCAAGTGTATAACTTGCCCTGGGTACCTGTATAGAGAGATCCTGATGAAAATCTGCACAACTAGCTATAGAATTATGTATTGCAGAACTAATAAATCATCCCTGGGCCCTGTCCAATCAGTGGGTCCCTGGGAGAAGCCTGGAGTAATAACATCTATTGAGTATCTTAGGTCCTCTTTCTTATGGGCTGGTGGAAGCTCATTCACACATTTGGATAATCCAAGGATGTCATTTACTACTCCTAAAACTTTATATTCCTAAAACTGAATGAAACATAAGACTAAATATCATTTCAAATTAAAACCACTCACAAGGTGCTGTGAGCAACATGCTGAGCCGGCCTTCATATCCCCGGGGCCTCATGGTGTTGGGTCTGAGACTAAGGGTGTGTCTCCTTTGATTTCATGAGGAAAATGAAGATTTTGCCTAATGGCAGAAAACCTAAGATATCTTATTTGATTCTTCATTTCCACAGAATAAAACAAATGAACAAAAAAGAATCTTTTAAGTAATTTCTTTCTTGTACCTTTCAAAGAGAATTATCTAAGTTTGATTCTCTATGGATTGGTTCAACATTAACTGTACCTCATTTCCCTTCACTAGAGAAGAAAAGTGTGAAAAATAACCACGAAAAACATCCCTGTACTTTGCAAAAGGGCAGTTTACTAGTAAAGATGAAAAGAGATTTTTCTAACAGAGCAAGATGCTAAGTAATGAATTCTCTCTTTTCACAAATCTAACTATTCCCTAGATAAACCTTTGTTTCTAGAGGAAGCTAAGCATGTCAGATCTCGTCTATTCCATCTGTTGGCCCCTTCCCTACATCTCTCTTTCCTCTTCTCTCTCTTTGTCACCTTCCACACCAGCACCTTGTACCTTCCTCACACCTTCACCTATTACTAAAGTCAAAGACCCTGCACTCATTGTCTGTCAACAGACACAACTCCACCACACATGCCATCAGTGCAGTGGCTCTGTCAGGTGAGGTTCAGACACAGGTGTGCCCACTGCATTAGTTATCTACTGCTGCACAGAAAATTATTCCAAAATTCTGTGGCTGTTGGCAGACAAGTCTCCATTAGGCCCCTTGTGTTTCTTGTGAGCAGAAGCACTGACAGCTTTTGGTCCAGATTTTCTTTTCCAGGATATTTGTATAGCAAACAACCTTGGAAGGTGGAGACAGTGTATCCCCCTGGGCCAGAGACCAGAATTGTCTGCTGTCCAATATAACAAAAACAACATAGCTCTCCAGGGTAAAGTTTGAGCAGATTTTCTTATAGCCCTCGTATAAAAGGTTGGGGTTTTCTAAGCTGAGGGTTCCTCAGCTATGAGGCAAACCCACTGTGTGTGCAGTATCAACTTGCCTATCACAGCCTCACCCCCCGTAGGATTTAGGGAGCAAGAGGAACCAGTGCAAACATGTGCTCACACTGACTGCTTTGCTATAAATATGCAAGTCTTTTGTCTCTTACTCAGGAGTCCAGTGACTTCTACTAGTGTCCCTAAAACTGTGGTAGACTCATTTGTTAGCTTACAAAAAGGGTAAGATCTCAGATCTTTCTCGGTTTTTGACAGTGGTTTCAAACAACAAACATTTATTTTCTCATAGTTTCTGAGAGTAGGAATCTGGAATTGGCTTACCTGGATGATTCTGGTTGAGGGTCTATCATGAGATTACTGTGAAGCTACCAGCAGGGGCTGCTGAAGTCATCTGAAGGCTTGAGTGGGGCTGAAAGATACAGTGTCAAGAAGGCTGACTCATGCCTGTTGGCTGGAGGCCTCAGTTCCTCACCACACGGGCTTCTCCACAGAGCTTCTGGAGGATCCTCAAAACATGGCACCTGGCTTCCCCCCAGAGCAAATAATCCAAGAGAGAATGAGTGTAGCCAAAATGGAAACCGTAGCATCTCTTATAATCTAGTATCAGAAATAATATACCATCACTCTGTCATACTCTGTTGTATACAAAGTTCAACCACAGCACACTGTGGGAGACAACTGCACAAGGGTGTGAATATCATGAGACAGTAATTATTTGGGCTGTCTTCTGTTGTCAGGTGAGCACCACACTCACACACAGAGAATCTGGCTGGCATTACCAGATGCTTTCAAGCCAGAGGCATGTAGAACTGATGAAATAATGGCTAGGAAAAAAAAAAAAGGTAAAACAAAGGCTTGAATTTTAAAACTGGCTTCAGAAAGAGATTATTTCAGCAAGAAGAGAAACATCTGGAAAGGGTCTAGTGAAAAGTGAGGGAGTTTAGTACCCTTTCCCCATGAAGAGCAGTAAAGCTCAGAGGGATTTGTTTTCATTTTCTGAGACAGATGACATACTCAATTCAGTCTCTAGGAGAAGAAAGAGTCACCCATTGCTACCCATCTCCATTCTTCTGGAGAAAGCAACAATATTTTTTTTTTCTTTGTCATCACCCTGCCATGTTCCCATGAGACAGTGGAAGCATTTTTCTCATTTTTTTATGAGTGTTTGACAATGCCAACCAACACATGCATTCCTGCACCACTGCAGAGTGGACACTTTCACTATTTCTGGTTCCAGCAGAAGTATACCCAACAGTGAAAAACATGTGCAGTGAGGACATCTGAAAAGGAAGGAGCATAGAATGTAAAGGGGCAGTATGTGCATGTGTATGTGGGCATGCAAGCAGGTTCTAAATAGGAGTCAGGAAAAAAATGAGCAATATACAATGCAATTTTAATTCATATTCTCTTGTTCTTCACTGTGGAGGAAAATTTTAACTTATTAATGCCAACTGCAACTTGCAAGCACTACCATATAATACTGAGATGTTTGCCTGGAAAACACATGAAAGTGGTGTGTATGTATGTATGATATATAGGAATGATAAGGGAGGGCTCTAGGGACTTTTAGAAATAAAAAAGCAATGGTCTTCATTTGAGCAAAAGAAAATAAACATTTTTTACTTCTTCTGTATGCCAGACTCTGAGCTAATTTCATTCACATTTAATCTTCATTCAGAACAGCCCTCTAAGGTAGGCAAAATCATCCCATTTCACAGGAGAAAAAAAAAAGTGGTTCAGAAAGAATGTGCCTTACATAAGACAGTGACAGATTCAGGAGTACATGCTCTTGTATGTCTCACTAGCTCTTTGACAAAATGGGGATATCCGTTGCTTGAAATGGTGAAGAGGAGAGGTGCCCAAGTCTGAAATCTTTATTGAAAGCACTAGTGTTTCTATAATTTGGGGAGGACAAAACAAGTGAAATAACTAAAAGTGAAGGTGGTTTTCATATTATCCTGAGAAACAGGATTTCCCCAATAGGGGAAATAAAATGGGAAGGCCTAATTCTTCAAATACAATGCAAAACGTAAATGTACAGCACACAGGCAATCTGTCTGATGGAAAGTTCACGTGCACAGTGGATTGTCTCCTTGAGAGAAACATGATACAGTCAAAAAAGCATGGACTATGGAGTCAGAGAGACCTGAGTTTGCATTTTAGCTCAATATTACTTGTATGACTTTGAAAGTTTATATAAAGTCTAAGTCTATTTCCTTACTTGTACAATTAGAATGATAATACCTACCTCTTGGCTTTGGTAATCCCTACCCATGAGATAACATGGGTAAACTATCTCATGCAGTCTGATGTATGCTGGGTCCTCAGTGAATCACAGCAACGAATTCCATTCATTCATTTTTCAAGTCATATGCATAAAACTTTGGGCTACACTTTCAAGAAGGAGCCTTTAGGATTCTGAAACCACAAGCAAACTAAGTTTCCAAAAAACCACATCTTTCAAATTGAATTGGATAAGTCATAGAGTATTTAACAAGGTGCTGGTCTTGAAGAGAATAGATTTAATTTGGTTTAGTTCCTTTGGCATTTGCAGGTAAAAACCACCACAAATTAATTAGCATGTCTTCATTTGCTTGAGGATGATTAATAATACTCAGGGAAAACAGGTTTTACATAATTCATCAGTCTGACACAGCGCAACACCTCTGGAGTTCCAAGAACTTCCAATCCCAGCTGGTCTGTGACACTTTAAAACTAGCTACAAAACACAAAAGGGTGCTATTCTTGTAGGCCCTACATTAGCTATTGTTCTAAAGTGAGGAGAGAGAAATCTAATCACAATCTTCAGGGTTACTTTCTTTCCAATTTGGGGTAAAAGGGTGTAAACAAATCCTCTGTATATAGAACAGCTTTGACTTAGTCTCCAGGAATTCACTTGGTTCACTAAATTGGTCGAGCAGACGCACCATTATAGGTGTCTTTTTTTCTCCTCCCCACCATTAGTCTGTATGAGCCTCCACTACTTGGGGGCTCATACAGTAGGGCTGACTCTTTTAATATAAGCAAAGGTGAGTCTTTTTCATACTGTCAAAAATGTCCTCACCACAAGTACAGAGTTTTCTATGAGTGGTCCATAGTGCACAAGGTATGAGCTAAGGCATTGGAAGTGTGAATTATCAACACACAACCAAGAGGCAAAAAGTAAGTTTGATCAGTGTTTCTGAATCCAAATTGGAATGCCTGCTGGCAAAAATTTTTCATTCTCTACTGATGGCCTTAGGAGTGAATGAGAAAACGAATCCCATGAGAGTATTAAGAGCAATAACTGTCTTAAAATATTTGAAGAGGGTCTGGGGAAAGAAATGTGAATTTTATTTTTTTAATAATTTTTATTGTTATGTTAATCACCATACATTACATCATTAGTTTTTGATGTGTTCCATGATTCATTGTTTGTGCATAACACCCAGTGCTCCACGCAGAATGTGCCCTCTTTAATACCCATCACCAGGCTAACCCATCCCCCCACCCCCCTCCCCTCTAGAACCCTCAGCTTGTTTTTCAGAGTCCATCATCTCTAATGGTTCGTCTCCCCCTCCGACTTACTCCACTTTATTCTTCCCCTCCTGCTATCTTCTTTTTTTTTTCTTAACATATATATTGCATTATTTGTTTCAGAAGTACAGATCCGTGATTCATCAGTCTTGTACAATTCACAGTGCTCACCATAGCACATACCCTCCCAATGTCTATCACCCAGCCACCCAATCCCTCCCACCCCCCACCACTCCAGCAACCCTCAGTTTGTTTCCTGAGATTAAGAATTTCTCATATCAGTGAGGTCAGATGATACATGTCTTTCTCTGATTGACTTATTTCACTCAGCATAACACTCTCCAGTTCCATCCACGTCATTGCAAATGGCAAGATCTCATTCCTTTTGATGGCTGCATAATATTCCATTGTGTATATATACCACTTCTTCTTTATCTATTCATCTGTCGATGGGCATCTTGGCTCTTTCCACAGTTTGGCTATTCTGGACATTGCTGCTATAAACATTGGGGGGCACGTACCCCTTCGGATCCCTACATTTGTATCTTTCTGGTAAATACCCTGTAGTGCAATTGCTGGATCGTATGGTAGCTCTATTTTCAACTGTTTGAGGAACCTCCATACTGTTTTCCAGAGTGGTTGCACCAGCTTGCATTCCCACCAACAGTGTAGGAGGGTTCCCCTTTCTCCACATCCCCGCCAACATCTGTCGTTTCCTGACTTGTTAATTTTAGCCATTCTGACGGGTGTGAGGTGGTATCTCATGGAGGTTTTGATTTGGATTTCCCTGATGCCCAGCGATGTTGAGCACTTTTTCGTGTGTCTGTTGGCCATTTGTACATGTCTTCTGCCCATTTCTTGATTGGATTATTTGTTCTTTGGGTGTTGAGTTTGATAAGTTCTTTATAGATTTTGGATAGTAGCCCTTTATCTGTTATGTCATTTGCAAATATTTTCTCCCATTCTGTCGGTTGTCTTTTGGTTTTGTGGACTGTTTCTTTTGCTGTGCAAAAGCTTTTTATCTTGATGAAATCCCAATAGTTCATTTTTGCCCTGGCTTCCAGAACTGTGAATTTTAAAACAAAGTAATATTTATCTTTCTAGTTCTCTATAGGCCCTGAATTTGGCCAACTGATATAATTAGAGGTCACATGACCATATGCAGAATTCAAGAGAGAGGCCTGCTTTATGTGAAAGGTTGGACAAATGAACTGAAAACCTCTAAGATCCATTCCAAAGCTAAGATCCTAGGAATCTGGCTAGAGTTTACAATAAAGAAGAACTTTGAATTCTTCACTGAGACCTTCCTTCAATTTGACTGTCCACTCTCAATTCCGGTTATTTTTCTGGCATTATTAAGTCCACCATCTGTGTCACGTGTGACTCAGAATTCTTCACAGGATTCCAGGTCGGATAGAAGGGTTTCCTAGCCGAGATCAATCAATGCTGCTTCAGACTTTCTCAATCATAATACCAGAAGCCAACTCAAACTACTGTCAGTCTAGCAGGGAATTCAGTGGAAGCACATTAAAGTATCTCACAGTTTGCAAGTGTAGAGGGGCTTAGGGAAGGGGCAAAAACTAAAGTCTGGACCATCCAGAATCTCAGCAGTGCCCTTTCTCTGTCATTAATCTTGACCTTTCCAAGAATCAGCCTCATTTTTATTTGTTTTTATAGAATGGGTTTCCCTAATTCCAAGTCCATGTGGCAAGAAATGCCATGCAAACTAAACTGACATCATGTCAGACTCAGGGACAGTAGAGAAGCCCTGGTTGGTCCAGACTGAGTCGGTGACTGCCTCTGGTCACATCAATTCCGGCCATGGAGGTGTGTGGAGTTAGGGACTACAAACATGGCTGCTGAGGGCCCATGCCTGTGGAAGATGAGAAATGACGCGAGAAGGAAGGTAGTTCTCAAGAAGGGAGCTGGAAAAAAATCCTAAAAGAAGTCCTCTAAAAATAGATTCCACCAAAACAAGAAAATGTTTCATGTTTATGTTTTCTTCAATTGAGTAAGTAGTATAGGTTGCTGTGGCTTCTGTTTTTATCTTACATCTGAAAGAACTAAGTCAATCTTACAGATGCAACAACTTCTCATTTTTTAAAGTGACATCTGAAGCATGTTGCCTTTCTTGACTTAAAACTTCAAGTTACAAATAATCAATACTTGCCCTGAGGAAATCTTAGGGCTATTTTAAAAACCAGAATCCTATAATCCTCTGGTGTCTTATAGCTCCAGGAAAAACAAGTTACCCTCTTAAAAGAACTGTCTATGGTTATTTCTTCTCCTGTGAGGGGAACTTGGCTTAATGACCCCATGTCACTGGGTGGGGTGGGCTCCTCTAGAGAAAATGGAAGCAGTTATTTTTTATCTCTAAAGCCATCAAGGAAAATGCTCTATATATAGTTTCTGCTTTAGAGAGAATGTGGCTCTATCTACACTAACCATTGATATCACTGTCTTTTTGGTGGCTAAAGGCTGGGAGGAAGGGGGTGAGTTTATCTAGTCAGACTACTATTTGAAATTTCAACCTAAGCAAAAAAAATTTTTTTTTAACAAAACCAAATGCATTTTTTCTAACAAAATACAATTTGCTTTCAGATGGGTAAAAGATAAACACTCTACCAAAGAATATATACAGATTGCAAATAAAAATGTAAAAAGATTCTCAACATTATTAGTCATAACAGAAATGCAAATTAAATCCATGAATAGATACCACTAAATGCCTATTAGAATCATTAAGTTAAAAAATTGATAATATTAAGTGACATCAAGGATATAAAGCACTGGAAATACAAAATGTGCACCCACTTTGGAAAACCGTGTGGCACTTTCTTATAAAGTAAAACATGAACTTACCTACAACTGAGCTATCCCACTGCTAAGTATTGACCCAAGTGAAATAAAAACTTATAGTTCGCTTGAAAACATTACAGGGTGGTTTTTTGCATAACTACCAAAAACTGGAAATAATCCAAATAACCCCCTCCTAGGAGATGGATAAACAAACTGTTGTACATTTAAATAGAATAGAATACCTAGCAATAAAAAAAAACAAATTATTGATACATACAACAATATGGATGGATCTTATATGCAGTATTAAGTGAAAGAATGTTCCGATATTAAGTGAAAGCAGCCAGACTAATTAGGTTACAAATTATGTAGTTCCATTTAAAAGACATTCTGGAGAAGGCAAAACCATAGACAGAAAACAAATCAGTGGTTGTCAGAGGCTGAGGGATTAACTACAAAGGGGCACACAATTTGTGGGAGTGATAGGACTATTGTATATTTGGTTTGAGTGTGGGTTATATGACTATATGCATTTGTCAAAACTTACAGAACTCCACACTTAAAAAGGGTGGATTTTACTGTATGTAAAGTATACTTTAATTAAAAAGAAAAAAAACACATTTATCAACATATATAATGTATTATGTAATAATTCCTCTTTAACTGAACTCATGTCCACTTTCGAGATTCTCACTGAACAATATTTTTAAACTTCATAGCAAGTCCAAGGCACCTTCAGTGTCTTTGGCTGCTTCGGCTGCTTCCATGCATTTGTGAAATCAAAGAGAAAGCTCTTCCTTTAGCTCGACTGTGTTCACCTCCAGAGCACTCTTTCTGAGACAAGAGCCCTTTTTGTCTTGATGGATTTACCACAGAAATGGAGAGAGGCCAAGCATGTCCCATGGGCACTCCCAAAGCTGAAGTCTCTCTTTGTCATGTTAAACTCTTCACGCAAGTGAGAGGGAAAACCTGTTTCTTATTTTTTCTGCTGGGTAACTTTTCCCCCACCTGCACCTGAATTCAAGCATCTGTAGTCCACACAGCTGAAGATGATACAGGGCTGTTGTAACCCTCATTGTTCTGCACCACCCCCAGAAGGAACAGTTCCCCAGCTACAGAGAAGGGAAGGACTAGCCCATCAGTCATCCTCTGGGTGACTTATATGGGCTCTATTAATATCACAAGATGCTTCTCTTCAGCATTCACCTCTTAAGAGTCCATTTCAATCCCAATAAATATTCACAACTGACACCTTCCATATGCCACCCAGGCTAAAACAGAACTAATGAGCGCTTAGGAGATGATGTTTTAAAATGATGCACTGCATAGGAACCTATACAAATCTCTGCTTTACTGCAAAAAGCAGAGGTTAGCATTAAGACGACTGCCATTTGCTTCTCCAATTTGTAACACCATTAATTACTCATGTGTTTTTTTATTTTATTTTATTATTTTATGTTAATCACCATATATTACATCATTAGTTTTTGATGTAGTGTTCCATGATTCATTGTTTGCATATAACACCCATTGCTCCATGCAGTACGTGCCCTCTTTAATATCCATCACCAGGCTAACCCATCCCCCCACCCCCCTCCCCTCTAGAACCCTCAGTTTGTTTCTCAGAGTCCATAGTCTTTCATGACTCATGTGTTTTTTTAATCTGCCTCTAAAACAGAAGCACTGCAAATCTACAATGCAAGGATTCCCTAAATGAGGACTTGGGATAAACCCACACTCTCTGGAACTACTGGTTCCAATTCAATCAAGGAAGGTAGAACGTGGGAAACAGGCTCTGCACCTTGGGGACCCCAGTTTAAATCAATAGAGGACATGCAGGTGTGGAACAGAGGAAACAAAGACTGAAGCTCATTGTGGAAATGCATCAAAGAAGAAAGTTAACTGCGAACTGTCACTCTGGATGTTAGACGAGTCTCAGACTTTCCATCAGGGTCCCTCTGGCTGTGCTAAACTAGCCACAGCCCTAATCAAATATAAGTGCCGGCCTGCTGCCAGCCACAGCATGTCAGCCCTGACATCAGAATCCTCCTGTCCTCTGACCCACAGGGATGTTGTGAGCAGTAATTAATGTCCATTAAGTGGCTAGTCATCCTTACTCAGTGGCTTTCTGTCAAGTTCTAAGCAGACAGCAGCATACCCCATGACCCAGAGTACCTCATCAGACCATTTCCTTCTCTGGGGAAAGGAGGTGACCTCAGCTCCAGCTGTCCACACTGCAAAAGCCACAAACACTGAAGGGCCTCTTGCCACCATAAACAGTGTCCCCAAGAAGGAGCTGAGCCCTGCTTAGAGGTGCCTGGGCTGCACAGGCCCAGAGGAAATAGCTGTTGCATGGTAGAAGGCTTCAGAGTTCAGAACAGTTAAACCAAATCAGACAGCTCTCAGGGATGGAAATAATGCCAGAACATTCTTAATGCAAGCCTAGCCAGAGCGTAAATGATGATCTACAATGACTTTCTCCTGCTTTCCAAACAGGCAGCCCTACTCCCCTACATCAAAGCTCTGAATTCACGAAGTCCCTGACTGGGACTACTGAATAGCAAAAGAGCTGAAACAATCTGAGAGGAGAAGCTAACATTTGTTACCTTCTACATGGTGCCAAGTTCTTTAATTACATCCATAGTGTAGCACCTGACACATGGTAAATGCCAAAAAATCTGAAGCTTAAATAAGACTCGTTGAATGAATTGGGTGAATGAATTCTCATTTAATTCTTGCAACAAGTCCAAGTTAAAAATTTACACCTGGGGAAACTAAGGCCCAGAACTCTATAGACTGCCTCATGGTCATGAAGCTATTTAAGGTTGAGGGGAGTTGAAATAGGTTTTTCTGACTCTTTAGAACCAATGACTCTTTAGGAACCCTTGTTGTTTCCTGACTCTGGTAGTTTATCCTGTTAACACTGATGTGGCATGGTTGATGTTACCTGCCTCAATAAAGAGACCCAGAGTTGGCCTCCTCACTCAGATTATTGGGGTCAAAATCACCAGAGGCTTCTCATCCCAGCTCTCCTGCCAAGGACTGGTCATAATATTCCCTTTACATATAATTATCTGTCCATAGGAGAGGAAAAATACCCCACCTTCATTTTTGGAGAGACTTTTGTTCCATCATTTCTAGGTCTCCATAGGAACCAATTTATACACCCCCCTCCATGGCAGACAGTAATATTCAAACAGACTGTCATGGTTCCTATCTCTTCCCTTCAGCCACACCTCCCTATGGGAGAAGGTATTTGTCCATTGCAGAGCCCAACCCATCAAATCATATGCTGGTGGGGGGAGAGGGGGAACAAGGGTGGAAAACCACCTCCCCCACTTCTTTCATATGGCCTCCTACATGCAGAGGTAGGAATTTCTAGTTTTCCAGAAGTGGTAAGTACCCAGAAGAGACCTTCACTGCCTTCCCGGCCTCGCTGTGCCCTCCGCTGTGCCAGTCCCAGGCTTTGTGGGGCGGGCTGTGCTCCTGCTTACAGCCATCGCCTGCAGCTGTCTGAGTCTGCTCAGCAAAGTCAGCTCACCCACCGGTGGGAGCCACTGCTCACACTCCCAAAGCGGCCATAGGTTCCTCTGCATTCTCTGGCCAGGCTTTACCCTGGTCTTTGGCAACTAAGGGACCCCCATTAAGAAAGCTACTGCTCTAATCCAGCTTCTCTATCAGTTCTCTAAGGCCTACCTAAGCCCTGGAGCCAAAGGTCAGGGATTAGATGCAGGTGCTCATCCCTCCTTGCCCTCCAAGGTTCTGGCCAGCTGACACTGCAGAGGAAGACTTTAATATGTGCTTTAAAGGCTGAGCACCAGCCAATAATATTTACCCCCTCTCTCTTAGGATATAATTAAATATTTTAGATTTTATTTTGCTTACTGCAATGTTTCTTGTTATTGGGAGGAGGGGAGACTCCATGTTCTTTGTTTGGGTTTCTTTCTTAGAGATTGGAAGAGTTCCTCAAATATCTTGCATTCCTTGCTTGGCCATTCATATTTAGAAACAAATTACTAAATGCTGATTGGAAATACTGAATATGTGCATGAGGCTTGTCAACTTGTGACTCTCACCACAGGGTAAATATCTGTAAACTGGCTCTTTTTATTTGGTGGGACCCTAAATTCTTCCAGAGAAGACTCACCTAATCCACTGCCTATCACTACACCTATATGTAGGATTTCTGGAAGCTCTGTAGAAAACAGTGGGAGTGAGGGTGTCTAACTATTCAAGGTATGTACCTTTATTAAATTTCTCCCATTTTCAGCTTTGAGTTTCATCACTAACACCCTGCCTCTCTGTAGCCCGTACTCAGGGGAGTGGTGGCCTGGCTGTGTGAGGGGAGCAGGGTACCTGCAGCAACTCTGTACTCAGGCTTTCAGCCAATGCCCCTGGTTTCAGCTTTATACTTCACCCCTCCCACAAAGTTCCGGGACTTGCTGAAGTTCTACACAACAGAGTATTTCCTCCCCCTTCTGAGGACACTAAGTTGCCACTGCCTCCAAACTGTTAAATCAGCCACCAGTCCACTCTCCAGCTTCCTGAACCTGTGGGAAGTTTCCATCTTCAGTTGTCCCCTTGGCTCGCCGATCTGTACCTGTGGGTTTGTATCTATCTTACTCCTCCACAATGGTCTTGGTGGGGTTTAGAAAGGAAAAGAAAAGTTGTTGCATATGGCTGTCCATCTTCCAGGCTTCGCCTTCATGGTTACTGATATGGGGCCACAAGCGAATGGTCAAGAATGAATTCTTGAGATGTTCTCAGTGCAAAAAGATGCTTTTATTATAGCACAGGGACAGGACTGGTGGGCAGAAAGAGCTACACTTTTGCAGTGTGAAGCTGGTGGTTATATGCTTAGTGTTCAAGGGGGAGGGGACGTGCAGGGAGTATTAGACCATAAATATTTTCTTCGAATTTCTACTCGTAAAACTACTTTCGCAAGACTTCTCTGGTGCTTTTCATTCAGTTCATTATTAACTGACCCTCGGTGAGATGTGCAGACAGTCATGAGACCCTTTAAGAATGTAGCAACCAGCACATAGTTGAGCCTTATTGAAACTATACAGTCAGCCTTCTGAGCTAAAGGTGAACATTCTTCTGTCTCTCATTAGTTACCCCTCCAGTGAGAGAGAACTAGACTGAATGCTAAAGGAAACAGGGAGCTCCTGAATGTGGCTCTTATTACCAGTTTCCACATCCAGAGTTCTCCGAGCAGAACAGCAGAGGGCATCCCCAGTGACTCTCCTGTAACACATGGTAAGAACCCCCTTCTTCCCTATGGGGAATGAGGCACTGTCAGTCCCATCGCTTTCATGCATGTCTGCCCCATGGTGAACCCAACCCTACACTCTCTCTGGTCATTACCACAGACTCTGCCATAAGGATTGGGATTCCTTGTGCCAAGGGCACCCAACATTCCCAAATTTCTCTGGTGAGTATTCAGACAGACCTAACTGTGGCCTTATTTTCCTTTGTAGCTCCTTGCCCATGTCTTGTCTTTAGTTCTGAGCCCACTTGGCACCCTCCAAGATGAGAATCAAAGATCTTTCCAGGGAACCAACAACACTGGCCCAAACTTTTCAAGATGCCAAAAATCAAGTTGGTCACTGTTTCATGGAAAAGGAGAATGGTAAACTCCATGTTGGCAGAACAAAGGCAGGCCACCAGCAATGCACTCAGCTTGTGGGAACACATCTCAGGGACAGCAGGAAGCTCTTTGGTATAGCTCTCTCCAATTATTATAACAGCACAGGGCCTGGACAAGGATGTTGGAGAAATGCCTGACATAGAGGGGCTATTTTAAAGTGCATGTCTGAGAAACTCCAAAAAGAATTCTTCTCTCTCCTTCTCCCTCACCTTTGCCCATCTCTGCTCTCCTTTTCTCTCTTTTGCTCTTCATTGTCCCCTTCCAACATTTTTCTTTCTTTCTTTCTCTATTCGTCTTTCAAAACATGACAAGATTATCTGGTGCCTGATAAAGATCTTCCACCAAGCTCAAGCCCTCAGAGAATATTTTCAACACAGCCATTTCCAAGCTCTGAAACTTAGAATCTACAAAGGAAGTGCTGACAAAAGCCTTAATTAGGGCAGCCCGGTGCAGCCCCAGCCTCGTTTAATCAGCTTGCTGAGAGCTGAGCCCAGAAAACAGGATAAACTCAGTCATAAAGCTTTTCACTCACTTTAACCCACCTACTTCTCATCAACCTATTCATAATGAGTAATAAATGAAGCCCCATCACAAAACCCCAGACCTTGGTACAGGATTTTACTTCACAAAAGTGAGAGCTTTCCGCATTAATGCCTTTTGCTTTTCTGTCATAGGCTTCTTGGAAAAGACATCCTTCTCTCTTTGGGGAGAGAAACAAGACAAATGGCTTGGATAAGTTAAGATTTACTGAGTCCTTACTATGTGCAGGGCTCAACATTGTATATGCATTATCTCACTTAATCCTCATGACGACCCTAGGGGAGAGATCCGATTATTATCCTCTTTCACACACAAGGAACCAGAAATGTAGGAGCACACAGCGAGTACGTGGTGGAGTCAGGATTTGAATCCCAGGATTCTGGCTCCCAGCCTCTCAATCACTACACTGAACTGGTTTCCTAAGCACAGAATTCTAAGATGGCCCTCACTCCAAGTCCTTCCCAGCCGTACACATAAGAGCATCCTGCCCCCATTGACCCAGGTGTGCAAATGCAAGGACAAATGCTTTGTCTTAGCTCCCTTTATCTCAACAGGGCCTGAATTGCAGGAAACCCTATTCCTGCTTGAGAAAGAGCGAAGCTTGAGATATAAATTTGGAGGCTATTAACAGAGAGATGACACTGGAAATCAAGTGAATAGATGCATTTGTCCAAACGCAGAGGCAGGAAGAGGCAAACCTTGGGGAAATAATTTAGAAAACAGGAGTAAAACTGGGACTATGCAAAGAAGACCAGGAATCAGCAGTAGAGAGGGAAGAAATGATATCCACTTGTGATGGGAGAGCATTTGACATCGTGGGTCAGAGAATGAGGGCATCTATTGTTAAGGCTTGTGGCCCCCAAATAAACTGCCTTTGTCATAGCCCCATGAGTGCATGTATGTGTATGGGTGTATGTATCTGTGCGTGTTCAGATCCCTCACCTGTCAACCCCATCCACCTCCTACTTCTCATCTGCCCTGCTGTTCCTGTATTGCACCAGTTGAATGTGTCGATCAAAAAAGAAAATCGGACATACTTTCAAGTACCTCAAACCACTTTTCCTTGTTTCCCTTCCCTTTCCCAGCAGCCACCACCCAGAGAATTCCAGGCATGAGATACATGACATGGCAACAGCATCACATCTGGCTCCTCATGACGCTCCCCGCAAGGGCCCCAGGTTAAGAGCACCACCCCTTCTTCTTGACCACCCTACTCTCTAACTCCACTGGAGACACTTGTATTTTAGAAGACTTGGAGGGGGAGTTGTTTTTTGTTTTCAAAAGAATAAGGACAAAACAAAGGGTGGGAAGGAAAACCCTGGAAAAGGTGATTAATATCATTGCTGCTAATTTTCCACAAGCACTTGTCGGCACAGCAGTGAGCCAACTCAGACAGTGCCAAAAGTAATCTTGAAATTCTCCAGCATCTCACTCCAGCAATAAAACACAGATTTATGTGGTGCAGCCCATAATAGAAGATGGAATAAAATCATCCTAGATGACTGAATCACAGTGTTTCTGGTCGAAGAGCTTAATAACTGAACTCTTTATCCCTCCAGGGACTGCTCAGCCATTTGTTTTCATTTCTCTGACATTTTGTCAAAGTCACATAATCAGATGTACTGCCCTTCTTCATGGTCTGGGCCTCAGAGGTCAGTGTGCTTCACAGTAGGGTCAGGGGACCCTCTCCTCGGTCCTGCTCTGCCCCCCACTAACTTGGAGACCTGAAGCAAGTTGCCCCATAAACAACACTGATTGTCTTGCATGCCACCTTGGAATTTCTTCCAGGCTCACCCACACTCCACCTCCTCACTCCTCGCTTTTCTGCCCCATTTGGTCCTGCATCTAGGTTCCTGTTTTTCATTTAGCACATTCAGAGCCTGGTATAAGCTACTTCTGCAAGAGAACACCTCAAAAATCTAAATTGCTTGTGGATGGGAGGTGGGTGGGGGTATGGGGTAACTGGGTGATGGGCATTAAGGAGGGCTGTGATGCAGTGAGCACTGGGTATTGTATACAACTGATAAATCACTGAACTCTACCTCTGGAACTAATAACATACTATATGTTAATTAATTGAATTTCAATAAAATAAATAATTTTTTTAAAATCTTAATTCCTTTTAAAACTATGTTTTAAATATATTTCATTATTGTCACCTGAAGTAGATTTGGGTTTATTTGGGCAATTTGGGGGTGTGTTTTTTTTCTGGTCCTCTGCTATAAGGTGGAATAGTTTATTTTTCTGTCTTCTTCCTCTATACCTTCTTCCATCTTTTTCTTCCTGACAATTACCTGGACCTGTCTGTGACACTCTCTGACAGACATTGCTTAGTTGCCTGGTGACAGTCAAGGATAAAGAGGACATTTGTCATTCTATACCCAGTGACAGTTCAAAGTTGTGTCAAATCACCAAGGAAGAGATGAGGAACCATTTAAAGCATTTCACATCTGTAGTATGAGCATACATGGAAATGAAGTGGTGACACACACAGCTCTAGCTAAGGGACACATTTAAGAGTACAAGATTGAACATATCTGAAGAAAAATGGTAAAAACTTTTGGAAGCAATCTCTACAAGAAGCTTACTCTTCTTGTCCTCAAAGCAAAAAATAGATAAAAAACCCCACTAAAATAACAGGGGGAAAAGCAGCTCTTATTAAGTATCAGGCAACAGCAGAGGGCAACGTGCCTGAGTTCCAGCACTAGCAAGGAACACAATTACAAATATGAACAGAACAAACCACACCCGTAGACACCCAGCTCATGATGAAGCCTCCACAAAGCTTAAACATAATGCACATCTATCCAGGAAGGCTAACAATTCTCCAGAAATCCTTTATCAGTCCTGGTGCCCAAATGAGACTTCCAAATTACCATGGATCCATGTCAAAGGTAGAGTGGCAGAATATCAGGAATAACCATGAATGTACTGAGGGGAAAAATATATATAACAAAAAAAGAAAGTCATATCCCCTTAGTAACATTGGTCAAGCATTTCCTATAGGAAAAAAAATGAGAATTAAAACAAAATCCACAGATATTGAGATATTATGTATACCATATATATTATATAGCAGCTTAGTGTCGAGTATATATATATATATATATATATATATATATACACATTTTTTTTAAATAGATCTATACATATGAATCAGTTTACATCATTTTTCAGTATTGCTAGGAAGTTTCTGAATTGGTTGGGCCTAATTGACACTATCAAGATTCTGTTATACAAAATTGGTATTTACCTCTGTGGTGCAATAAAGAATAAACAATATATAAAGAATAGGAGTGTCTTTTGTTAATCATAAGGAGCCTCCTTGACTGTACCTGAGTTTATGCTAATGAGATGACTCATGAAGGAGGGGCCTAGATAGTCTCAGGGTCAGGGCTGGTCACCACAGGAAACCACTGTCTGATTGCATGGTTGGAACTTTCAGCCTTACTCCACCAACAAGTCTCCAGGAGGGGACAGGGACTGAAGACTGAGTTCAGTCAGGGGGTCAATAATTTAATCAATCATACCCACTGTCTTGAAGCCTATTCGGGCTACCATAACACCATACCACAGAGTGGGTGGCCTAAAGAACAGAATCTCACAGTTCTGGAGGCTAAAAACCCAAGATGAAGGTGCCAGATGATTCAGTCCCTGCTAAGGACACTTCCTGCCTTGCAGATGTCTACCCTCTCCCTATATCCTCACATGGCCTTTGCTTGGTGCATATACACAGAGAAAGAGAGAGAAAGAAAAATCTTCTTTCTCTTCCTCTTCTTAGAAGGCCACTAATCCCATCATTAGGGTCCCACCCTCATGACCTAATCTGACCCGAATTAACTCCCAAAGGTCCCATCTCTAAGTACCATCACATTAGTGGTATGAATTTGGAAGAGACACAAACATTTGGTCCATTACACCTACATAATGAAACCCTATATAAAAGGTCTGGAACAACAAGGTTCAAGAAGTTTTGGAGTTGGTGACCACAGTGATGCGCTGGGCGGGTTCTGCACAGGAAGAGAACGTGGAGTGCTATGCCTGCACTTCCCCAGACCTTGCCACCCTATTTCTTTCTTCTCTTCGCAGTTCATTTGTATCCTTTATAATAAACCAGTAGTTGTACATATTGTGCTTTTCTGAGTCTTGTGAGTTATTCTAGCAAATTATTGAACCTGAGGAATGGTCATGGGAACCCCCAAATATGTAATTTTCCATGCAGAAATGTAGGCGGCCCCAGGACTTATAGCTGACACCCAAAATAAAGGCAGTTTGATAAGACTGAACCCTTAACCCATGAGATCTAAACACTAACTCCAGATAATTAGTGTCAGAATTGAACTGAATTATAGGACATCAGTCAGTATGGGAGATTGATATTAGGAAAAAAGTACCCTCCCATGACCCATCCTAACACCTAACAAACAGAATGATGTTTTTGCCTTCTGATTGCCCAGTGTAGTAGGTACAATTCTAAGATGGTCCCAAAATTCTCTCCCGTAGTGGCATGCCTTGTGTAATTCCCTCTCCTTAGGTGGGGGCAGGACCCATGAATTTGTTAGGGTTTTACTTCTGTGATTAAGTTTTGTTGTGTGGAAATAGTGAAGGATTTTTGTAAATATAACTAAGGTCCCCAATCAGTTCATTTTGAGTTAATCAAAAGGGAGATTATGCTGGACAGGCCTGACCTAATAAATTAAAAAAAATAAATAAAGGAGAGTCTATAAGTCAGAGACAGAGGAATTCCGAGATTCTCCTGCTGGCCCTGAAGACATAAGCAGCTATGTTGGGAGAAGCTCTATGAACGGACCACAGGTCAAGGAACTGAGTGGCCTGAGGGGTTGAGAGTAGACCCCGGGTGATAGCAGTATAGAACAGGACTTCAATCCATCCTATAACCACAAGGAACTGTATTCCGTCAACAACCTGAGGGAGCTCGAAAGAGGGCCCTGGGCTCTAGGACTCAACACAGCCCAGCTAATCCTTTTATTGCAGTCTTGCCAGATCCTAAAAAGACGACCCAGCTAAGATGTGCCCAGACCCCTGACCCATGGAAACCATGGGATCATAAATATTTGTTGTTTCAACCTGCTAAGTTTATGATAATTTGTAATGCATCAATAGGAAACAAATGCACTCACATTTCACACACACTGATCAATATGGCCTTCTCCTGCTTCCCACTTAGAGTGCCGCCTGAGTCTTTTTATGATGCCCCCCTGAAGAAGAAGCATAACCAAAGCTTTCAATAGGTGCTCAGCACCGTGATTTGCACATAATATATGACTGATAACTTTGTTGCTGAATTGATATTATACTGTCATGATTTATAAGACAGTATTAGCAAAATAATACTATGGTTTACCTCAGCCTTTTAACATATTCTACTCTTAAAATAAGCATTCTTTGTTGTATAATGGCTTTTTAAATACTATTCCATTAAAATATTATTTTCAATGTGGGAAATAAATTCCATATATAACCTTTGAAGACACATGGTTTGACATTTTCAAATTTTCTGAGCTTTTTGGACTCTACCACTAGGTAACAAAATAGCAACTATGACTCAGTTAAAATGTTTACCCAAATTGCAATTCTAACTTCTCTGTTCAAGAGTAAAATCAGCAGCTTTTGCACAGACTCCTGATTTAATACGTAGTTCAACAGACCCAAGCACTAATGGGGAGGTCAGAACTATACCAGAGCAGTAAGTTCAACCACGGATTACTTTGCCCCTTACTATCCCCGACCTCTCTCCCAAGCCCTCCACCACTAACTGCCCTGAAACCAGAGCATGGAGAGCAATGTGTTCTGATTATTTTTGTGTCCCCCTTCTCTCATTCACTTCCTACACACCCTTGTTATATTCCATCATTTGGATCATGTGTCATACTTAGATAATAGGGGAGGTTCACGCCTCTCATAAGTTTGCTAAAATCAAAAGCAGTAATGAATGGGAAATTATTTTCAAATAAGAAAAGATTTCCATGAATACAACAAAGGCTTCTTTTTTAGTGAGCAACCATTTTATAGGGTAACAGAAGTTCGGTGTTAAAGAAATTTTTTAAAGATTTTATTTATTTATTTATTTATTTTTAAATAGCATTTTTAAATTTAATTGCAGAACTTATCAGAACCCTTAATATCTTTTTATCAGTTTTTTTATTGTTATGTTAATCACCATACATTACATCATTAGTTTTTGATGTAGTGTTCCATGATTCATTGTTTGTGCATAACACCCAGTGCTCCACGCAGAATGTGCCCTCTTTAATACCCATCACCAGGCTAACCCATCCCCCCACCCCCCGCCCCTCTAGAACCCTCAATTTGTTTTTCAGAGTCCATCATCTCTCATGGTTGGTCTCCCCCTCCGATTCCCCCCCTTCATTCTTCCCCTCCTGCTATCTTCTTCTTCTTCTTTTTTTCTTAACATATATTGCATTATTTGTTTCAGAGGTACAGATCTGTGATTCAACAGTCTTGCACAATTCACAGCGCTCACCATAGCACATACCCTCCCCAATGTCTATCACCCAGCCACCCCCTCCCTCCGACCCCCCCCACCACTCCAGACCCTCCCACCTGGATATTTGATCTTTTCCAAAGCCCATTTATTCATCAAAAATGTATAAAACACCAACAATAATCTACACCCGAGGGAAAACCCTTGCAAGTAGTCTCTAGTTGATACCCTCCAGTGACAAGGAAATCACTATGTCTTGAGGAACCTCATTCCATTTTGTGCAGTTTTAATTGTCAGAAACATCTCCCCTGTAGTAAGAGCCAAGTATCCTCATCAACAACTAGATTTCGGGAGTGAAAAGTAAAGTGTCAAGTGGTGCTTGGCCACATATGATTTGCACACCTGAAGCAATGGTGAAAAGTACAGGCTAGTATATTCATGGTGTGGGTACTGATTAAATACACTAAGAAAAGCTGAAAGAAACAATGAAGTCTTCACAGATGAGGTAGAACTTAAATAAAGCCTTAAATGTCAGCCAGAACACAAGGAGTAGGAAGGCAATTTTAGATTAGACAAACAAAAGGAGTAGAGTGCACTCATGGGAAAAAGATGTGTGTTTGACAATAGCAGAGGGTCCTGGAAGCTTGACAAAGGAGTTTGAAATTGATGTGGTGGGAGCCAGGAAGCCTCTGAAGGTCACTAAAGCTTTATTAGTTTCATTCTCACAAGAGCACTTTTTATCTGAAGAGCAAATGGGTGTTCTTCAGCCCCAAGAAGAAAATAGAAACACAAAATAGTATAGGTCCAAAGAGAACTTTAGGCAAAAGGCCAGTTCCAGAGAAGGAACTGAACAAGACCAAATCCTATGGTTGTTGAGTCAACTGTTACTTGCTTTACAAATTTGTCTGAGGAAATTGCCAGAAGCAAGTGGCCTTCTGGTCACTGTTCCTTTGTGCAGTAAGGTTTTCTGAGGTTTGTGTAAAATTATTTGTTCTCTGCATTTTGCCAAGAGGAATGGAGTATTTTTATTAGCTCCGTTATCCAGAAAGCAGAATTCCTAATAGTATGGACACCACAAATAAATGAAATATCTTAATTAATATTTAGGGTTTATCTATACATTTTCTGAATATGCCTTATGGTGAGGCTTTTCTGAGTTAGGACTGGGACCATTCTGATGCTCCACCAAATACCTTACTCCAGTAGGATACATGGAAGTTATATCTAGGTAAAATGATTGAAACATAGTTCTTTTGTGGCCCATAATACTGGATGAACAACATTTTATCAATGTTATGATGGCCAGGTTTAAATCCTGCCAAATCAGGGAGGCCACCCCAGTTTAGACCAGCACACATCCAGATTAATTTAATCTTAAAGAGAGGGGTGTTATAACAGAGACTGACCAAGGGGATTTTACTGTTCTTTCATTCCCTAGAGAATGCAGGGCCAAGCCACAGGACAGTCCCTCCTCTGTTTCTGTCCTCCCATCTGAAGTTGTGGTCTTCATTTTATCCAGATGGGACTAGACTCCATCCTGCAAGCAGTTCATTTGACCTTTGGGAACAGCTAAAAGAGGAAGCACCCAGTACCTACAGCTAAGCCTCTATAAGCACTGCAGAGGAAGGTGTGCATTCCCCTTCTGTTTCCTCAGAGCGAGGATTAAGGGTTGGCAGGCCACCTAATCACAACACATTTCCTCCCCAAAGCAGGTTGAAGGATGACATCCTATCACCACTATCTTAGCTCATTTGAGACATGAAAGAGCATGTTTTTACAGAAACAGAAATAGAAACAGAAAAGCAAGCAGGCAAGCATAATTTGGGAACAACAAAGGATGTTTAACAAAGATTTTCAAACAATACGCATTCTCTTCATTTAAAAAAAAAAAAGTATGGCTTTCTCTCTGGGAGAGAATTCTTGTTGTATATCACTTTAAAGTGGTACTCCATCGTCAGCCTGATAACCCCACAGGTTGCCATGAGAAACAAAAGACATTACGTATGTCATACGGTCTCTGAATGTTTCCAAAGGTATCCCTTAAACTTGATACAATCACCTGTGTTTCCCAGATAAGTCATTTTCTCCCTTTCTTGGTGATTTAAATAATTATTTATCATGTGTTTTCTGATCTATAGAACACTGTGGGTGAAACAAGGAAATTGAACATGTAATTCCCCTCCTCAAATACTCAAGTGGCACACAGGTGTGCAAGGGAGAAGAGTGTAAATGAGTAAATGGTGGGAAAGATTGCCTGCACTGCAGAAGGGAGGGATTGGGAAGGCTGATGCCTATGCCCCCTTTCCATAGAGTCTGTGATCCTCATCGAGAGAAGGGATTTGCTGCTCAGGGGTAGAGCAACAGAGCAGGAACATCTGCAGAAGGAAAAGAAGATTCATAACTTCCTTTGAACCAGGCACATCTCAGGCAATCTCATAAGCATCCAATGCAGCTGCAACTCTTACTCTCTCCATTTTACAGTCTAGGTCATTGAGGCTTGGAGGGGAATAGAACCCATCTCCACACATATAAAGCAGAGAACCAGAATTCCAGCCTAGGACTCTAGCTCTGGATCTCACACCACTGATCTCAAGATATCAGAAAATAGACATGTCACAAGTATTTTCTAGCGCAACACTGTCCAATAGAAATAATGTGAGCCACATAGTAATTTTAAGTGTTCTTGTGGCTACTAAAAAAAAAAAAAAAAAAAAAAAAAAAAGTTAAATATATACATTGTATACACATGAAGTTAATTTTTATAATACTTTATTTCACCTAACATATCCAAATCATTTTCATTTCTCTTTGTAATCAACATTAAAAAAAACTATTGGTGAGATACTTTATCCTTTTCTCTGTACTTAGTCTTCTAAATCTGATATTTATTTAATCCTCACATCTCAATTTGGACTGGCCACACACCCAGTGCTCAATAGCTACATGTGACAGGTTAACAGCACAATTCTGGTGCATAAGAGAGGTAAGATATCAAGAAAACTGATTTTAGGGAGATGATAATAATACAAAGATTAGATCCAGCTAGAACAGGAAGAATCACACAAATCTAAAGTATTTTTTATACTTGATTTCTTTCACCCTTGTAGTGATAAATGACAAATTCTACTGAGCATAGTTGTACACAATGGACAGACACCACCTACTATTAAGATTCACAGCCTTAAGGGTTCTAGTTACTACGTTTTAACCTGACGTCCCCTAGCAACATTGAGCCACGCAGAGCTAAGGGAGGGGCCTGAGACAATCACAGTTAATTAGCTGATGGCCTAAATGCTTCCTGCCCTCCTTCCAATTTGCCAGATTAAATATGTGAATTAAATTAAATGTGTCCCTTTCCACTCAGACTTACTCAAGGTCCACACCCAGGCTTAAAGCCCCCTTTCTTGCCAACAATTGCCTCCATTCCTTGGCTATGATCTTGAACTACTTAAATGAAGATGAGAAGGAATGAAAGGAAAGCTTCCTGGTTAATTTCCATTTTTTATGTCATTACAACTAGCTGAATCCTTTAAAGCAAAACATAAATCTCACATCCATGACCTGGCAGGTTCAGTCACTATTGCCCAGGAAACTTGGAGCTTGGAATACACTTAAATATCTCTCCGAGCCTTGGGGATGCTAAGGTTTAGGAGCTTCACTTAAGTCATGTCACCTAAATAGTGCTGTCAGGGAAATACCTTCTTAAACTAGACAAGGGTTGAGTTAGGGTTTTCTGTTCTCAGTTCTCACCCAGAATAAAGCTATTCTGCATCCCATCAAACTCACCAGATCCTTCATTCACACCAAAATGTAAATAATTATACCTCAGTGCTCTGTTCTCAGATTTGACCAAGTAGCAAAGTCCCTGAAAATCAGGGTGTCCTTCCTGGAATTTCCTGAAAAATTGCCATATAAAAATTAACATCAATCATACAATTCTATATTAAATCAGATATCATCTTAGATTCTAGTACATACAAACAAAAACATACTCTGAGTATAAAAAGAATTAAATGGAGAAAAATTTACAGTTATAAAATCCCATCCTTTGAGCTAACAGTTTTACTAGAGTTGATGAAAATGGCCATATCCAGCAGAACGCTCGCAGAATGAGTTTTTTCTTGGAATCTTAATGTGAAAACTTATAGGTTACGGGGTCTGCCATTTTTTTCAGTCTTTACCTTTTAAAAGTATCCAAGACTTTACGTTTGGCAGTGACGTGATATCAAGTTAGCCACTAGTAGAAGAGAATAGTTTCTTTGACTTGTGGTCTGTGGTAACTCCCAGAATCACAGCATCAGCAATAAGAGGTATGCCGATTAAAGCCAATGCCACAATTCCTAAGAAAAAATCCTCCATAGTTTGTCTTACCCAGTCTGTTCCACTGAATCCTGTCCAGTCCAGAATAGGGCAGAAATGGGAGGAGGATCAGCAGAAACAAGATCAATGCAGCATTGTGGCTGAGATCTGAAAAGCTATGGTCCTATGTATGCAATCATCATTCCCAAGGCAGCCTCTGCTCAGACTTCACACAGCCATTGCTTGTCTCTGCCAGAGCCTTTGCATCAAGGCCCCTGCCTATGCCAAGGTGGCAGAAGCCAGAATTGCAATGATTCAAAAGTGGTTGACAAACACCAATTCTTTTCTTTTTCACATTTTATTATGGAAAAGATCAAACATATGCCAAATAGAATATTAGAGTCAACTACATATACCCATCACCCAGCTTCAGTAATTGTCAATACATGGCCAAACTTGTCCACCTATACCCCTGCTCACTTGCCCCACACATACACTACATTATTGTGAAACAAATCCCAGACTTTATATTATTTCAAAAGTGAATATTTCATTATGTATCAATAAAAAATATATAGCTTTAAATATATAACCATAATACCATATTCACATTTGAAAAAGTTAGTAATTCCTCAATATCATCAAATATTCAGTTAGTGTTCAAATTTCTCCTATTGCCTCATATATTTTTTAGTATTTGGTTTATTTAAATCAGAATCCATAAAAATGTCCATATATCTATTCCTATGCCCCAATACTTCCTATAAACTGGAAGGCTTGATTATGTTTAGGTTCAATTTTTTTGGCAAGACCACTTCATAGATGGTGCTGTGTACTTCCTATTGCATCCCATCAGGAGGTACATAACGCCTGATGTTACTATTGATCAACGAGTCCAGGTATTGCCAGCCTGATTCACTGATTATAAAGTTCCCTATCAGCTTTCCAACTACTGCTCTAGCAGGCATTGATGTTAATTGCTTAGATCAATTATCTCATTAAAGATTGAAATGTTGATATTTTGAATCTAATATTCTCCATTTCAATCCAGTTAATAAAAACTGGAACTTTTCTATAATGAAACACTTTCAACAAATTTTTGGTTGCTCTGAGATGTAAGTCATACAGGAAAAGCAAGTTATAGATTGAGTTCTTTGCTCTTATTTACCTATTTTTAGAATAATGGATTCATTCCCAACCATCTCACAAAGGTAACCAATTGTGTTTCTTATCATTATAAGTTATGTATATTAATATATCATATCTTACATACTTCAATCTATTTGCAGTTACAATTTTTTATTCAAATTGTCCCATCTTTGGCCAGTGAAAGTCCTTCAAGTTGGCTCCTAAATATTTTAACACAATCCCCAAAGTCTTTAATGGTTTTCTTGCTCTCCAGTATGAAAAGATGTTTCAGGCTTACTTTATATATTTATTCTCCCAAACATGGAATTCACCATTTCTGCACAAACCCAGCGGGTGGGGGGGTGGGGCGGTTGTTGTTGTTTCTTTTAGAAAAGGCTATGTTTGTACCTCTCTCCACCTCCTGTTTCTCCTTATTCCACCAGAAAACCTGATGAAGGAAGAAGGAAGTGCTACAAGGACAAATTGGCAGCCATGTGGTGATGACAGGTAGGTAGGTCTGACACTGAAAGCACTTGTGTCCAGCAGAAGTCAATTCCATAGGAATCCACGCTCCAAGGCTGGGAGGCAGCTTTGGCAGCTATCCTGCTACCACCCTAGAGACAACCCAAATCCTGAAGATAGCAGAGGAGAGTGAAAAGAATTACATCCTTGATGACATGGTTAAGCCAACATGGAATCAACCAACCTGAAAGTCACCCTACCTCTGGACTTCCTGCTGGGTGCAATAAGAAATCTCCTTGGGGCACCTGGGTGGCTCAGTGGGTTGAGCATCTGCCTTCCACTCAGGTCCTGGTCCCAGGGTCCTGGGATCAAGCCCCATGTTGGGCTCCCTGCTCAGCAGGAGCCTGCTTCTCCCGCTCCTCCCCGCTTATGCTCTCTTCTCACTCTTCTCGCTATCTCTGTGTCTCTCTCTCTCTCAAATAAATAAATAAAATCTTAAAAAAGAAAGAAAAAGAAAGAAAAAGAAATCTCCTTACTGTGTACTTCCATTTGGAACCATGCTTTCTGTTACTTGAGGCTGAGTCCCTAAAGGAAACACATCCTCTACTTTAGAAAATAATTGATTATTACACAAGTTACCCATTGTTCCCTCTTCCCCCATGCCTTTATATGGTTCACTTCCCTTGAGTACATTTGGGGAAGGGAGTTTGTGGGGGGCTCTTCCACCTACTTCCAAGTGAGTCTAACTTCAGCTTGGTTCTCTGCTCAGACTCACTCCCAGCTCTGGCCTGAGCATCTGAACTGTTTTACGGTTAGTCACTGCCCAGAAAGTCTGGCCCATGTCCTCATCCTTCACTCCTACAATGCACCAATACTAGATTGTTTGAGTAGCAAAACTTTATTGAAGGTTTAGGCTGAACAGAGAGCAGTTATGACAAATGGAGAAACGACTTCACACTGTCAGCCATCCCTGTTCCAAGAAATTCACTGGTCGTTCCCTCCGCAGGGAGTTTCTCACTGCCTGCACTCCTTCGAGGATCCTACCCTCTCACCACGTTATGGAGCCACCCCCTTCTCTCTCTACCATTCCTACCTTCTTCTCTTCCAGATTCTTCCACCATCTCAATGCACCAGCAGACAGCTCCAAACTTCCTGTTATTTTACTGTGCATAGCACTTACCCTCTGTTTAAACATCTTCAATTCTACCTTGCTTTCAGCAACAAACAGGCTCATAAAGGCATTTTCCTAAATAAAAGAATAATTCTGGCTCTGAAAGAGGAATTAATTTTATGTTCCTCTTGGGTCAATCCTCTCAAGTTCAGCTAGCTAGAAACAATCATTCATTTTCTTAGTATTAACACTTAAAATGGGAATGACACCCATCTTACAGCAGCTAGAAAGCTTTGTCGGTGAGTTTAGAACAATCATTAATCTCCCTGTGCCTCATTTTTCTCACCTGTAAAATGAGGCTAAATGATAATAACTACCTCATACTCACAGGGTTGTTGAGGTAATTAAATGAGTGAATATATATAAGGGGCTTTGAACAGTGCCTGGTACATAGTAAGTACTCGAGGCATGTTACAGCTTCTGCTGCTTGTGTTGGTATCTAAGTAGACATCTTTGATCTAAAAAGATTATTTGGACATGACTCCATAGGATAGAGAAGAGCCCCTACAAGACCGGGTTATTGTGAGGCCTGAATGATGTGTACAATCTGAAACAGCACCTGGGATGTAGTGACTAATAAAGTCAGGCTCTTATGCTGAGAAGATCAGCAATAGTGTATGTAAAGTTCCTGCAGGAGGCAGGAGATCAATAATGTGAGATCTTATCATTTCACTCTCAGGAAGATTATGAAAGATGTTGTAGATGGAGGTCTGAGGCAGCTGGTGTTTTTTAAAAGAGGCCCCATGTTCACCCCAACAGAAGATATCATTTGTTATTGTCATTACTCTAGTTAGTACTATTATCAGGAGTAGCAGGAATGTGGAGCCACGGCTGAGCAGCGGCCTAAGCCGGGTTCTGTGTTCCTATTCTGAGGGGAGGTGGAGATATGAGTCAGCCTCTGCCCACAGGTACAAGCAAGAAGGAAAAGCCTCAGGTCTCACTGCTCACTCCCACCCCCTGCCTCCCACCTTGCACACCAGCGGGAACAAAGCCAGCCTCTGGGAGAGTTTGCTAGGGATCAGCTTTCATCCAAACAATTGCCACCTGCCACAGTGAGTGAGTCAGCAGGAAGTTTACAGCATAAGACCCCTGGGCAGGACAGCTTCCCAGAGATACAGGGATAATAAGGAAACAGACACCAACCCTTCCCTCAGCTCTTCCCCATGTCTTTTCTAGGCCCAAGTCACCCAGCAAGCTCCCCAGCTGCCCGAGGAGTTTAGAATGGACATGGAAGTGAGACAACTAAAATACTAAAATACTACTAAGCCCTGACACCAGTCACTAAACATTACCAAAGATGTAGGTCAAGTTGCCCAAAAGTGTTAGAATCACTCAGGAGCAATGACTGAACCACAGGGGTCCAGGGTCAGAGAAAGATGTTTTCTGTCCTTCCCATGGAAGTGCTGAGAGAATGTTTATGGCAATTCCATGGAGATTTACAAATTCAAAGGTGCTAAGAACAAGCGGGTAACAGCATCAGGTATGCTCTGGTGTGGGCCCTGAGCAGCAAGGTGGGTCAGCTAGGGGACAACCATGCAGCCACCTGTCTCACTTGGTAAGGCAAAGACAAGCCAGGTTCCAGGCCCACCACACAGGTGTCATGGTATCAGAGTAGCACCAGGCTGGTCCAATCCTGCCTCCAAATACCGAAAATAAAACATCAGGAACTTGGGTCAACTAAACACTAACCATTGTAGTAAACCTCTTGAGCTGTGTGCTCAGAAACTCAAAGGCCCCATTTCTTAGAAACAAAGACCCTATGGAGTTAGCTCACTTCAGGAGTTTCTCAGTCATTCTGCCAAAAATAGACACAGAGGCAGGGGAGAGGGAAGCCTGATGCAAGGATGCTGGCTACTCAGAGGACCGACCATTACGCTATATTAGAAGCCTCTTACAAAAGAAACTAATTAAATGCTCCTGCACTAAAATGATTGCATGACTATTATCTGCCCACTCAGAGAAAGTGAGAACCACAAGTCCAAAACACGGCAAGCAGTAGGCTTAATTGTCTTCCGTAAGGAATGGCTTTTGTTTTGTTCAGTGCTCCATCAAAAACACTAAGTGTTAATGTACCCTATATAATCTATCTGGCTAGCTAAGTAGTTTAATCCATCACACACCATGTGAAAGAATAAAAGCAGGTTGGTAGTGACAAGTTAATAGTAGAGGCAGGAAATAAAATGGAGAAACACACTTTGATTGATGGTACTACTATAGATGGACTCTGTCTGGTTTTATATAGTGGCCAATCAAAGCAAAATAGATCTCGTAATTTAAAACTTTAAATATGTCTCCTCAATTAAAAATTTAAAAGGCCAGTGGATGTATTGCATTCCGATTGAACAATAAAATTTCAATTACAGCCAAGTCTCAAATATCTACAAGTAGATCTGCCACAACAAATATTAATTTCAGCTCCTCAGTGGCCTGATTATCTGCTCTGTCAGCCCAAACCCCTTTGTTGCCAAAATCTCTTCTTTGATTCTATCTCAACTTTCTTAGACCATGTGTAGGAGGGTGAAAGGGATGCCTTGGATTAGGAAGATTTAAAACCAAACATTTAATCATGCCCTTTACCCACAGAGACTACAGGAGAGTGAGAGGCACCAAACTTAGAGGATCTAAAGGGATCTATTTAGCTGATGTCTTGCTACAGTCTGAAAATAATAGTGTCATCCATCCCCAAGGCTGTGAAGAAAAATCAGCAGTCTCTTGGGGGCAAGGTGGGAAACATACATGGCTTTCTGGAACTTCTTGTTCATTTCATTGGAGATTGTTAGATTCGGTTGAACCTACTAACCAAATCTGGAGCCTTAGAACAAGAGTTCTCTTTAGTAGCTATAGAGCACAAATGATCAAACCCTTATAAATAGATCTTCACATGATGGAATATGTGTTGTCTAGAAGTTTATTCTAGCAATAGACTCTCTCTCTCTCTCTTTCTCTCTCTTTCTCTCTCACACACACACACAAATGATGTACATACAAGATTAATCATTGCAACACATAGGAAGCAATCAAAAATATCCACAAAGAGAGGACTGGTTAAAGTATAAGTGCATCCAGCAATGGGATTTTAGCACCTATAAAAATAAGAAAAACAAATGGCAACTCTGTCTATATTAATAGGAAATGATCTCCAAATTATATTGTCAAGTTTTTTTTAAAAAAGCAAGATGTAAAAGGGTACATATGATATAAAACCAGTTGTATAAAAAGGTGCAGCTCCACACACATACATATACACACATACTTGCTTATATATGTATAGAATATCTCTCAAGAAGTATGTCAGAGCAGGGCCTCATAACCTTGGTTGTCTCAAAGGCAGAAAACTGAGTGGATGGGGACAGCACTGGAGGCATTTTTATTATATACTTTCAAAACTTTTGGATTTGAACATGTGAGCATATTACCTATTCAAAAACAAATTGTATTCTGTTAATCTCTGCTACTAGCTCTCCCATCCTTTGTTTCCTATCCATTTAGTCACTCGAGGTTCTCTGTGTGTACATACACCATGATCCCCAGGTGGCTCTTCTATAATCTTCATAGTGAAGACATATCTTTAATGAGTCATTCCTGATATAGATAGACAAGACAGAATTGAAGATGGTATAACCTAAGGACTTCCCATAAAACAGTCATTCGCTTCTCCTAAGCATGACTCCAGACCTGACATTAGCTCTTTGGAGCTGCAAATTGGGATTTCCTTCTTGGATTCTCATAGCCCACCCCAGAGCTCCTGGGCTCACTCAGTCCCCAGAGGAATTGTCTTGACCAAACCCCAGGCCAGCAGAGAACTGAAGAGTTTGGGATAGTCCACTTCTGCTGTTGTCTCCCACAGCCTCGGGATGTTACAGAGGAGAATGAGTCCACCCAGTTCTATCAATGCTTTGCATATTATGCTGATGCCTAGTGCTCTAGTCTACACTCATTTATTCCCTCTGTTCCCCAGATTAGGACGCCCTACCAGAGGTCTCCTGAATCTGCCACATGCTGCATCAGCTCTGCTCACTATCTCATACTTCCCTTGGTGTGGTTCTTTTTGATCCCTTGGTGTCTTCTGCCAGTGGAACCAATTAGTTTCTTTAAGGTGAATCTCAGGAAGCAGGAGTTAAGTTCTCAGCCCCTCCTTCCTAAAGACTCTGGACTCATGCAAACTCTCCCCAGTAATCAGCTCTGCCTACCTGGCAGTCCAAACGAGGTACAAAAGGTCCTTGTGCCCTCCTTGAGCAAGAAGTGTTTCCTTATCCTCATTTTGCACAGCTATGAGGCCCCCAGCAAATGACTCTTACCTGAACAAAGAAAGTCAAATCCAAAATGTAATATGCTGTCTCTATCCCTAGACATACCAGAGGTTAGCACGAGCCTTACCTCTCACCAACCACCCCAGGCACCCCCTCTTAACCTTTGCTTAAACAGACATACTTTTTAAAAAACAACTGCAGTTTAGAACATCTATCTAATGATGTCACAGCCCATAATGAAAAACAAAATATTATCACAAAAGAACATTGACAGTATTGAGTCAGAACTTCCGTTTCACAATTATAAGGAATATCAAGAATGTGCCAGTCTACTAGAATGATCTTCATATCAAAGTGATTTGAATTATTTAATAGTCAGAGTAGTAGAGTGGAGACAGATCTGTGTTTGAAAACAATCTTTTCAATTCTTTAGCTGCAACCTCAAGCATCTTAAACATAAGAGCTCCAGTTTTCTCATCTGTAAAATGGGAATTGTTCTGAGGAGTAAATAATTCAGAGCATGTGGAACTCACAGGCACTCATATTAGTTCCTTTCCCTTGAAGACCTACATCAACAAGGCTAATGCAATAATTTATAAATTGGATTATACTGAAGGGATTTTATCCATTTGAAATATCTATGCACTGTGGTAGGCCTACAGGAGATTCAGGGAAATGAAAAAGGACTCTGTGGCAAATACTGCTGTCTGGCTAAGCTAAGGACCACTCCCAACCACTTCTGCCTTCTCTGTTTGCCCAATAAAAGCTAGTAGAGTTAAATACCCACTTTCCCAGGCTTTGTTACAGTTGTGTGGCCAAGTCATGGCTCTGGCCAAGAAGTCAGTAAGTCGAAAGTCTACTAGCAGGTTTCTGAGAAACAAAAGAGATAGAAATAACTACCACTGTCTTCCTCTTCTTTCCTGTCCCTACTTTTGACTCAGTGACTGGAGGGATAGCAACCTGTTTTCAACCATGAGGCAACATGTGGCCTCAAGCATCAGGAAAAGACTAGAGAGCTACAAAATATTTGTTCCGATATCACTAAGCCACCAAGCCAAACCCAGCAGCTGCCTGCCTCTGGACTTCTTATTCTATGAAGTCATTCAACTCCTATTCGTTTCAGTCCCTTAGTAAAGCTTTCTTCTACTGGTAGCTAAACACAATACTGAGTGTTATAGATGTTGCCCTCAAGGAACCCATATTTTAGTGGTAGAAATAAGATATGTTTTCAAATTCCTAAAATACAAAGTGGGAGTTATGAGTATGATTTGACAGAACACAATAAATTATATAAAAATCATAACCACATTTATCCAAATATTTTAGGGAATTCTGGTAGAGGCATTGTATATTTAAGTGAAGTACTTTACTCAATAGTCAGCATTCTAAAACATAAATACATTACTGCATATAGCTGAGCTCTTCAGGAACTACAAATGAAAGGCACATTGCTGGAAAATATCCAATTTTGCATATATTTATCTTTTCAGATATATGAAAACCATAAAGCAAAGGGATTTAGAAGCACTGTGTAGCGAATCTAACAATGCCCAAGGTTATAAAAAAATCAAATTTTCAAATTGACTGCATAGCATGCATTTGGTTTGCAATTTTCCCAAGCATTTCATTGTGAAACATTGCATAGATATGACTAAGCTTCATTTTTGCCTAATACTGTGGATAGAGCAGATACACAAATTGAAGAGGCTGCAGATGCCTTCACTTATGGAATTTTTCAATTGCTCTTATGTTGGCTTAAGCGAAACGTTTAGAGTATACTGAATATTGTGCATATACTGCACCAGCAGAGAGCTAAGAGTATTTTAGTAACTCTGTTTTGCAGTATGTGTACTATTAACATAATGTCTGATATATAGGCACACTTTTTCAATGGTTTACTGCATAATTCTTAGAACAATGGAAAACATTAACACAAGTCTCATGTTTTAAGACATTTCAATTAAGTTTGCATCCAAAATTAGCATTGCATTACCATCAGAGACCTCACTAGGTCCAGAGGTGACCAAGCTGGACAGGCTGTGTCTAATAATGAAAAGAACATTGAGTGATCTTCAAAAGACTGACTGAAATCTTCAAAAGTTATCTTCAAAAGAACTTGACTGAAGTTGCAAGTCTGGCTGAGGAAATTGCTGGCTGAGCAAATCTGGGGTGTCTCTAACCTCTCTGAACACGTTTTCTCATTGGTAAACTGTTGAGAGTAACATTCATCTCACAGGGTTATCATTAGAAAGATCAAATAAGAGAAAAATTGCTTTAAACTACCAAGTACTCTGTGGACTGAGAATATGTACTCTTCCAGTTCCACTACTGTATTGGGACAATCTTGAGATATGTGCTAAGTTTTTGTGTGCATCTATTTAGTCTAAAAATTATAGGAACATTGTCTCTTCCAGGAAAATGTGAGCTCCTCTGTTAAAGGAAACCTCAAAAACATAGTAGGAGGTAGGAAGCCTGTACACTTTTTATTTATGCTTTCATTCAACTAACATTTATCAAGTGCTGACAATTGTAGCACTAATTAGAGCCCAAGGATGTAAAGGTAAATAGAATACACTTTCCTGACCTCCAGAAGCCCAGGGTCTCATAGGGGCTAAAACCACACAAACATGTGATTAAAATACACTGTGAGGTATATTAATAATCAAAGGTGTTCAGATAGTTGGTGAAAGGGAATTTGAAAAGATACATGCATCCCTACATTTGTAGCAGCACTATTTACAACAGCCAAGATATGGAAGCAGCCCTAGTGTCCATCAGTAGATGAATGAATAAAGATGTGGGGTATGTATATATACACAATGGAATATTACTCAGCCATAAAAAAGGAATGAAATCTTGCCATTTGCAACAACACGAATGGACCTAGAAGGTATAATGGTAAGTAAAATAAATGAATTAGAGAAAGACAAATAGCATATGATTTCACTCACACGTGTAATTTAAGAAACAAAACAAATGAACAGAGAAAAAAAAGAGACAGATGAAAAATAGACAACAAACTAGTGGTTGCCAGAGGAGAGGTGGGTGGGGGGTGGTGGAAATAAATAAAGGGATTAAGAGTACATTTATCTTGATGAGCACTGAGAAATCTATAGAATTATTGAATCATTGTACTGTATACCTGAAACTAATATAACACTGTGTGTTAATTATACTTGAATAACTTTTTTTTAAATACTGAGAACTGTATTTCTGGCATATATTTTAAAAAATAGGTGAAGGGGGGCACTCTGAATCTCTTAGTTACAATCTGAGACCAGAGGGAACACCAGATAGGAGGGAAAATTACTAAGTAAAGACAGATTTCCTCTATGTCATAGTTTTCTTAGAACCTGCCCTTTAAGCAAGGCTCCTCTAGGAGGTAATTTCAAAAGCTTCTTTGGAGCTTCTCAGATGAGGGTGTGGTCTTGGTCAACTAAATCCCTAATGGCAATAAACTCTCATAAAAGAGACAATACATAATAAATTGCAATGAAGTCCTTTACCCAGTTTTGGTTGGTGAATTCTTTGCTTTATGAAATACTTCTGTGATTCAGTGGTCCGTTGGACCTAAAGTCAGGATTGGATAGCACCCTCTTCTTCCCAATCCTGAGCTGGAATCTTTCTTCTCAACACAACTACATCCAGCAAACTGGAAAAGACTTCCAGGCACCATTGTTAAACTAGCAGCACAACAAAATTTTTGCAAAAAATCAAAGCAGATTTAATTTACACAATGAACTTTTCCTGAGGGCCTACTAGACACCACACATTGGGAACAGCTAGCTGGGACACGGTCCTTGCTTTCAAAGTCCTTACAATCTAGAAGGGACAGCCACATGATTAGATTCCTTCAAAAAAGCACTAAAGAGGCTATAAAACAAGTATAGCAGAGGCATGAGGGATATAGAGTTAGGCTTTCTTAGAAGTTCAGGGAAGGGGTTAGTGTTGAAATACAAGTGGGTATTCACCAGATGGTCAAAGGGAGAGGATATTCTGGGTAGCAGTATACACAAAGGCACAAAGGTGTGAAAAAATGCTGGGTGTGTTCCATGAACCACAAGAAGGGGATTCAAGTAAGAGCTGACATCAAGGAAAAGTCAGACTAAGAGAGTCCTCAGGGGCCATGCTAAAGATTTAGGACTCAGAGGGGATCCACTGAATGATTTTAACCTAGTTTTAAGATTAGATGACTGTTGAGGAGGGTGGCAGGCCTGGGTCTGCCGCAAAAAGGATGCTGACTGCTAGTTTCAACAGGACAGGAGAGTTATTTCCAAGCTGTCCATTACTTCCATTGCATCTAACACCTACAACTCGGAGACCATATCTAAAAAGCAAAACTGAGATAGCCAACTGATTAGATCCCCAAGTGCTAAAGAGATGGAAACACTTTTAAAGTGTTTCCATGCAAAGGTAAAGCATTTTCCTGGCAGTTCCCTAATCCTAGAATTTGCGATAACTGATTAAGAGTTCAGTGCAAACAATCAGAAGTCCAATGAAAACATACTACTGCTGAGCACCTATGGAGAACCCAGGCATCTCATATCTCTGAAGAAACTGGAAACTGTGCCAAGTGATGTTTAAATTGTTAGCTTCTCTGTAAGATAAGAACAATTTGTAAAAAAAAAAAAATTCTTAAAAATGAAGCATTTGCTCCTTTCAAGGAGAATCTTCCACCAAAGCTCTCTAAAAGCAAAGGCCTTCCTAATCTCACACCAAAATTTCAGTGCAAGTATAGGCTGGGTGCAAGTTTAGACTAGAACCCAGTATGACAGTTTTTTTCTGCTTGGTGGCTTATAGGAGCTCTACAGAAGTGGTTAACATGGCACTGACGGCTGGTCTGCTGCTTTGTGGTGTCTGGTGGCCCCTAGTGGAAGCTCATCTCCTTCACCCCCCACCACCCAGCTCACCTCCAAAGAGAACTAATAGCGGATCAGGTATAAGGACATTTTATTAGCAGTTGAACTAATAGGTGGGGCACTTCACTCTGCCAATAAGTGAGACATTTACAACACTCAAGGATATGGTATCTTACTAGACTTTGTATAGCACATAAGAATTACTTTGGCCACAAACTGAGATGAGCAAATGGATCTTTATTTTTTTGTTTCTGTCTCAAACTCCCCCTTCCTGTTTGTAACAGAAGCTTCATCTTAGACTGGGTAAAATCAGACAAACCAGAGCTTCTTTCTATGGTTTCGTCCAGAGAGCTTTTATCTATGTCACCCTGAGTCTTACGGAGCTCCTTTGATAAGGAGGACTTATCTCATCTGTAGCCACCATCACTTCTGCACCTCACTGGGATGCTTGTACATCAGCCCCAGTCCTGGTTGCCTGTGTCTATCTTCCCTAGCATTCCTGGAGATGTCACAGCTCCCTGTGTGGTCACCACATCTGAGTCCTCTTCTGGCCCACTGGTCTTCACTCAGATAGGTGAGAGGGCTTCTCTAAGGTAGCACTGGAGAGAGGGGCTTCCAGATGTTCTCCCATGCCACCCTGCGGCTGTGGGAAAGGCAGTGGGGGCATTTCAGGTTCTCTTTTCAGAGAGACACACCATATACCAAGCTGCATGGTGCAAGAGAACTGCAAGGCTTAACATTTTCTTGGGCTTTCCTAAGAAGTGAGACACAGATCCTCTCTGTCCTAGGACCCACACTGAAGTGTAGTTGCCCCGGTCACTGCCCAAAACCCAACTACCCAACTCCCTACAGGAGTGCACAGGACACTTCTCCAGCCTAGATGGGTGGATGAAGCTGGCCCATCTCCCCAGCTTCTCATTTCTGGCACACACAAACTCTAACACTTTCTCTCACCTCTACCTCTCATGGCTCTTATCTTTGTCATGAGTTTTAAAAAGCCAAGTACTGCTTTGTTCTTTTTGAGGTTCTCATCTGCTGCAGTTCTAAAGCAAGGTTAGGCACTGAATGGAAGAGACCCAAGGTCACAAGAGTTAACTGAATGAGAAACAGCAGTTGATACGTTCAAATATTACATTTTCCAGCCACATTTGTCGCTGTCATGAAGATGGAGAAGTGGGACGTTTGGGCCTCCTCCCAGCCAGGAGAGGGCTCATCCCAGTCTTTCTGTCTCTCTGTCTCTCCCCCCAGCCACCCAGAGGCCCAGGACTCTTCTAAGGAGATGCACATTCACCACTTATTCTTCCTGCCAAGCCACTGAGGTATGAAGGTACCAACAACTGGCCTGAAAATGCCTCTGCTGGAAGTTCAACTGAGTTAATTCAGCTCTTGATCTTACAGTCAAAAGGTAAAAATCTCTCTGGCTTCCTTCCTTTAGCCCAGACAAAAGACAGCCACCATGTAGTCCACCCTAGAGCACTAGAATTTTGCAAGTATGTTTGAGCTCCAGGAGTTACTTTGTACTGAGGACATCAGGAGGCCTCCATGCTGGAGCTGGCAATTACCTTGGCCTTAAGGGGTGGGAAGGAGGGGCAAATGGAATTCCAGCGAGAGGGATCAGCATGAAAAAAAAGTCAAGACTCTGAGAAACAAATTGAGGGTTTTAGAGGGGAGCGGGGTAGGGGCATGGGTTAGCCTGGTGATGGGTATTAAAGAGGGCACGTATTGAATGGAGCACTGGGTATTATACGCAAACAATGAATCATGGAACACTACATTAAAAACTAATGATGTAATGTATGGTGATTAACATAACATAATAAAATAAAATAAAATAAAATAAAAAAGTCAAGAATTGGGAACACATGTGGAGGAACAAGGGAAAAAGGGAGGTTAAAAATGACCCCAGGTTTCCATTCCAGGGTTATCAGGCAGATGGTGAAGCTCTGAACAGAACCACGGCTCATCATTTGGCATTTATCTTAGGCAGCCATGTGTTCTATTTTTCTTTATATATCTGGCCTTCTTGAAAACAAAGATCACCCTTGATTCATTCATTTATTCATGTGTCTTCCTTACAACCTTAAAGAAAATAACCAGTATACACTGTAATACCAGAGAACGTGCCATGGAAGATAGACCTCAAGCTGCTCTTTGGTTTTTCTTCATTAAAAGGAGTGTTGCCAAAATTGTAGGTTGCTGTTTTTCTCAAACTCTATTTTAAGCTTTGCAGATTAGGGGAAATCTATGTTATTGCCTCCCTACATATTTTAAACTACAATTTGGGTGGGATTAGTATACCTTAAATCATGAATATTTAATGGTTTAACCTTCAAGATATTATTGCAACCCTTCAAAAATATTCTTTTTCAGGGTCCTTTGACTCATTTGCTATTTACCTTGTCAACAAGGGAGCTTCTCCTAACACAAGAAAAATGGGGCTTTACCTGTTGTAAATAGATTCTAATAATTTCTTTGAGTTCACCTGGAAATATAGAAATGTCTAACTGCCAAAGCACATCCTGATTCCATTTTTTATAGTCAAAAGACATACAAGAGAGAAACCAATAAAAATGCCCTTTCATTTTGTCTGAAACACAACACTACCCTCAGTTTTTCTCATCATACCAGAGAATTCCCTCTGGCCAGGCTGATTCCAGTTCAGCTCAGCAGGGTGCACTGACCTGTGTTCCCTTCAGAAGTCCTCTTTTCCCATCTTCTCCCCATTACCCAAGAGGTTGGGCTTGTTTTTTGCAAGAACAATAGCCTTCAGTTTTATCCTCCAAATCAAAGACAAGAGTATCAAGAATTAGTGCATATTCCATGCAGAGTAGTGAACTGAGCATTTGGGTAAAGAGCCCAGTGATTTCTGGAGAGTTTTGAAATCCTAACTTATGGACAGCTAAAGAAACTATCTGGAAGCCTGCACTTGACCTCTGCCACTTACTTGAGAGTATCTGAAAAATTCTTGGTATCATCAGGAGGGATAAAAAAAATCATCTGTCTTTCCCACTAAAGATATTTGCCTGCATGGAAGTCTAAAATCCAATACTTAAACTTTTCCGCAAGGTGTCTTTACCTTTGCTCATTCTCTCCCAATCTCCTTTCCTAAAACCCAGAGAGAAACACCACACAAGGCTCATGCTCTTAAAAAACAGATGAGCACAGTTACTCCAACAAAGTCCCCATGGTCTTTCGTTAGACTGACCCATGTATCTCCACCTGACAGAGAACTTTTTTCTTTGTATATCTTGTAACCAGTACTGTTTGCTCCTACTCCAGAGTCAGTGAAGTCTGTGGCCCAACCCAAGATCATGTAGGACTAGACAGATAGGAAGCAGCAGCTCCCAGGCCAATGTTTCCTAGGGATTTTTATCACCTCTTCATTCAACTTAGAATCCCAGAGTTTAAGAACTATAAGAAATGTGAACACCATTTAGCCCTATCCTGAGAGGCTCTACCCCTTCAAGGACCTCTCCCAGACCCACAAAGTTCAGACAGAAGAGGGAAGTTGGGCAAATAAGCCAACTGCATTGAATTTCTTCTTACACAGCTCATTCAGTCCTTGGGTATTTTGACTGCTAGCTACCTCAATTCCAAATTTACTTCTCCCATTTCCTCTGCAGCCTACCATCTCCAGCCCCACATGGTATTTGTCTTGCCTTGTTGGTCCTCAGCTTCTCTGTTCCATTTCCTAGCTTCCACTCAGCATTTTCCTTCTGGACAAATCTTCTCAGCACTCCTAACCTGCTAGTTAGCCCACTTTGGCTTATCCTAAAACCTCCCTATTCTTGAACCAAGGGAGCCCATGAGTCTGGGTTCTCAAAAGTCTGACTCCTTTGTTGCATAAATGAAGAAATTGAGACCAAAGTCGCATTCATGACCAAGGAAGATATGAACCCTGGCTCCAAACTATGAGCTCATTCTTCTATATACATTTTAGAATAAATCAATAAAATTACCCCTTTATCTTAGCGTGATCTCCACTACTAGTCTTTACCCTCATCTCTCCAACCTTCAAATTCTGGGCTCTTTTTTTTTTTGCCTAACCTTGTTAAGGATGTACCCTTATTCTTTCTCCCATTGTATTGCCTGGAACTCAAATCTGATGGCTGGGATAGCCATCCTAGACCCTGTGATGAGGGCCCCACACTGGGCACAGTAGAGTGATAATCTAGAAGGAGACTGGTCTCTGAAGACACCAAGGAATTATCAAATTGGACTTCACTCCTCCAGACTTCATTCATGTAAAAGAAAAATTTAAAGTATATATTTTCATTTCTTACACTAAAAGCAACAAATGTAGGCACTCCTGGGTGGATCAGACAGTTAAGCCTCTGACTCTTGATTTTAGCTCGGGTCATGATCTCAGTCTTGGGATCGAGCCCTGTGTTAGGCTCCATGCTCAGTGGGGAGTCTGCTTGAGGATTCTCTCTCCCTCTCCTTCTGCCCCTCCCCCTGCTTGTGCATGCTCTCTCTCTCTCTCAAATATAAATAAATCTTTTAAAAATAAATAAAAGGGGCACCTGGGTGGCTCAGTCAGTTAAGCATCTGCCTTCAGCTCAGATCATGATCCCAGGGTCCTGGGATCCAAGCCCTGCATCAGGCTCCCTGCTCAGAGGAGAGCCTGCTTCTCCCTCTCCCTCTGCCTGCCACTCTGCCTACTTGTGCTTGCTCTTTCTGTCAAATAAATACATAAAATCTTTTTATAAACAAACAAATAAATAAATAAATAAAAGCTATAAATGTAGCCCCAGCTAAAACAGGGAACATATGATAAGGAATGGAAGAGCAGAAAGAACAAAGGGGCCTAGGTCTCTGATGCTGACATTAAGCTTCCACATACCTGCCCTGGTCTTACTTTACTTGGAGAAAAATAAAGCTTCGAAAATTATTTAGGGCTTCATGGAGGAGGTGGGATTTGAGTCTGAGTTTCCATAGGGGGAGATGCTTCTCTACTTGGGTGGCTTCTTGAGCAACTGGTAACTCTTTCTGTGGGGTTGGGGTTGCCATGGTCAAGCCTGTGTAATGCAGAGGCATTCCCACTCCCACAGATGCCCAGATTGCCTGAGCTATTTTCCAACACCAGCTTCCTAAAAGAAACTGTGAAAATGCTCACAGCCCTCAAGTTCTAAGCCTGGGCTTGATGCAATGGTTTCTCTAGGTCCCCTTTGTGAGAAAGGACAGGAAAGGACCCAGGGGAAAAGCAGAAATCTCTGAGTCTAACTCAGTGATTTACTGTAACCAACCTGGAACCGTTAAAGCAAAACACAAACACATTTCAGGGCCATTCCCCCAGCTTCTCACCCAGCGCTGGGCCTTTTCAATGTTTACTGTGCAGCCATCTGTGAATATCTTTGTGAAACTAGTTAAAGCCTTTTATGAGACCCTAAACTTCTAGTTACACTAATTTCCCCCCCACATGAATTAGGACTTGAGTAAACAAAAGGCAGACTTGAGAACGGAGAGCAATTGTGTGGTGTTAAATAGTGCATTTAACAGGGCCTGGCCCACAGTTTTTTCCGTTCCCATCCCTGGGTGTGCAGGCAACGCTGAAGCCCATATAACGGACTCTTTATGTGGTACTTGGTTAGAAAAACGTATTGACAAAGAATCACAGACAAATCATGGCCATGACCTTTAGTGCTCAAACAAGATTTTCCTTGGGAGTGATTTAATTGCCCATGCAGCTTGCTGGCTGCACACATGAGTGGCCTTTCTGCCTTTCCAAAGGCCACGGCTGGGCCAGTCTGGTTTGCCTTTCCTGTGAATGTTTGGCCAAGTGCTGCTCCTACAATGAGCCTCCGTTGTGCCATGTAAGGATAAACAGCACATGGCATCCAGCTGGACTCAGCAAGCTCGAAAGATTGCTTCCCAAGCACCTGCTGCCCAAGCCGACCTTGGATCTGACAGTGCGCCTGGCCTCAGACTCATCATGCAGATGACTGGTGCAGATGCCCATGCCAAACCTGTGACCTGCAGCAACATGGCAGGACTTCGACTACCAGGTGTCAGAGTGGGGCCTGGGGTTGCAGGGTGAGGCAAAATATGCTTGTTTTGCCCTTCCCAATCCCTAAGTGCACTGCCTGCCTTCCCTTCCCCTGAGCTCCCTTTGGCCTCTTCATTGCCCTGAGCTCCAAGAAAACAGAAGCCAGACACAAAAGGCCCGCTATTCTGTGATTCCATTTACATGAGTTACCCACAATAGGCAAATCTACAGCAACCAAAAGCAGGTTATAGGTTGCAAGGACCTAGGGGGAAAAGAAGAATGGGGAGGGACTGCTTAATGGGTACAGGGTTTCTGTCTGAAGTAATGAGAAAGTTCTGGAACTAGAAGTGATAGTTGCACATCATTGTGAAGGTACTAATGCCACCAAATTTTGCACCTTAAAATGGTTAGACTGGAGCACCTGGGTGGCTCAGTTGGTTAAGCGGCTGCCTTCAGCTCAGGTCATGACTCCAGGGTCCTGGGATCATCGGGCTCCCTGCTCTGCGGGGAGCCTGCTTCTCCCTCTCCCTCTGCCTGCTTCTCTGCCTACTTGTGCTCTCTCTCTATCTCTCTGTCAAATAAATAAATAAAATCTTTAAAAAAAATAAATAAAATGGTTAGAATGAAGTTTTATGTTATGCATATTTTACTACAATTTTTTAAATATGACTGAAGGATTGTAATGGAGGAAGAAAAAAGATGGATTTCCTTACTCCTGAGGCCCCAGAAGACAAAACTGAGACCAATAAGACAGTTTTCCGGAGGCAGATTTCAGCTCATAGTGTAAGTAGAGGGGGAAAGTGCCATTTATAACAGGCCTACTGTGAGCCAGGCACCCCTGAGACCTCATTTCCTTGAAGCCCACACTCTGTGAGGGGGGTTATTGTCCTTATTCTATAGCTCAGGAAATAATGACTCCAAGAACTATAACTATTTTCCCAAGGGCACAGATCTAATAAGAAGTGGAAGTAAGTTTTGAACCCAGGCTTTCCTACTCCATAATCCATACCCTTTATAATACACTTGTGCCCGGCAACTTTTCTACCAAAGTACCCCTAATGTCCCTTAGGACAAGGGAAATCATGCATCAGGGTGAATGCGCAGATTCCAAAGGAGCTGCTGAGTGTAATCCTCATGTTTTAGCTTATAAATTCCTGTAAATTTCACATGCCTACTCTATTATTTTATCTGAGGGTTTTTCTTCAATATTAAAATAAGTTTCTGTCCAAATTTACTAGTGAAAATATCACCCTGGGAAGATGGTCTGTGTTTATCCTAGAGCCTCCCAACCACCTTCACATACCTCAGGGGTCAGCTTATTCCAGTTTGAGAAGTTGGTACTAAACTGGCTGCTTTCCAAAAGAGAGGGGAAGGAGAAGGAGGAGGTAGGGAGGTGGGGAAGGAGAGTCCTTCATCCCTTCTCCTGATGACAATTGGATTTTGCTACCTTTGGGGATGTTGTAACTTCAGCTGCTTACAGATAGATGGAAAGCAAGAGGTCTTATTATTTCTTCTCTAATCACTCTATTTGGGTAGCTACTTACCTGATTTGTACGTGACGTCAGTGTCCAGCTAAAAGGCGTTTCTGGTGGGAGACTCAATAAAGCATGACACTACGGTTGCAGGAGTTATGTGCAAGAGTGGACTTTGCCATCGCCTGCTTCTCCTGGGAGAGCCTGGTGACATTAACTTGAATGATTTTAAATAATGACTGAGACTGGATAGGGAAAGAAATTTCACAGGCTTCAAGAAAGTGAAAAGAACACTAAACTGACAGCCAAGAAATTTCTGCCCGGCACTGTCCCTGACTCAGCTGATTAAATAGGACAAGGCAGTCTTCCTTTTTAAGCCTTACTTATCTATACTTATCTTCCTCTTCCATCTAGAATGCAATTTATATGAGGCAAGTATATTTAGTCAGGAACATTGGTAACAAATGACAGAAATCAAATGCAGACTAACTTCAGTAAGAAATGACTATATTGGCTCTGTTATGAGGACAGCGAGATAGCCCACAGGATAGAAGTAGCAATCTGACATTGGAAAGGAATCTAGAGCTGCTGTCCGGGGACTTCTGAAGAAATCGCCCTCTTCCAGCTAAGGGGAGGATGAACACTGTGTGGAGGAGGGTCAGCAGCAGCAATGGAGACAACAGGGGACACACAGTGCTTCGTGGTGAAGTTGCAGGGCCGGCACCTTGACCAAAGTAACCCAGAGCAAGGGCAATCAGAAGAAAGTAATGCCAGCTGATTTCAGGAGAAGAGGAACAGTCAGGTCACCATTATATAAAAACGAAGATGGGCACATTGATGAGCAAGATGAAAATGACAAAGAGGATAAAGACATGGGCCAGGAGGGTGATGATACGAATCAATCTCATAGCAGTCTCAGAAGGACCAACCCACAAATAGCATCAATGTTACCTGGATTGGCCAGTCACCATCTTTGGCCCCACTGGACCAAATAATACTAAAAGAGAGCTCATTAGTCAAAAAGAGTTGATAAATGACAAATTCAGGAAAACCTAAGATGAAGTAAATATAGTTTCTAGTGATTTTTAAAGTTCAATTCAATCTGTCATAAAAGTCTTTAGAATAACATCACTGCACAAGGTCTCGTCTATCAAAAAATAGAGTAACATGGACAAAGATTGGGGTTGGGGTGGGGAATTTAAGTTATCTGAATTATTCAGAGTAATCAAATCAATCATGCATGACACTGTAAGTTGCCTCCCTTCCTCCTTGTTGGTGAGTCCAGATTTTTTTTTTTTTGTCTCTAGTCTTTTAAAGGAAGGTTTTATTTTTTTTTATTATGTTCAGTTAGCCAACATATAGTACATCATTAGTTTTTGATGTAGTGTTCAACAATTCATTATTTGTGTATAACACCCAGTGTTGAATTCAGATTTTGTTCAGACATTTATCTTTCCATGTGCTCATAGAAAGGAATGATCCACAATGGGTTTATAGGTTTAGTACAATTATGGTAATTCTATTCCCCCTTGATATGTGATCCAACCCTGGTCTCTGGGGTGGGAAGGGGTTTGGAAACAGTTCTCCCTGCTAATAAAAAGATCATTAGGGGACAGTCCCTTCATTGCCTAGACATTGGTAGCTATATGCGATGCCTGGAACTGAGGCAGCCATCTGGTAAAAAAGAGAATAGTGACCTAAAAACCAAGTTTATATGCCAAACGTAACATGCTAAAATTCTACCTTTCCACCTAGATCCTGATATTTGTGAAGTGGACAATCATTTTGGAACTGCTCTGTCTTGTTTGTTTGTTTGTTTAGGAGAGGGAAAGAGGTAGGGGGCAGGGGCAGAGGAAGAGGGAGAGAATCTTAAGCAGGTTCCTTGCCCAGCACAGAGCCCAATGTGGGGCTTGATCTCACAACCCTGATCATGACCTAAGCCGAAACCAAGAATTGGACACTTAGCTGACTAAGCCACCCAGGTGTCCTTCTATTTTAATAATAGTAAAAATACAGTCATATTCTTATTGGCTTTGTTATCATTACAATCATCTCAGTTAATATAAGAGCAAAACACTGAATTCGCTTCCTATTACTCTTTCCTCCCTATAATTATTCTCTGTATAGTAGCCAAACTAGTGCTCTTTAAATTCAGATTTTTTAGAGATTGTATTTATTTATTTATTCATTCATTCATTCATTCATTCATTTATTTGAGAGAGAGAGAGCACAAGTAGGGGAGGGGAGGGGCAGAGAAAGAGGGAGAGGCAGGCTTCTCATTGAGCAGGGAGCCTGATACCACGCTGGATCCCAAGACCCTGAGATCATGACCTGAGCTGAAGGCAGATGCTTAACCAATTGGGCCTCCCTGGCATCCCTAAATTCGAGTTTAATGATGCCATTCAGATGTTTAAAACTCTCCAAAGTCTTCCCTGAGCTCCTAGAAAAAATCATCCCCAGGCCAAGGACTGTAAGCTTTACATAGTCTCCAATCTCATCTTACTGCACTTTCTCCTTCCTACTTCCCTTGTTTCTACCATCACTTTTATTTCTGCCTTCAACACCCTAAGCTTTTTCTCATCAGGGGTTTTGTTCTGGCTGTTTCTTCTGCTGGGCTTCTTGCTCTCCAGATCTCCACATGGTTAGTTCTTTCTTGTCCTTCAGACATCAACTCAAGCATCACCCCTCGGTGAAGTCCTCCTTGAACACTCAGGCAGAATTAGTTATCTCCTCTACCTTGAGTCAGACTTTATCACATCGCCTTCAATGTTACTTCTTCGTAGCACTTATACTATTTGCAGTTATGATGATTATTTATTTGCTTACTAATCTGTTTTTATTCCATCTCCCTAGTACATAAGAACCAAAAGAACAGGACTTTGTCTTCCCCATAATTTTGCCCACCCTTAGAAAAGTGTCTCTAACGTCATCAATTCTCAATAATAATTGTTGAATGAAGGGAAGGAAGAAAGAAAAGGATAAAGAAAAAGAAGGGAGGGAAGGAGCTAGACAGAGAAAGGAAGGAAGCAAGGAAGGTAGGTAGGTCTGTGGAGCCAGGCATGCTAGTACCTTAGCTTCAGGGGCTAAAATAAGGGATTTAAAAGATCTCCAGATTTAAAACACACTGACTTCTAATTTACTATATCAGGATGAGTCCTTGTCTACACAACCAGAGTTAACAGAAGACCCTATATGTGCATATATTGTTTCATGTTGGGAGAGGAGAGACAATAGACCTCAGCTACCCACTTTGCTTTGGAAGCATCTCTGGCTAATTAGTGGCCAATGTCTTTCCACCATTCCATAGTATGCTCTGCTGTCTATCAAAGTCCTTTCCCCCTCAGCCATCAGGAAAAGATGGCTGCTTCTAGCATAAAGGCAGCCTCTATTTCCTCTATTCAGATAGTCATTCAACCACATGAGCAGCCACTGTGATCACAACACCAATACACACGATGGATGAACCATAGTCAGACTGGCAGTATAATGGCACAACAGAGGAAGACCTACTTTGGTGAGAAGAGGTCTCTCATCTTCCATATAAGGGACAGTAACTTACAAGAAAAAAAAACATGTTCTTGGCTCCAAATTACTCTTTGGTGGTGCATTTTTAAGGGATAATTATATTGGTGTGTTTCCTTTCCCCTAATAAGTTTGTTTATAAAAATATTGAGCATGCATTACACATCAACATAAATAACTCCCCCCATATCTTTGTCCTCCAAATTTTTCAGTTAATTAAACTAATTTGTCTGTTTTTCTGAATTGGAAACTCTTACTGTCATCCTTTCCAATCACTACTTATTTAAATTTCATCCTTGGCCAGTTTCATGATAATGTTTATCTGCTCCAGAGGATTTGAAATGAGAGTAACACACAGGAATCCCATTTAAATTCTTTCTTGAAGCTGAAAAAAGCCAAGAATCAACTGGCCAGTTAGATAACACAATTTCCCTCGTAGGATATTTGCTTAAGATAGCTGGGAGCTAATTTAATTCCAGAGTTGCTTATTTACAGTTTTCTGTGAGGGATTCCCTGCAGTTAAGAGTGAACTGGGTAGAGAGATTCTAAAGAAGCATTTTTTGAGACCATTCTCTAAGTACATTATTTCTAAAGAAAATAAAAAGCTGTACAATTTGCTGTCAACATTCCACTCTGGCCAGTTCCCAAATAGAAAGACACTCAAGACCACCTAGATTTATGTTTGGTATTTCATTAATTCGTTTGGAAAGAAATGACTCCATGATCTTGACTCCTTTGAAGTGTTAGCTTCAAAAGCTCAATCAGCACTGGAATGCCATGGAGAGCAGAAGAGAATCATCCAGAAGACTTATGGCAAGGAAGACCAATGTTTTACATGGTTTTGCTTTTGTGTCGCTGTTGTCAGTTCCCTAGCCATGCCTGCACAGCATAATCTAGCCCCTGCCTACCTCACCTTTTCAGCTTCCCTTGAGCCCCTCTTTTCCATAGCTCTCAACCACCCACCTTACCCAATTCCCTCAACCCCTCTTCACCCATCTCACCCCTATCCAGCTACACTGATGCCTTTCAGTTCCTTCACCAAGCTAATTCTAGCTCATGCTCAGGTCTCAAACCAAAGGCACTTCTCTGGGCTGCCTTCCCCAACACTCCTGTCTACTTCAGGTTGCCTGCTGTACTCACCTGCAGAGCTCTCCAAGTCTCCTTCTTGCCACTTAGCACACTCATGACTGATTAGTTATCTATGAAACACTTTGTTTAAAGGAAGCATCCTTCCCCTTCTAGGTTGTAAGTTGCACAAATAGCAAAGACTGGTCATTATTGTTCACTGCTATATCCAATTCTTAACACAGTGACTGGCACACAGAAAGTGTTAAATACTTGTTGACTCAATAACAAGTTGAAAAATGTTAAATAATTCCCTTAAACTCAATGATCCCTTCCATATCAAAGATTATATGATTCTGTAATTCTGTGCAACACAGAAATACAACTGTAACAAGCCAATACTTGAATGAGGGATCAAGGAAATTGGCCTGGTAAGGAGATAAAGGTGAGTGGGGAGCAAACAATCAGCTTTAGCAGCTACTGTTGCCAGGCACTGGATTAAGTGTTTGGGGGTAGCTTATCTCAACCCATTAACACAAAAATCCTTCAGCTTTGCTCATTTTTCCCATTATGTAGATTAGAAAATTGAGGCCAAACAGATAGTAAAGGGTGAGGCAGCTTGAATCCAAAACTTGATTATTTGCTACATACTGTAAGTTAGATCTGAGCTTTTAGTTTAAGGGGAGGAGAAGTGGCATAGAGACTGAAAAGGAAGTGACAGAGTGGGAAGACATCTGGTTTTTTCCCCAATCTCTGTGTTTTGCCTGTTCTCTCATTTTACACAGCTCCTCACCCACTCCTCCCCAAACACACACATATATATAATCACACACCTAACACTGCAGATCTCCCTCTGAGAAGGCTGTTTCCGGAATTCTTGGTGCTCACTTCCACAGTTGATTTGGACCAGAAACTTTGGTCCTCTCTCTGCACTGTTACCCCTTCTCCACTTTTTTCTTGGGTCTTTTTTCAAGCTTTGCATGATTTAACACTCATTTGTGTGCCTGTTAAGTCATCATTCCCATTTCATGTTCTGAACAGAATTACACTTTTAATAAATTATAACAATCAGCTCCAACTGAGTTTGAGGATAGGCCTCACTTTTTGTTCCCACAAAGCCATCTTTGTTCCCACCTCCTGGAAAAGAGATGGATACAGTGTTCTACCCCAGCCAAAAATAAATTCAAGCAAAAACAAGACATCACGGAAAAGCAGAAAGCACTCAGTGTTGCTGGCACAAGCCCAGGCAGCCTGGACAGGGATGGGAATGAGGAGGTTAATGGTGTCCTGATGTAGGAGCTGGGGCCAGATGCAAGGTCTTCCTCTACTCTTCCTAGCCCCTCCTGCCTGTGGCTTTAAGGATCTCGTGCTAGAGGTGAGTCTGTGAGTTCCTTTCCCTTGAGTCCTAGAAGTCTTCAATTTTTTCTTCCTTCTTTGTTTATTGGGTTTGTGAAGCTATATCTACTCTCCTAAAATTCTACTCACAGGGCAAGGTAACTTTGCTAAGGTTTCCAGGCCATATCTAAAACAGGACACGTGAACTTCCAACATAAACTCAGAAAGGAAAGCAGCTGAAGTTGAGGTTCTGTTCTCTGCAGGAGAACTTCACCCTTTCGGTCAGAACTACCATCTTCCAGTAATTCACCAAAATAACCAACACAAAGGGAAAGAGGAGAGGCACACACAGTGCATTCTCTAGGCCTTTTAGAAACCATGGCTTTGTTCCTTCTGCCACATACATGTGAACCTATAGGAAACATGATACTGTATACATCAAGAGAATGGGCTCTGTTCAGAAAGGAACTTCCCAAAAATGTTAACCACAGCAAAACTGGAAGAGTCTACAATGTTGCCCATCATGCTGCTGACATTGTTGTAAACAAACAAGGGCAAGATTCTAGACAAGAGAATTAGTGAATGTATTGAGCAAACTCAGCCCTCTAAGAGCCCAGATAGCTTCCTGCAGCATGTGAAGGAAAATGATCATAAAAAGAAAGGAGCCAAAGAGAAAGGTGTTTAGGTTCAAGTGAAGCATGGGCCTGCTCTACACTTTGTGAGAACTGATAGAAACAGGCCTGAGCTGCTGGAACCCCTTCCTATGAATTCATGATGACCATAAAAAACAGACCCCTGGACCATGAAAAAATTTTGAAAAAATTCCTAAACAAGTTCACTAAAATTAAGACAAATACATTTGTATTAATATTTGTATTAAATAGATTAATTCTCTTTTAAGATAGACAATACATTTTTACAAATTAAAAAGATAAATGCTGAGTTTCCACTTCTGGTAATGAATGGCTAAGGATTATCCATCAGACCAACCACCCAGAAGTGTTAGAGTCACCAAAATCTGGCAGAAATTAGAGGGATGTTAACACTGGGAAGAATGGACAGGCCCTGGGTAAGTTTTGTTTTTTATACAGTATTTTGCTAGAAGGCAGTCCCCAGTAAGTGTTGCGGAGTTGCAGGGTTCTTGTCTCACAGAGTCAAAGAATGAATCTCCCGGACAAAAGGGTGAAGTGAAGTGAAAGTTTATTAAGGGAAGGTGAAAACAGAAAGGAAAGAAAAAAGCTCTCTAGAGTGAGAGGGGTCCTGAATGGGTTGCCACTGTGGGTGCTTATGGTTGGTCTTATATAGAAATCTGAGCAGGGAACTTGGTAAATTTCAGGTCAATAACATGATGGATTTGTCAGTATTATGAGAATATCCTGTCTATATGTAGAATGAACAAAGTGTTCTTGTAAATATCATGAGACTAAACAAGGTATTCCTTTCTCTCTAGTTAATATCTTGTGTATTTCTTCATACCTAGGACTTCTGTGAGCCTGGTTTTGTAGTCCCTGTGTGAGCCTAGTCATGTCTCTACCTGTCTCTCCCTACCTAGCCTCACCTGTCTCTTGCTCATAAGCACCACTTGGGATGCTGAATTTGGGGCTACTACAGCATCTGAAAAGTGAAGAGGCATCAAGTGGGAAGATATGAAGGCTAGAGGGGACCCAATGGCTGGATCATCTTAATGCTCCTTCACTCACTGCTCTGGCTCCTGGGCTGGGAGTACTCAAAAGCTAGGATTGCTCACTGGAACACCTTCACATGATGTCTCTGTGATAAGAAAAAATCTGTGTCCTAAGATGGCCGACCAAGCCAGCAAGGGAGTCCCAGCCCCTACCCCAGGGCCCTTCCGGGTTCTTCCCTCTGCTCTGCTTCCTGTGCTCACCAATCCGGGTTCCTCTCCTTGCTCCACTTCACGCATGCGCCAAGAGTGCCCAGTATGCTGAAGTAGAAGTGTATAAATTACCCCCTTTGTTTGTGCTTGGGGCTCAGACCTTTGAAGATCACTCTCCTCTGAGCCTGCCAACGTTAAATAAACTTCCTGTCCTCCAAGTGCCGCTTTGTTCTTCCGTCAGGCGATCCAGTCCAGGTTCCATAACATCTACATGGCTTGGCTTTCTCACAGCATTGAGGACTCAAGGCTATTGGCCTTCTTACATGAAGATTTGGATTCCAAGCATAAAATTTACAGCTAAAAAACAGAAGCTTCATTGATTTTCATAACCTAACTCAAAAGTCACATGGCATCTCTTCTGCTGCATTATATTGGTTACAAGTGAATCACAAACCCTCAAAATTCAAGGGGAGGGAAATTAGACTTCAATCTTGATGGAGTGTGGTAAAGTTCTAGAAAAGAGATACCCTTATGACCATTTTGGGAAAATACAATCTGTCACAAAAATCAATGACTTAAGATTCCACCATAAGAAGTTGAAAAAGAAAAGGAAAATAAATCCAAAGGAAGTAGAAAGGAGGAAATAATAAAGATAAGAGCAGTTGTAAATGAAATGGAAAAAAAAAAACAGAAAAATCAAAAAGCCAAAACTTGATTGTTTGGAAAACAATTATAAAATTGATAAATCTCTAATTTGACCAATTAAGAGAAAAAGGAGAGAAAATAGAAACTACTAGTTTCAAGAATGAAGGTGAAAGAGGGGATATCATTACTGATTCTATAGACATTAAAAGGACAAAAAGGGAATATTTTGAACGAGTTAAAATATTTTCTACAACTTAGTTGAAAGTACAAATTCCTTGGGCGCCTGGGTGGCTCAGTTGGTTAAGTGACTGCCTTCGGCTCAGGTCATGATCCTGGAGTCCTGGGATCGAGTCCCACATCGAGTTCCCTGCTCGGCAGGGAGTCTGCTTCTCCCTCTGACCCTCTTCCCTCTCGTGCTCTCTATCTCTCATTCTCTCTCTCAAATAAATAAATAAAATCTTTAAAAAAAAAAGTACAAATTCCTTGAGAAATACAACTTACTAAAATGATGCAAAATAAGAAATATGAATAGTCTCCTACATATCTATTAAAGAAATTAAATCTATTATCAAAAACTTTCCCACAAAAAAACCTCCAGGCCCAAATGATTTTACTGGTGAGTTCTATTAAAGATTCATAGAAGAACTAATATAAATGTTAACACAAACTCTTTAAGAAAATAGAAAGTAGGGTGCCTGGTTGGCTCAGTCATTAAGCGTCTGCCTTCGGCTCAGGTCGTGATCCCAGGGCCCTGGGATTGAGTCCCTCATTGGGCTTCCTGTTTGGCAGGAAGCCTGCTTCTCCCTCTCCCACTCCCCCGCTTGTGTTCCTGCTCTCGCTGTGTCTCTCTCTCTGTCAAATAAATAAATAAAATCTTAAAAAAAAAGAAAGAAAATAAAAAGTAATAGATTGCTTCCCAATGCATGTATGAGGTTTACATAACCTTGATATAAAGTTTGACAAAGAAATTCCAAAAAAAATTACAAAATAATATCTCTCACAAAAACAAAAACATCTCCAATGAAATATTAATAAATACAGCAATATTTAAAAATGGTAATATATACCATGATTAATTGGAGTTTATCCCAGATATGAAAGATTGGTCTAACATTGGAAAATCAATGTAATTCATCATATTAACAGATTAAGGGAGACACACACAAAAAAGCATTTGATAAAATTCAATGCCCATTATGCTAGAATCTCTCAGCAAATTAGGAACAGAAGGGAACTACCTCAATCTAATAAAGAGCATCTAAGAAAAAAAAAAACACCATTATCATTATTCTCAATGATAAAATATTGAATACTTTACCCATAAGATCGAGAAAAGGGCATTTTCATTACTTCTTTCAAGTATTGTACTGGAGGTCCTAACTAGTGCAGTAGGCAAGAAAGCAGAAAGGCATGATGATCAGAAAGGAAGGAGTAAAACTGTCTAATCACAGATTACATCATTCTTCGTTTAGAAAACTCTGTGGAATCTACAAATCAACATCAGAACTACCAAGAGAATTTTTCAGGGTCAAGATACAAAAATCAATTGTATTTTCATATATTGGTTGGTAGCAAACAAATGGAAAATAAACAGTTTTAAAACTCTATTTAAGTTAGCTTCAAAAGTCATAAAATACTATGGAATAAATGTATCAAAAGATGTGTAAGATATAAAAACTGCAAACTACTGCTGAAAGAAACTAAGGAGAAAGACATTAATTATGTGGAAATTTCTATAATATTTAGAAAAACATGTTAAAAATGTATCATGTTCATTGATTGGAAGACTACATTGTTATGGTGCCATTTCTTCCAAAATCCCAGTAAAAATTCCAGTCTTTTCTGTAAAAATTAACAAGTTGTTTCTAAATTATATAGGGAAATGCAAAGGACCTAGAATAGCCAAGACAATCTTGCAAAGAGGAACAACTTTAGAGTATTTACACTAACCAACTTCAAGATTTACTCTAAAGCTATAGTAATCAAGACAGTATAGAACTGGCATACAAGTAGAAAAATAAATCAATGCCAGGCACTTATAAAATCATTTGTATTTCAACCAAAGAACCAAACAATCAATGGAGAAAGAAAGTTTTTTTAACAAATGGTCCTGGAACAATTGGATATCCTTATGGGAGAAAAATATAGTAGCCTCAACCCCTTCTACACACCATACATAAAATTTAATGTGAAATAGTTGATAAATGTAAACACAGATCCTAAAACTATAAATTTTCTATAAGAAAACAGGAAAATATCTTCACAAATCATAGCTAGGCAAAGGTTTCTTAAACAGGAGAGAAAGCAATAGCCATAAAGGAAAAATGATAAGTTAGACTTCATCTAAATTAAAAATGTCTGCTCATCAAAGCCAATGTTACGAAAATGGATAGGCAAGCCACAGACTGGGGAAAAAAATCATTTCAGAGTGTATGTCTAACAAAGGATTTACATTCAGAATATATGAAGTACACCTAGACTTTAATAATAAAAAGACACTGCAATTTTTCAAAGTGGAGGAAGCATAAGAAATAAAGATTAAATTTAGTATGGGATCCTAGATAGAACCTGGAGCAGAAAAAAGGACAATGGTAGGGAAACTGGTCTATTTGAATCAATTCAATAGCTTAGTTAACAGTATTGTGCCATTCGTTTCCTGTTTGTGATAATTACACAGTGATTTCATGTGATGTTAACAGCAGAAGAAGAAGCTAGATGAAACATATAGAGGAACTCTGTACTATTTTTGCAACTTTCCTGTGAGTCTAAAATTAGTTCAAAATAAAAAGTTTTTTTAAATGGGTAAATGATTTGAACAGAACTTCCCAAAAGAAGATATGTGAGTGGCCAATAGCACATGAAAAAGTGCTCAAGTAATTACCAGTTAGAAAAAGGCAAATTAAAACCACAATTCCAGTCCACAACCAAGAGACTAACTAAAATGAAAAAGATTGATAACACCCAGTGATGGCAAGGATGCAGAGCAGTTGCATAAACAACACTCACACGTGTTGGTGAAAACATAAAAATGTCCAACCACTTGTGGAAAGGCCTGAAGATTTTATAAAACAAAACATATACCAATCCTATCACCCAGTAATTTTACTCCTACATATTTATCCCCCCAAATGAAAGCATATGGCCACAAAAAGATCTGCACTGGAATGTTCACATCAGTTTCATTTGCAATAGTTCCAGACTGGACACATTTCAGGTGTCCATCAACAGGAGAATAGCTAAACAAAGTGTTATAGTCATACAAGGTAAGACTATTCATAAATGAAAAGGAACAGACCTACTAAGACACTCAACAACATGGATGAATCTCAAAAACATTATGCTGAGTGAAAGAAGTCTTGTACAAGAGAATAAAAAATACATCAAAATATTTATATTAAGTTTTAAAGCAGGAAAAATTAACCTATAGAAAAAACAAAATCAGAACAGTGGTTGCCTCTGGGGGTTATGGCAATGGTCATTGACTAGGGAGTGGCATGAGAAATTTTCTGGGGGGTGATAATGTTCTATTTCTTGATGGGGATTTTGGGTTATAGAGCTGTATGCATTTGTGTTGGTTCACAAACTGGCCCCCGGACATGGAGGTCAGGGAGAGACCAAAGAAAGAGGTCTCCCAATTGGTAGGTGGCAGGTGTAACAAGCAAGGAAACTTACTTATGAGTCTTGTCTTGGGCTGCCACAAGAGACGTAGATCTCTTCCCCACTTGCTAGAATCTTAAAAATTTATGTATAGGCCTTAACTGGGTTCAGTCATGGTCACTGTACAGGTGGCCTCAGCAACACCTTACTCTCTCATGGCTCCCACTGTGGAAAGAGTAGATGGAGTGTATATTCCAAGGACAAGGGAAGGGGGTAAGGAGCCTCGTCCTGCTGGCAGGTCAACCAGAGGTCCTGTTCTCTCAATGACCTCGTCCAACAATTTGTCAAAGTTACCAAACGATGCACTTAAACTTTATATATTTCACTGCATGTAAATTTCACTTAAAAAAAAAGAACCATAAACAAACAGTGAACTTTAGCTAATGATATTCCTGCTAAAGTTTAAGAATGAAATATACTGATACATTTAATCTACTTTGAAATGCGTTTTGAAATGAATTGATAGAGGGGTAGGTAAATAGATATATGACAAAACAAATACAAAAAAATGTTCATTTTTAAATCTAGACTGTGGGCACATGAGTATCCAATGTATAATTCTTTCAATTTTTCTGCATATTTGAAATTTTACTTCTGAGGGAAAAAAAGATTAAGGCAGAATTTTTTTTGATCTTGAGTATTTTTTTTCATTTTTTTATTTAAATTCAATTAACCAACATATAATACATAGTTAGTTTCAGATGTAGCGTTTGGTAATTTATCAGTTCCGTATAACACCCAGTGCTCATCACATCACAAATTTATTTTTTAATATGAAATCATTTTGTAGTTCAGATAGTGTAAGACAAGTTTGAAGTTAATGATAACTTCATTATATAATAAGTATTTCTTTGCATAACTATTTCTTCACATGCAGTCTGTGTCAGTATCACTGCATTTATAGAGAGTAATAACTAACTTAAATTGAGGTTTCTCTACACACCTGCATTATTCTAAGCACATGGGATGGGTTACCTCATTTAATCTTCACAGCAAACAGCCCCACCACTAACCCACTTGGCAACACACTGCAAATTAGAAAACAGCGTTCCTTCCTTGAGATACTTTACTGCTGTTTGCCAGAAAATTGTCATTATAACTCCACACATCTACAATGGCTCCAAGGTGAATGATGTCCCTGGGGTTGAGCAATGCACGGCAGCTTACACAGTAGTAACTGGTGGCCCTGACAAGAACCCTGTGAAGTACAATTCCTATCCACCAGAGTTAATATTTAGCCAATGCCACAAATACAGCAGTACAGGTTGCTTAAAATATTGAAATATTTATTAGTGCTAAAAACTTAAAACTTGAGCCCAACCATGTGTCTGCAGCCACTCTGATCATGTGGGCCCATTACTTAGGACCCTCTTGATTCCCCATGTTCAGCATCTAAAGGATTAGCAGAGCAGAGGGTTCCAGATCCTTGCTCCAGAGCTCTGACCAATGTCTGCTGTGATTGGTCTAAGTGTTCAGTAACTGTAAAGATTATTAAAGTTTAACAGTATGCTTGATTATCCCCAGCTTACTGCTCAGGAAACTGGGACCCACAAAGATAAATTATGAGAGCTTTCAAAGCTAACAAGCTGTAGAAAAAAAGATTTGAATTCAGTAGTCTCACCTCAGACTTGGCTACCATCCCTCATGGCCTCCATCATAAAGCTTTCACTGAGAGGTTCCCCCCCAAATTGCCCTCCTTACCTACCTTGATCAGCCCTGGTGGCCAGTTCCATGGACTGTCCTAAAACACACTGGCTTTTGGGTGACTCTAACTAAAAGAAATGCCCGTGAGAGGTGCTAAGTGAACAGTCTCCCCTCGGGAAGGCTTTGGGCAGAAATGCTGATGCACAACTGTCATGAGTCTGGGTTCATTGAGGCCACATGCACAGCTCAGGCTGTCTCTCGGACCAAGGAGGGCTGGAATGCCTGCTTGCTGATTCCAACATAACCTGGAATGGATCTGCAGCAACTTCTAGATGCCTAGGGTACATGCTGCTGTTGACAGTGTTTGAAAATCCTGTGACTTTGCCTCCCAAGAGCTCTGGGGTCCTCAAATAAAACAGACCCCAGTGGCCCCTTGCGATCTCCTTCCTGGGAGTGGGTGGGTCTAATGAATCCTATCCTAGCTTTTCCTCACATTAAGGCCAGACCTGATCTAACAGGAGAATACAGGTGTGATTGCTTCCCTCAGGCATTGCACATTGAGCTGCAGGTGATAATTAACACCGAAAGAACAAGAATAACCAACACAATGGTTTTTCTTATCCTTCCCAAAACAAGACTAGGTCAGTTTTTTTTTAGACTAATCTTTGTGGTGGCTACTATTTCTTTTTAACCCACATACCATACACCTTTCTTAGAGTAACTGGCCACAGAAATGGTCTTGGGATCATCAGAACGAACCGATCAAAATCCTTCCTTGGGATCTTTTCCTTCTCTGATTACAAAGCCATAAGGGTATAAGTCCAAAGCTTATACAGGTCATATTCCAACTCTACCCAATGGCCCATTAGTGTGCTCTAGGAGTGAAGAAAGACAAACTTGGCAGAGAGAGGCAAAGCCAGAAATAAAGACAGGAAAACAGAGGGAGCCCCGAGAGCTTTCAAGTTCCTTACTCCAAGTAACTCCAAGGGTCGGCTCCTGCCCTTCCCAGAATTTGGCTATGAGAGTCTATACAACCCCTTTTGGCTTAAGTAAGTTGAGTTGGGTTTCTGTCACTTACACTCAAAAGAACTCTAATTGCATCACACTCCTATTAGGCATTCAGAATCAATACGTGAATGCTGGATGGGTGGGAGGATTAATTCCTGATAGCATTTAAAGTAGAATTGGGTCTTGAAAGATGATAGAATTTAGATAAGTAAATTGGGGCAAGAACAATGTACATCAACTCGAGCAATGCCACCTTGATAGTAATACAAATAATTCAGCAGCTACCACAATGCCTAGTGAATAGAAAATTCAGGGGGGAGGGATGCCCAGGTGGTTCAGTTGGTTAAGCGTCTGCCTTCAGCTCAGGTCATGATCCCCAAATCCTGGGATCGAGTCCCACATCGGGCTCCTTGCTCAGCAGGGAGCCTGCATCTCCCTCTGCCTGCACCTCTCTCTCAATCTCTTTCTCTCTGACAAATAAATAAATAAAGTCTTTTTAAAAAATAAAAATAAATAGAAATAAATAAAAAAGAAAATTCAGGGGGAAATGCTTGTTAGAATAATTAATAAGTGAATGAATAAAGAAATGAGTGTGGCACTGGGGCAGGAGTACATGCCTATCCAACGGCCAAGAAGAAAGACACACACATACACACATCAGAAAGCTGATAGGCAGGTCCCTGGGTGTCTCGGTCCATTAAATGTCTGCCTTTGGCTCAGGTCAGGATCCCAGAGTCCTGGAATCAAGCCCCAGATCAGGCTCCCTGCTCAGTGGGGAGTCTGCTTCTCGTTCTTCCTCTCCCCATGCCCCTCTTCCCCCATTCATGTTCTCTCTCTCTCTGTCTCAAATAAATAAAATCTTTTAAAAAATAAAAATAAAATAAAATAAGAACGCTGATAGGGCTATACAAACTATATGAAATAATCCATATAAAAGACAAAATAGGCCATTATTCTACTGGGGGGTGCAAATGTCAAAATTAACAATTTTTCTTAGCAACATAAAAAAATAAACCTGAGGCTTGCCATCTTACAGAGATATCTAATACTCCTTTGTCTGCATCATCTGTACCTTCATCCTCCAACCATTTTCATTGTTATGCTTATGAATAAATGGATAACTTCATGTAAAAAGAAGAAGCAGTAGAAGGGTTCTGACCAGGTGGGGAACAGAACAAAAACTATATTTAAGGAAGATCTATCTGCTTTGCCCAGTGGGTAGGTTGGTTAAGATGAGTGGATACCTGTAGAATGTTAGTTGGGATGGGAGAGGGGAGGGGTCCAAACCCATTCGCAATGCAGCCAGAGAGGAAAGGATGAAGGCAGGAGATATTTGAAAGAAATAGGGGGAAAAAACAAACAAACAAACAAACAAACAAACAAAAAACCGATATTATTGATTGACTGGGTATGAAGGATAAAAGAGAAGAGAGTGGGAAAGATCTTGAGCCCGTATATATGGTATTTCCCATCAGAATGTCAGTATCTTGTCCAGTTGCATCTTCCAAATAAGAGAAATGGTAAATACCATTCTATTCTGATACTCTCCAGAAGTCAGCCACCTTGAACCATGGTACTAAGACAATTGTCATTATGAAGGGCTTTCTGTGGCTTTGTGTTCATGCAAGTGGAGAAGAGATGAGAATTACTGCTCGGAGCCCCACAGTCTGGCTGTAATTTATCATGTGCGCCCAGCTGATAGCTGGGTTGTTTGTCTTCCATATAAACCTCCTATCTCCCACACTGGACCAAAAAGAGCTTCAGAGAAGTCCCTTCTCTGGGGCAAAATATGTTCATGACCACTAACTGACAGAATTAAAAAAAAAATGCCAAGTTGCTATAGGAAAAATACCTACCTCCTTTTGGACAATGTTCCCCCCTCTGCCACCTTGACCAGTATTCCCTGTACCCATTCAGGTCTGGATTGTTGCCTGTGGCAAAAAATGCTGGGAGTCAACCCAATATCCGTCTCTTCCCACCATGCTGCCCTTACTTAGTAACAGAATATATGCAGTCTAACTAAAAGATTACATTTCCCAGCCTCCCTTGGAGCTGGCTCCATGGTGGGTATGGCTTTTTTGCTCTTCCCCTCTGTCCTACCTCCTGAAAGTCAGAGAAGAGGACTGGAGTTCCAACAACTTTCCTAGACTATGAGATGACACTGGGAATGGCAACCCCATGCTAACCCCATGCTAACAAGATAGGGCAGAAAGGTAGAGGGCCCAAGTCCCTGAACACAGTCCCATTGCCATGACAACTTGGGGCTGCCTATCATTGGATGTCTATTATCAAACATTTAGGCTAATTGCATCTACGCCTGTTGAAAGGACCACTTCATAGATTTGGAAACTGAGTCTCAGAGAGTTTTAAGAGATTTACCCAAAGTCTTATGTCCTATCGGTGACCTGAAACCAGTCCCTGGGTCTTCAATGCTTCTACATCAGAAGGACTTAACAGAAAAGTCCTAGAGGTAGCTTTCAGCTGCAGAACACCATGGATCAGCTTTGGTTTAATTTTTCTCTCTCATCATGCCCTGAGTTCCCTCTAGAGGAGTCTTACCACCACACATAGGTGCTTCCCAACAAACATCAAATGTCTGTTCTACCCTATGAGAAAGGAACTTATAAACTGTACCACCAAGAGGTGAAAAGCCATAAACCAGTGTTATGACCATAAAGTTCTGTGGCTAAGCTTCAGAAATCAGGGCAGACCTTCTCCATCCACACCAGAAAAATGGGAAGGCTGAGCAGTCTCCTCAGAAGGAAAAAGAAGAGATGTCATCACTAGAGTTTGTAACTGTCCCATTGACCAGGACCTGAGGGCCTTTCACTTGTTCTTAGAAAAAGCCACAGCAACAACAAATTGAGTACCACACACCCACTGACCCACCCAAAAACAAGGACTGCAGCCTACGGTCCAAAAATTCCAGACACTAAAATCTTCAGCCTTACTAATGGAATACCTCCATCTTTAAACATTTATGGTGTTGTTTTGTATAAGGCATTCTCTCTACTTGTTTGTTGTGATTATAAAACAATTATCAAAACCACTTACATTTGTGTTTATTTTCTATTCTGTCTTCTCCCCTGACTCCATGTTTTCCTCTCCCCCAAAGTCATTCATTTCAAAAAAAATCTGTTGGAGACATATGTTAAAAAGGAGGAGGAGAAGAAGGAGAAGGGGAAGGAGGAAGAGGAGAAAGGAGGAGAGGGGGAAGAAGGAAGAGGAGGAGGAAGGGGGCAAGGAAATTCCTACTCCCATTTGTGCCACGGGTTGTAGAAGATTTGGGAATTGACCCTACTTGCAAGCTAACCAGTTAGGCTACCACCATTTCATAGATGCTAACAGAAGGCACAAGATTTGTAGGTCAGAGACAAAGGACTTTCTTACTCAGTGCAAGCAGCATGAGCCCCATGTTTGCATTGACTCCCCTTAACCCCCAAGCCACAAGTCCCGTGAGGGAGATGCAGAATAGCCCAGATGGCCACTGTGCCCGCAGTGGGTTTGCATCTTAGCTAAGGAACCCCAATCTTAGGAAACCCCAATCTTATAACAGGGCTGCTAGCAAACGTGCCCAACCCTTGCCCAGAGGGTGACATTTTTCTTATACAGAACAGGAAACAATGCTACCCTCTGCCCCAGAGGGAGATATTTTATCTTCTAAGGCTGTTTGCTATACAAACATTCTTGAAAAGATAGTCCAGCACAAAAGCTGTCAGAAGCCATGCAGAAACATGAAGGACCCATGAAGAATCCCAACACTCTTTTGCACACTCTCTCATGAAACCGTATTACTTTGCTTCTTTTAATGCTACTTTCAGTTTAGAAGTAAACCTCACGGTGATTTTTTGATGAATATCTCTCTCCATAAAACTGTAAACTCATAAAAGTTGTCAACACTTGCTACTTTTGTTCCTTCCACCTTGCTCAGCTCCTAGTAAGTGTCTGGCACACTGTAGGAACTCAACAAATCAATGAATAGCCTCGCTAGGGGTGGCTGGCAAAATGCAAAGTGCCCAGTTTGATGTTTGTCCGTGACATAAAGCTAGAGGGGCTTAAAGCGTGGATATGAAATTTGTGTCATTATCTGGCAATGTTTGCACAATCCTGCCTTTCTCCCTTGGTTTTTGGTGTTTTCTCCATCAATGTATCAAAGCACAGAATAATCTTTTTTGAGGGTTACATAGGAAACTTATTCATCTTTAATTTGAGCAAACCATCATCTAATTAAACAATTTAGATTGAATATGCTAATGCAGAAGATCTTTTTTAAAAAAGAATAATTACAAGGGGACTTCAAGAGGATAATTACAAATGAGAAATGTTGAAACTGAATGAAATTTCCATTTTCTTTAATTACTGAAACCCCCTCCTAACAAGATCCTGAAACCATCTATATTTAAGTATTGTATGCCACAAGTCTCTCCAGGCATCAGGGAAAATATAATTAAGCTATTGGTGAGGCATTGCCCCCACTCCTTGTCCAGGCATGCAAATTGGGGATTTTCTGGACTTCAAAATGTTACTCAAACTATTCTACAAGACCTAGTCCTCAATTAGGTTCCCTGGAGGGAATGGCTGGACCGCTGACCAACTGCAGTCAGCAACACAATTGTTCTGCCTTTTTTTAATAAGCTGAAAAAATTCCGAGTCTTCTGACTGGGAGTAAAATTTCTAGAGCATTGCTTCTACCCAGTCCCTAGGGATTTCTTCAGAAAGGGCACTAGGGAAATGATCTTTCCAGAAATCCTGACTCAGTCTTATACATCAATTTTTCTCAAAGTACAATCTGGGGATTCTAGGGCTTCCCTAATGGCTGCAAACACATATAAAAATACAAATCATTTGTTTAGATACCAGAATGCTGCTCAATTCAAGAAACTTTCAATATTTACTTGCATCAGAGGACTTCCTAACAGTAATCCACTGAGGGGCGCCTGGGTGGCTCAGTCGGTTAAGCATCTGCCTTCGGCTCAGATCAAGCCCCACGTCGGGCTCCCAGCTCGGAGGGGAGTCTGCTTCTCCCTCTATCTCTATCTCTCCCACTCCCCTTGCTTATGCTTTCTCTGTCAAATAAATAAATCTTTAAAAAAATAAAAAATAAAAAAAATAATCCACTGAGTGAGTTACTGAAGGTGACTGAAGTTTGGTATTCAGAAATTTAAATCAGCAGGTCACTACAGTTTATAAAACACACTAAGTCAGCATTCTGAGAAGTGTGGCTGCCATGCAACACTGGGAAATATAACGAAGATTCTGCTGTTCAATCAGTGATGAGCATGCTGTGGTACTGTTGCTGAGGGAACTAGGGAGACCCCAGGCCTGAGGCCTCAACCCAGCCCATCACCAAGATGTTGTGGAAGGCTCTTGGTCTCATCATGAGAAAGAATTCAAGGGTAGTCACGACACACACAGCTTACAAGCGACACAAGCAGGAAAGATTGTGAACTCTCTAGATGTGAGAGCAGGTAAGCTTGAGAGAACGCTTCACACCCTGGAGTTTGCATTTCTATCTTTTATTGACAGTTGTTGACTAGGCGGTAGAATATTCATCACTTGGAACAGGGGTTTCTTGGGGGCAGGGTTTTGAGCCTTTTCTTCCTTATTTGGTCAGCGGTTTCCTGTCATGGCATCCACCATCTTGGCCCTGTCAAATTTGATCCGATTTCTTGTGGAATGCTGCCGAGGACAGGCCTCTGACTTTCCAGACAGCTGGCCATGACTTCCTCTTTGCTATCTGTTAGAACCTAACTAACTGCCTTCAACAGTATCAGGCACCTTCGGCTCAGGTCATGATCCTGGAGTCCCAGGATTGAGTCCCGCATCGGGCTCCCTGCTCAGCAGGGAGTCTGCTTCTCCCTCTGACCCTCTTCCCTCTCATGCTCTCTATCTCTCTCATTCTCTCTCTCTCAAATGAATAAATAAAATCTTTAAAAAAAAAAAAAAAAACAGTATCAGGCACCATCAATGTTGCTTTTAGTTGTAGCAGAGTGTGATGAAGAAGAGCAGTCAGCTTTTCTGAATTTGAAATCTGGTCTCATATAAAAGAATATGGTCCTTTTGGTCCTTTGGTCCTATACTAAGAGAGTATAGGAGGTGTGTGAGATTGAGAACTGATTTAGCTTCTCTCTGTGTCTTCATTTCCTGTGTGGAAAGTGGGAATAATAATAATACCCACCTCATGGGTTTTGGGTGAAGTAAAAGACATGAACCATGCAAAATGCTCAGCAGAGTCACTAGTGATAATACTTGATAAATGTAATTGTAAATATATGATTTTTTCCCTTACTATAAGATGTGGGGCGCCTGGGTGCCTCAGTCATTAGGTGTCTGCCTTCGGCTCAGGTCATGATCCCAGGGTCCTGGGATCGAGCCCCGCATCGGGCTCCCTGCTCAGCGGGAAGCCTGCTTCTCCCTCTCCCACTCCCCCTGCTTGTGTTCCCTCTCTCACTGTGTCTGTCTCTGTCAAATAAATAAATAAAAATCTTTAAAAAAAATTAGCGTAAGATGTGATGTTTTTCATGCTTTTGTTGTATAATTGCCACATTGTTGCCATTTTGCTTTTAAATAATTGCTATGTTGTTACATCTTAGTCTTGCTCATTTGTTCTACCAGGTTCTCTTTCCACTGGGAAGAGAGAAAAGGTGGGGTACTGTGGCTCTGAAGGCCGCTGGTCCAAGGGTACCACCCCTGTCCCATCTGCCCCACACTGATGAGCAGCGCCGAGATACCTATGGTCTCCTTCTGTGGGCCCCAGAGGCCAGCCCAGGAAAGGGAGCAGGCTGAGCACAAAGGTGACAGGCCCGCAGTGCATACTCACAGCACATCCCATACACTCTGTCCTTAGGACTTGGAACCAAGTGTCAGACAGATGTCAGCACTGGGAGGAACCAGGGGAAGGTCCTGATAAAGGCCAGAGGAATCAGTATGACTTTGGCTTCAGAAAGATTCCGAAAAATCATTCCTTTTTATTTTTGTTCAGGAAGATTCACTGACACAGCTTTTCTTTAATTCTACTGTCATTCAAATTACCAGCTTAAAACTTGGGTTCAGAAAGGAAAAAGTCCTTAGGTCTCCTTCCCTGTCTTGCTTCCTCATGAAGACCTGCACAGGATAAGCTGGAGGTACCACAGCTTTTCAGTTCAGGAAAACCTGGTTTCAATATTAAGTATGCTACTCTTTTGTTATTAGACCCAAGGCAAGTCACCTCACCTTACTAGGCCTCCATTTCCTCATCTGCAAAAAAGGAATAATAAAGCCTGAATCATAGGATTGCCATGAAGATTCAATAGACTCATGCATGTGAAAGCAACTAGCCAATGCCTTCACACAGTGAGAGAGGGAACACAAGCAGGGGAAGTGGGCGAGGGAGAAGCAGGCTTCCCGCCAAGCAGGAAGCCTGATGCAGGGTTCGATCCCAGGACTCTGGGATCATGACCTGAGCCAAAGGCAGACGCTTAATGACTGAGCCGCCCAGGTGCCCCCATGGGGCCCTTTTATAGCCAAACCCACCTCCCTACTACACCCACCCTCTCCTTAACCCCTGACAACCACTAATTGGTTATCCATTTGTATAATTTTGTCATTTCAAGAATATTATATATATGGAAGCATATACAATATGTAACCTTTAAGATTGGCTTTTTTCACTCTGCAAAATCCCCTGGAGATTTACCCAACTTGTTGCATGTATCAATACTTTACTCTTTTTACTGCTGAGTAATATTCCATTAAAAGGTTGTACCACAGTGTCTTTAACCATTCAGTATTGAAGGACATCTGGGTAATTTCTAGTTATTGGCTATTATGAGTAAAACTGTAACTAACATTCATGTATAGATTTTTGTGTGAACATAAGTTACAATTTCTCTGGGATAAATGCACAAAAGTGCAAATGCTAGGTTGTATGGTAGTTATATGTTTAGTTGCATTAAAAACTACCAAGTGGTTTTCCAGAATGGCTGTATCATTTTACATTCCCATCAGCAATATATTAGTGATCCAGTTTCCATGAATCCCCACCAGTCACTACATTTTATTTTAGCCACTATGATAGGTATGTAGTATATCTCACTGTGGTTTTAATTTGCATTTCCCTAATGGCTAATGATCTTGAGCATCTCTTCTTATGCTTATTGCCATCTGTATATCTTCTTCAGTGAAATGTCTGTTCATGTCTTTTGCTCATTTTCTAAATGGATTGCTTGGGGTTTTTATTGCATATAATTTTTTATTAAGTGATTTGAGCTAAGTGTTATGAATACCTTGAGTGGTGTCTCTGGGTAGTATCATTCTGTGCTGCACCAAAAACACCAATACATACATACACACATACAAACCACACACACAACCAAAAATGTATCTATAAATCAATGAGCCTCCTTTTCTTGTAAAGATCTCAAATGGGCTCAGAGAAGTCTCCAAGTCGCTGAGGTTCTCAACCTGTTATAATCATGGATCTCTCTATGAGTCTGATCAATATAAAAGACCCTCTCTCCACAAAAACACACATACATGCAGAATTTTACCTCCAGTTTTATGGGATTCCTGGGGCCATTGAAGCCAGCAATGAAATCCAGGTTAAGAAAATCTAATTAAGCATGCCTAAGTAGTTGACTGGAAGTGGCTCTGAAGAACTCCACACTCACTTAGAAATTAGAGCTTCAGAGCAGGTGTAAAACTTCCAGCAGTGGACATCAGTTTCCTGTGAGTCGAAATTATGCAGTTGCTCATTACTGAGATGCTCAGGCCTGCCTCCACATCTGACTCAGAAAGTCTCACGTGGAACCCGGAAGTCTGTATTTCCTCCAGCTTGCAGGCTAGGGCTGGGAAGCTCAGCTGGATTTGGCAAACTTCAGTATCCACCATCCTTCCCTAACAAACATTTCCTTTTACTTAAAGGACTCAGGGAAGGAGATTATACAATCTCCAGAGTGTAATTCCCTTTTCAGTGAAAAAGGAATTTTCCCTTTAGACTCTGACCTAAATATGTTCAGGATGTCCTTCACTCCTATTCTCAGGACAAATGCATCTTTAAAGTGCCACCAAGGACACTTTCAAGTCCTGAAGCCTGGTCTGGAGGCAGCTCTCTAGGCCTCAGTCTCCTGAACCAAATCCCTGCAAGGTGCTTCCAACTTTCGCCATAATGTTCACTTTGCAAAATGAGCAGTTGGGTTCTCTCTGCTATATCCTGTCCTGTAAAATCCCACCCACCAGTTAGAACACCATTCCATGCCGAGTAACTCTCAGGTTACCTGCAGATATCAGTGGAGTATGCTGACTCACCTCAGATAGATATCAGTGAGGTGTACTGGTTTACCTGCACAGAGCTGTGGGGTGCATTGGCTTAGGATCCACAGTCACCAGTGAGTTCTAAAGGTCAAATCCCAGCTGGTCTCAAATCCCAGTTCTGCCGTTAACGAGCTGGGCATCCTTAGGTATATTTCTTAACCTCTCTGAGCTTATTTCCTTAACTAAATGAGAACAATAAAATACCACTAACCTCACACAGAAAGTTGAGAAGATTGGATGAGACAATATATACACAGTTCTTGGCATAAATGGGACACTGGATAAGCATTAGCTCCCTTCTTTTCCGTGAACATTGACTTAATGGTATCTTTCCACCTGAAGTAAGATTGCCCTAAGCTCTGGGTGGGTTAATCTGCCCCTCTGCTTCTCTCCCCACAAGGAGACCCCTTGCTCGACATACTTCTTTTTACTTCTCTGGGACACTTTGCAATACAAGGCTGGACTCTCTTCTCCCTTAGTGTTGGACCGCATACCTCCCTTGCACAGATAGAGGGAGACTTTTGGAAATTTGGCTTCTCAGCCTTCTGCTAATAAATTCTTCAGCAGGACAGAGAACAGAGGTTGTAGGCTGTGAGTCAGGGGCAAGTTGGTGCATTCACAATTTAATCATGCCACTCCTCCAAATTGATAACATCGGCTGTCCCTTTGGCCCAAAGGGAGCTATTTCCCCTGACAGCAACCAAAGTAGAATCTTGAAAGACGGGAACCAGACTATTCCAGAAAGCAGAGATTACTCACACATGTGGATCCCCCAGACACCAAAGAAAGCTCCAGCCACAGCTCCCCCGCCCCTGCCCTGTTCACGTGTCATGCCCTGCTTCAGCAATATTATTCTCCTGACTTAAATGCAGAATAAATGTTTCCTCTCCTCCATTCATGTGTATAGCTCTTTACTGGGTACAAGGACTTCACATTCAGCAGCATCCTTGACATCTCTCAGATGGCAAGCCCCTGAAGGTGGCTTGAGATGTTAAAGCCTTGGACTCCAGTGCTAGACTATCTGAATCAAAACCCAGCTCTGCCTCTCTCTCATTAGGTAACTTTGGGCAAGTCACTTAACCTCCCTGTGCCTCAGTCTCCTCATCTATAAAGCAGAAATGACACCTACCTCATAGGGTTATTGTCAGGATTAAGTGGTTAATATGGCAAAGCACTTAGAACAATGCCCAGCATCTAATAAAACACTATACGCGTAGTAGCTTTACTACTATTACAGTATTTATTACCAGGAACTTGATACCCACAGGAAGGGCTGATGATGACAAGAACAACAACAGGACCAGGCCCTCTGTGGCCCAACCACTGCTTCCTGTGCTGCTGCAGCTGCTGATTCTGATTCATCTTATTCTAGGCCGGGCACTCTGAAGACTCTGGGAAAACAATCTCCTCTCCCCACGCACGCTTCAGTAAGCAGAGAGCTTAGGGGTGGCATCATTTTTGCAGAATCCGGAATGATTCAAAGACCTGAAGGCAGTGACATTTCTCTTCACTCACTTCCACTGAACTTTCTAGGTCCTGCTTTGGTGTTCTCCTAGGGGTGCGGGCATAGTTTATCACTGCCTATTAGCAGTTGCCCACTTAAAGCACTTCTATATTTGCTGCTACCCCCTCTCCATTTTGCAGCCTGCCAACATGGTAGTGAAGAAGACAAGCTTGAAAGCGAGATTGCGGAAGTTCAAACACGAATTGTGTTGCTTCTTCTCTGTGCCTCAGTCTCTGTCTCTGAAAAAATGCATACACACAATATTGCCTCCATCATAGGGTGGTTAGGAAAACTAAATGAAACATTCCATATGGACACCGAGGTAAAACTCAGTGCCTGGCACATAGTGGGTACTCAACAAATATTGGCTCTGTTATTTCCTTTCTCCCATCCTCACTCAGTCCCGACTACATTCTTGCAGAATGGGAGCTCCTTGATTTTGATGTCAATATGAGGCAGGATCATCATTCCATACCCACTTCCCCAACATACACACACACACACACACACACACACACACACACACACACACACACACTCTGCCTGGGACAGCCTTCAAAGGCTGGATGACTCCAAGCAGAGACGATGTTGAAGGGGGTGCTAAGGAAGCACAGCACTCCTCTTTTTTCTGCTCATAAGTGACTGTTTGGAGCTGGCATTTCTGGGGTGGTGGAGGGTGAGCCGGGCCCTTGCTGAATGGGCTCTCATGCTGGGTCTATATCTCACATCCCCCTCACAGGGGTCCACAGTGCACTGTGACTTAGATCAGCTGTTGTTTTCCAATTTCTTCAGTTGCCCACCTGCTGTCTAAGCTAATTTAATAGGCTCCATAGCACTGGGGAGCCGGATGTTCAGATGTTCACAGGAGTGCGGAGATGCTCTGAGACAACCCAAGTGAGGAAAGTTAGCACTGATACAGCCATACATCCAGGCTTTAAATAAAATAAGCACATAGATTGCAAACCCTAGAGGTTCTTCCGCTAACATCCGATTAACAAACGTTTCCCTGTAGGGAGTATCTGCCTTTCCACGCCTTCCTCTGAAGAGATCCATAACATTAGTGAGGGAATTCAAGACAGTGCTTTCTGTGCCCTGGTGGCCAGAGTTCTGTGTTCCTGATTGGGAATTGGAGGGTGTGGGGAATGAGTGTGTTTGTGTGTGTGTGTGTGTGTGTGTGCACATGCTCCTATTAGGGAGAGGATTGGTTACAGGGAGTACTAATAAAAGAAGCATTAAAAAACAGTAACTCTCCTTTCTAAGCACTCATCATCCCCCAGCAGTACCCCTTTCAGCAGCCCATGAAGCTATTTATCCAGGACCCTTTCTCCCTCTCTTTGGGGATATAGGACAGATGTTGCAGAGGAACTTTAAAATGGCTGCTCTGGCCATGAAAAATCTGTCCTGCCAGCAACATAGATTCATTTTTACTCCAATTGTCTTCACTGGGCAAATATGCCTCAGGCTTAGGCTCTACTTTATATTTCTCTATGACTTTTCTAGAGTCCTTTAGGCTTGGTATTCCTGTGTGGAATAGTGTGTGCACGTAGGTCCCCTCCTCCTTGTTCTGACTAGATGAACTTTAAACCTAGCTCTTCTACTCACTTCTTCCTTCCCCGAATCCATGGCCATTTCTCCCTCTTTGGGGGGCTCCTAGCTTGCCTTGCTTGTTTGTCTTTCTTCTGCACATGCCTCATCTTGCCTGTCAGACTGAGTTCCCAGAAGGCAAAGGCTGTGTCCTCACTCTTGTCTCCCTCCCAGCATCAGCACAGACCAGGACACTAAGAAGGTGTTCAGTGAATTCAGTGCAATGGCCAGTTTCTGTTGCTCTTGTCCTGATGCTTTTATTTCCAGAAAAGTCACTAGTCCTCCATTCCAATATATCTCTCTGACCTACCCATCCACCCAGTCATCCCACTCAGAAACTAGGCTTCATCCTTGAGGTCTCCTGATAATTCAGAGTAGTCTGGGTTGTGCTATGGTGACAAACCAAAATGGCCTAACCAGAATGATTTAGTTTTCATCTATACTACATGTCCATCATGGATCAGCAGAGGGTTGATATATATTTCATATATCACTTCTAATTATAGCTCAAGAGACAGAATTAGTCACAGGCCCCACCTAACTTCGAGGAGACTGGAGAATTGTAGGAATAAGACAGAATTTTGAGTGACCACTATTCACTCAAAATGTCTGCCATCAGAAATCAGTTGCATTTCTATACGCCAACAAGACAGAAGAAAGAGAATTTAAGGAGTCAATCCCATTTATAATTGCACCCCAAACCATAAGATACCTAGGAATAAACCTAACGAAAGAGGGAAAGGATCTGTACTCAAAAAATTACAAAATACTCATGAAAGAAATTGAAGAAGACACAAAGAAATGGAAAAACGTTCCATGCTCATGGATTGGAAGAACAAACATTGTGAAGATGTCAATGCTACCTAGAGCAATCTACACATTCAATGCAATCCCCATCAAAATACCATCCACTTTTTTCAAAGAAATGGGACAAATAATCCTAAAATTTGTATGGAACCAGAAAAGATCCCAAATAGCCAGAGGAATGTTGAAAAAGAAAAGCAAAGCTGGTGGCATCACAATTCTGGACTTCAAGCTCTATTACAAAGCTGTCATCATCAAGACAGTATGGTACTGGCACAAAAACAGACACATAGATCAATGGAACAGAATAGAGAGCTCAGAAATGGACCCTCAACTCTATGGTCAACTAATCTTTGACAAACAGGAAAGAATGTCCAGTGGAAAAAAGACAGTCTCTTCAACAAGTGGTGCTGGGAAAATTGGACAGCCACATGCAGAAGAATGAAACTGGACCATTTCCTTGCACCACACACAAAAATAGACTCAAAATGGTTGAAAGACCTAAATGTGAGACAGGAATCCATCAAAATCCTTGAGGAGAACACAGGCAGCAACCTCTTCGACCTCAGATGCAACAACTTCTTCCTAGAAACATCGCTGAAGGCAAGGGAAGCAAGGGCAAAAATGAACTATTGGGACTTCATCAAGATAAAAGGCTTTTGCACAGCAAAGGAAACAGTCAACAAAACCAAAAGACAACCGACAGACTGGGAAAAGATATTCGCAAATGACATATCAGATAAAGGGCTAGTAACCAAAATCTATAAGAACTTATAAAATTCAACACCCAAAGAACAACTAATCCAATCAAGAAATGGGCAGAAGACGTGAACAGACATTTCTGCAAAGAAGACATCCAAATGGCCAACAGAAACATGAAAAAGTGCTCAACATTGCTCAGCATCAGGGAAATACAAATCAAAACCTCAATAAGGGGGCGCCTGGGTGGCTCAGGTGTTAAGCATCTGCCTTCAGCTCAGGTCATGATCCCAGGGTCCTGGGATCCAGCCCCACATCTGGCTTCATGCAAGGCGGGAAGCCTGCTTCTCCCTCTCCCACTTGCCCTGCTTGTTTTCCCTCCCTCCCTGTGTCTCTCTCTGTCAAATAAATAAATAAAATCTTTAAAAAAAAACACAAACCCTCAGTGAGATACCACCTCACATCAATCAGAATGGCTAAAATTAACAAGACAGGAAATGACAGATGTTGGCAGGGATGTGGAGAAAGGGGAATCCTCCTACACTGTTGGTGGGAATGCAAGCTGGTTCAACCACTCTGGAAAACAGTATGGAGGTTCCTCAAAAAGTTGAAAATGAGCTACCCTATGACTCAGTTATTGCACTACTTGGTATTTACCCCAAAGATACAAATGTAGGGATCTGAAGGGGTACGTGCACCCCAATGTTTATAGCCTCAATGTCCACAATAGCCAAACTATGGAAAGAGTCTAGATGTCCATAAACAGATGAATGGATAAAAAATATATATATATATATATATATATATATATATATATATATATATATATATATATATATATATATATATATATACTGCAGCAAGCAAAAAATGAAATCTTGCCATTTGCAATGACGTGGATGGAACTAGAGGGTATTATGCTAAGCAAAATAAGTCAATCAGAGAAAGATAAGTATCATATGATCTCACTGATATGAGGATTTTGAGAAAGAAGACAGGATCATAGGGGAAGAGAGGAAAAAATGAAACAAGACAAAACCAGAGAGGGAGACAACCATAAGAGACTCTTAATCTCAGGAAACAAACTGAGGGTTGCTGGAGTGGAGGGGGGTGGGAGAGATGGGGTGGCTGGGTGATGGACTTTGGGGAGGGTATGTACTATGGTGAACACTATGAATTGTGTAAGACTGATATATCACAGACATGTAACCCTGGAGCAAATAATATATTATATGCTAATAAAAATTTTTTTTTAAAAATGTCTGCCATATTTCCCTCTGCCCCCAGCTCCCCCACCTCTGACCAGTCTGTCATCTCAATGCATATCCACTCCACCTTCCCCATTTCTAGAAAATATGTCCATTACTTCCAAAGACAATGCTTATTTCAAGATATCATCGTTGCCTTCAGTGTTGACCCCAACCCTAAGCTCCTCTCCCACAGCAGACATAAGATTCTTAAAACAGAAATCTAAAAAGAGACAGACTCTTAACTACAGAGAACAAACTGATGGTTACCAGACAGGAGGTGGGTGGGGGATGGGTGAAATAGGTGATGGGGATTAAGAGTACACTTATCTTGGGGCGCCTGGGTGGCTCAGTCGGTTAAGCGGCTGCCTTCGGCTCAGGTCATGATCCTGGGGTCCTGGGATCGAGTCCCGCATCGGGCTCCCTGCTCTTTGGGGAGCCTGCTTCTTCCTCTCCTCCCCACTTGTGCTCTCTCACTATCTCTGTCTCTCTCTCTCAAATAAATAAAATCGAAAAAAAAAATTAAAAAAAAAAAGAGTACACTTATCTTGACAAGCACTAAGTAATGTATAGAATTGTTGAATCACAATATTGTACACCTGAAACCTAATATAACACTGTATGTTAACTACACTGGAATTAAAATTAAACACACACACACAAATCTAATGATGTCAACCTTCACTTAAAACATTTTAACAGAGCCGTTTACCTACACAATACCCCAGTTAACACAACCCAAATGCCCATCCCACAACTGCTCTGCCTACCTGTTCAGGCTCATCTCCTCCCACTGCTCAAGGTCAAGAGCAGGCCGAAATCCAGTGCAACCCGTGTGCCAAGCCTTGCTCTCTGGTGATAGGCTGTACCTCCTTGGGGGAAAAGCTGTCCCTTTCTCCCTGTACATCTATTTCTAATTCAGACATGCGTACTCTATGCTGACCAAGCTGCACTTGCCCCGAGAACCTGTCCTACACAAAGGGACTGGCGAGCAACACAAACTGCTAACAGTTCCCCAAATTCAGTACCCCATTTCTCACCTCTAAGCATTGACACAAACTACCACTCTGCCTGCAATAATCACCCCACCCCACCCCATCCTGCTGGCCTCACGTATTCTTAATCCTTGAGAACCCTTCTGACATGACTTCAGATATTCCCAGTCAGAGGTAATCATTTCCTCCTGGTCTTAATTTGGATTCCTCCAAAAGCAAGCCCTGAGACAAGGATTTGGTACAGGTGGTTTATTTGGAGAATGATCCCAAGAAGCATAAATAATGGTGAGCGTGAGAGAGTAAAATAAGAAAAGCTAGTAACATAGGTTAATGAGTAAGTTATTACCCTTGACAACTGTGGCTTATTCCCACAGGGGAACCTCTGAGGAGCCACGAAGAATATGCTTACAAAGAACATGGAAACTGGAGTATTTGTCCACTGACTCCTGTTCCTCATGGCTTAAGGGGTGTCTTTGAGAGCACCAAGTCTCTTGCATGGCTTGGCTCTCCTGAATGAGCTGAGCAAGTTCCATGTTACTGGAAAAAGCCATCAGGCAGAGATTCAGGCATCTGAGGTGGCTCTTGGCTCTGTCCTCAGGGCTCTCAGCCACACACTGAGGCATTCTTTTCCAACACAAATGGCTTGGGTTTATAGTTGAGTAGCTTTCTCAGCCTCCTTCCAGTTTCCTTCCTTCCTGCGTCCAGTTTAAAGAAGTCTCTTTTCATTTTGAATTACCTCTGTTCATTTCATTTCAAGTTAATACAATTCTTTTTTTTTTTAAGATTTTTTATTTATTTATTTGACAGAGAGAGACACAGTGAGAGGGAACACAAGCAGGGGGAGTGGGAGAGGGAGAAGCAGGCTTCCTGTGGAGCAGGGACCCCAAAGCGGGGCTCAATCCCAGGACCCTGGGATCATGACCTGAGCCGAAGGCAGACTGTTAACGACTGAGCCACCCAGGCACCCCTCAAGTTAATACAATTCTTTTAAAAAATATATGTTTCTTGGGGCACCTGGCTGGCTCAGTCAGTAGAGCAAGCAACTCTTGATCTTGGGGTTGTGAGTTCAAGCCCCACATTGGGTGTGGAGCCTACTTTAAAAATAAATAAATAAAATATTAAAAATATATATATGTTTCCTATGGGGTGCCTGGGTGTCTCAGCAGGTTAAATGTCTGCCTTTGGCTCAGAATCAAGTCCCACTTCAGGCTCCCTGCTCTCCATAGGGATTTTGCTCTCCCTCTGCCCCTGCTCCCACTGGTTCTCTCAATCTCTCTTTCTCAAATAATAAATAAAATCTTTAAAAATATATGTTTCTTGTGTGTCGAATTATATTCCACTCTATTGGACAAATGCCACATCCAAATTTCTTTCTCTGATAAGCTATCTTTCTACCTTGTGCCAAACTGCTATAGGATAAAGCTCATAAAAATCTTAGAAGCTCTGTCTCCAGCCAAGAACACCTAAGAGGCATACCATTAACATCTATAAGACTATAGACACACCTTTAAGTACTTCTAAATTCTTAACACCAGGTTTTAGTCACACCCTTGACTTTATTGTTAACCTAAAACAATGTTTTACTGCCCTGAGTTGTTCCTTTCCCTAAGACCATTTCTTACTTTAAGGTCCTTCTGCAGGCTTTTGGTTGGGTCCTCTATATTTCTTCTAAATTCTGCTGAAAAACTTAACAATTCCCTCTCTACCTTATCATACACGGCTAAAAGAAGCCAGTTGGCAAATTCAGTATTCTTCCTGGATCTCCTTAACCAAATCTACCAGTTCATTAGGCATATTTTGTGTTTTCAAATTACTGCAGACAACAATGTTGCCAAACTTCTCACCACTACATACCATGTGTTGCCTTTTCTCTATTCCCCAGTATCAACTTCCTGACTGCCCAGATTTTCTCCTTGAGACCCTTCGAGCCTCTGCCAGTCCTAAAATCAATGTCGAATGATGTGGAGTAAGGGCTCGATACTTCAGATTAGACATTATGCAACTGTGGGAGAAACTAGTGAAGTACAAGTCCAGAAGGGGATAGGAGAATCAGAGAAAATCGCTCACAGGGACTGCAAGAAGAAGCTGGGGGAGAAGCCTATGGAGGGCTGTTGGCTGTGTATCTGGGGGGCTGGAGTTGCTGTAGGTCAGCAGGGCCAGCAGGCAGAAAAGCTGGACATGAAATGGGGAGAGACGGGAAAACCTGCAGCCCATAAGGACAAACCTGAACCCATAAGACAAACTAAACCCACATGTGTCTTTCATCACCTCTTCCTCAAAGACATGGTTCCCTCACCACAAAGATGTGCATACATCTGGTTTAGGAGACTAAAGGACAAGATTCTGCAGGTGCCAGGACATCTGCAGGCTCAGCTGCTGCCCCATGCCAGCAAGGCAAGCCACAGATCAGGACCACATGCACGACCCCCAGAGCACACCTGCTGCTGTTCAGTTCTGCCTTCCAAACCTCATGCAAATTTAACTCGTCCTCAGCCACAACCTGCAACCCGCAACCTGCAACCTGTAACCATGCCAGGAAGGAAACCTGAGAACCACAGATCTAGCTCAGCTAAGTCAACAAAGTATAAAAGCATCACAGAGGCTCTGAGCTCATGGGTCCTGTCTTAGAGAAAGCACTTAATAAATGTTAAATATTCATTTGTATTCTTACCACCTAGCCCAAAGCTCAACACATAGCAGGTTGGTTTAAAAAACTTGGTTTAAATACCAAATTGATAGCTACTCCTTGTTTTCTAAAACATTTCCCTCAATACAAATTATGTCTTTCTTTTAGTAAACAAATAAAAATCTTCTGCATCAACCTAATATTTGATTAACTTCCCTCTTCATGAGACAGTTTATTGCTTAAAACTAAAGCCATCCGCATACTACTTACTCCCCAAAACACCAGCATTAAAATTCATTCAAACTTAGCAGTAAAAAGAAAGATGATATCATGGTGTTACCATTTTCAATGGGGCCTGAATGAGAGGGCAGGGTCCATGCTTGAACACTTTCTCTTCATTAGCACTTCTGTTCCTGCACTCATCTCTGAGCCCCACCTCTCTGACCCTACTCAGACAAGGGGAACTGAGTGATGAGGTGATAATGAGGAGAAAACCTCCTACCCTGTTCTGGGCCTGGCTAGTTCAAAGCAGGACCACAGGGATGAGACTATACCTGGCTGTTTTAAGAGCTTTCTTCATTTGGAAAGCAGCATGATGAAAATTCATCATCATAATGAAGAAGAGGAGGCTGCAGCAGCAGTGAACATAGGTAAGAATGTAGATAACAATGTCCTAGCTTGGGTTCACCAGACAAACTCAGATTCTTGCTATGATAGGTCCTTTAGAAAATCCTAGCATTCTCTCTGCTGCTCAACAACACTGACTACATGACTGTATTAAAAAGGAAGGAAGGAGGGAAGGAAGGAAGGAAGGAAGGAGTGGAAGGGAAGGAGGAAGGGAGGAAGGGGGGAGAGAGGGAAGGAAGGAAGGAAAAGACAGAGGGAGGGAGGGAGGGAGGGAGGAAAGGAAGGGATGGGACAGAGGGAAGGAAAGGAGGGAGGGAGAGAGGGAAGGAAGGGAAGGAGGGAAGGAAGGAAGAAGAAAGGAGGAAGGAAAGAAAGAAAATAGAAAGTAAAGGCTTTCCCCAGGACACAGCAGGTGAAAAGAGATCTTTTCATACCCTAAACCCATAAAGAGGCCCCAGTCTCATGTGATTTATTTAAACTCCAGTCCAAACTGTGATGTTTTTAATGAGAAAGTTCACAATTGTTCTTTGGACAGCACTGATTCTCCAAGGCATGTAGAATGTCTATAATATGTAAGTGCTTCCCTAGACTCCCAGACCTAGGCTTGAGAGAAAAGCAACACACGAAAAAACACTTGTTCTTTCCAAGGTGGCTCCCCCTAACAATATAAGGGTTCTGATAGTGAAGTGGAGGGGAGAAGGAAATTTCGGTATGGAAATAGCAGTCTGCTGTAGCCCTGAGAAACACTTTCAGAAAGACTCCCTCATGTTTTTCAGATAGAAGAGGGCCCCCCCACCTGTAGTGCCTCTAAGCCAGTTTCTGATTCCATTCTCTATACCCCCCATATTTACTTCCCCTTCTTACTACTCTCCTTCTTTCTCTCTTCCCACTGACTTCTAGCCCCATCTGCCCCTCTGCCTCCAAGATGTTCCTATCTTATTTGGCCTTTCTGCAATCAAATGAGGCAAAAACATTATCATGACCTAATTTTTAGACAAAGAAACTAAGGCCCAGAAAAGGTGGATGACTTGCCCAAGGTCATTCCTCTAACTTGCAGCAGAAGCAAGACTAGAGAAAAACCAGGACTTTAGACTCTTAGGATCTCTTTCTTCCAACTCTTCTGAAAGGACCCTTACCCACTAATGAGTCTATATGTGAGGGTACATGTTAAAGGAAGGACAAACCTTTTCTCTGACCCACAATTTAGCATTGAACATGCCTTGAACATGATATTCTTCCAATACCATAAGTGCATGTGTCTCTACATTATAAGTTACACTGCTGAAGAGTTGTGATCCCATGGATGGTCCACAAGAACACTCCAATCTTGAAGCTCTAGCTAAGTTCCCATATATCTCTAAAGGAACAATTTTTTTTTCTGTTTTGACAGATAGTGTATTATGAGCAGTTCACGACTTAATTTTTGCATTGACTGTGTTGGCATCTACCATATCCAAGATTCAGTGTCAGTGATACAAGAAGAAACAAAATGAATGGTAAGACGTGTCTGGTCCTTGAGTCTACAATGTATTTGGGAAGATGTCTGAATAGAAAAATTCATTCTTAGACAAGGCATGATAGATAGATGCTCTCAATGCAGAGAAGATTTCAGATGATGAAGCAATATTTCTGCAGGGAGTCATTAGTAAAATCTTCATTGAAGCAATGTAATCTGAATACGGTCCTGAATGATGGGTAAGATTCTGGTAGATAGAGATGTAAGACAGATCCCTGTAAGCAGAGAGAATAGTGTAAGTAGTGGCCAGAGTTAAAAAAAAAAAAAGAAAGAAAGAAAAGAAATCAAAGAGAAAAGCAAACACTGCAATTTGGTAGTGGTGTTAGAGTATCGGGAATACAGTGGGAAAGTAGAACCAGGAAGTGAAAAGCCTTCAATACCAGAGTCTGAGGTCTGGAATTTTTTCCACAGACAATAGTAAGTCATTAAGGGTTCCTGGATAGGGTGATGGAGATATCAGAGCAGTGTAAAAGCCACTGTCGGGATCCAGGGCATGACACTTTCTGCCTCGCATGCTCAGAAACTTGGAACTCATCAGTGGATCAGAATGAGCTAGAATCAGGAAAACCAGGACGCCATTTATTAACTCACAGTAAGAAAAAGAAATGTCTACCCAAGTACGTCAAGATTTTCAGGTGCAAACAACAGAACCAACTCCAGCTAATCAAAACAAAAAGGAAAATGGTTACAAATATTGTGAAATTCACAAAATTTCCAGGAACCCAGAGCCAGTGAATCAAGCTCAGAGACTCTAGAGCCAAGATAAGAACCCACATGGCACTGCTGAACCACTCAGAGGTAAGTCCCACTGGGGGTGTGGATGCACAGCACAGCTCGCCCCATAGACACAGAGCAACCACGGGGCGTGCCAACCACAGGATTTTACTATAAAGAGCTTTGCTGCTGCTGCTGCTGCTAAAAAGTCCAACCACTTCCTGCCTGTCTATCTAGAAAAGTAGATTCTGAATGCGATCTTCCTTTTATGTGGTCCTTTCCCAGGTGGAACCTGATTAAATGTGGCTTGGAACACAAATATGGCTTGGAATGCAAGTTTTCCTACCTCTACTGTTGGAAGGTGCAAATCTCAATGAGAAAAACCACGAAAATGTAAGAGGGGGAGTTCAAAAGATGTAGGATGGCAATGATTTTGACAAATATCCTCTGCACAGCATGATCGGGAAATAGGTTTATCTTGTTGTGCCATCAGAAAGTCCTCGTTCAACATGAGGTTAGAGAAAAGGAAGTCCTATGTATGGCTTGATTTTTTCCATTGCTCTAATAACCTGTTGAATTCAATGCCACAATTCATTCATTCAATAATGCACATTCACTCATTTGGTTTGCCCCATACCACATGTACGCCACTGAGCTCTAAGGAGGGACACTACTACACTCCCTTTGTCAGCCTTCTTTAGGGACATTACCTTTTCTTCCTTTTTTCTTCCCTTCCTAGTCTGCCTCCCAGGCCATGTCTGTTCTTTTATTTTCCTTCTGCAATCCACAGAGCTAGTATAATCTTTCTGAACTTGGTCTGAAGAGAAGAAAGAGATTTTTCCTATTAGCATATACATCTCCCAGGCAAAGAACTTGAAATCACCTTCCACATGCCAGAGTGAGTCCAACTTTGACCACTCCTCTCCCAAAGCACCAGTAATAACCCCAACTCCCTGCAAAAGCTATAACTTTAATAAAAAACAGGTCACACATCAGACACCAGTATTGCCAGAACATGCAAACACACACGCACTCTCTGTCACTGATAACTCATAAAAGAAAATGAAATTTCCAACAGTATCCTTCCCCCGGGTTTCCCCAAGGAATTCCCTGGGGAGAGGGGAAGAAGGTTCTTAAGCACCCTCAACACTCCTGACACAATGTGCAATGTCATGGGTATAATCCTGATCCCTGGAGAATAACTGGGACATGCAGTCTTTGTGTCATTACTGAAACACAGTTGAAGGACAAGTGATGAGAGTGGTGAAGAAGATACATATTTGAAGGCTTGCTTCTGTCTTTACTGACTATATGACATAAGACCTCTTCCCGCTCAGTCTCAGTCTCCTCCTCTGTAAAATGGGCACGAGATTCCTAGCTCACAGAGTTGTTGTGAGACGTAAATAAAGAGATTTAAGCAGAGCACCTTGTAGAGTAGCAAGCAAATGGTACCCAGTACTATCCTTGCTGTTGCTGGTGTTTTATCACCACCACCTTTATTATTGAACCAAAGGGTCCTATTAGCTCAGAGCTGAAAACAGAGAGTCCCTCATGCCCATCCTGTGTGTTCATCTCTAATAGATAGAAAAGCCACTTCCTTGTCATTTGGGTAACAGAAGCATTCAAATTCTATTGAACATAGGGACTAGCCTGCAAGTGGACAGGTGACAACTCACAGAGGGAAAAGACAAGCACTCTTAGGAGCCCTGTGTGCAAACTTGTCCCCTTCTCATCCCTCCTCACCCCCACTCATTGCCTCCCCACCTCTCTCCTTACCCAGAGACTTGCTTTCTCATTACAAGCGGTCTGGGGGTGGAGGGGACTCTCCCTCACTCTCTGCAGGAAACAGGGACTGTACTTATGCATTACCCCTGTAGAAAGCGAAACTGCATGGCTGGGAGAATCCCATCATCACTCCACTCCCTAATGAGAGAGATTGTTTGCAGGCAGATGAAATTAAATTGTAAGCTCTATTGACTTCAACAACAGGTGCCATTTGGGCAAACCCAAAGGGGGCCACCAAACTGTCAAAAAGATTTAACTCTTCCTGACACCACAGCATTGGGTAATAGCCTCCCACCAGTTCTGCTGCCAGAAACATCACCACTGGAGATCCATTCCCCTGTGTTCTTGCCCTGAAATTCTTTTAAAAATGTTAATCCTCAGGGAGAGGAAACAGACAACTCAATCATGCTAAGGTGCCTGAGAAGAACCTGGGTCCCGATGCTGGCTAAGTTCCTTGGCCAAGTCTCTTCATCTGGAAAATGGAGGAATGCTGAGAATTACAGCCATATCCTAGGCTTTGGGGAAGATTAGATGAGAAGTTATAGGGAAGATGCTTAGCACAGGACCTGGTACAATGTGAGTGTTGCACAATTCATTCACCACATAAGGAATTTCTTGAGCTTCCTCTCTGGCAAACACTCATGTGCTTAAAAAAATGCAGACCCCTGAAACTCACCCTGACGATCCCACAGCAATAGGTCTGGGCTGGGCCGGGGATCGCACACCTTTAACAACCCTCCGGCTAGTTTGTAGAGGTGGTCAGACCATCATCCTCAGAATCCACCCCACCCCCACCACAAGGCCAATCCTAGGGTCTGGCTGATAGGGGTTCAATCCCCCCACCCCCACAGGAAGGGCCTGAGGAGGCCTGCTGAGTGGCTAAAGGAGTGAACACTAAAGAAGGTCAGGGAAAGGAGTGATAAAGCTTCTCGGAGCCAAACTGAGCCATTTGCAGTTTGCCTCCTCCAGCCTGAGGTCTTCCTCTGGAGGAGATGGGTGAGGAGAGATTGAGGGTTAACTTGGGTAAGGAACTGAGAGGACAAGTAGCAGTCTATACAAAAGAAAGCGCTTTCGGAAAACCATTGTGTGAATCCCAGACACCAGCCACAGGCGCTTAAATTCCAGTTTAAAGCAATTCAGTTCCTGTTCCGTTCAGCAGGCGATGAATTGCAGGCATTTGCACTTCTGTGGTACCTTTCACGCCAGAACTTCAAAGCCCTTTTCAAACACAAATCTGTTCAGCCTCATAACCTGTCTGAGAGATTTGGCAAAGGGATAGCCAGGATCACTTCCCTCCCTACCTCAAGGGCAGCCTTTTGGGCGGTGGGAGACAGGAGGTAGGAGGCAAAGGCAGTTTAACAGTCACTTAACCAGGCATCTTGACAGCTCGCAGGAGAAGGAGCCACGTGGGATCAGACGTTTCTGGGACACAGTCTGAGGCATGGAATTCCAGAATTACCTGGATACCCACCTCTTTCTCTTTGGCTTTAGCATCCTGTTTAGCCTAAATAGTGTCTGGTGATTTGGCAGACACTGAGCGTGCCTACCCAATGTCATCTTCACTTCCTCCTTGTAACAGAACCCCAACTTTTTCTGAGGTGAGACAGCCCCAGGGGGTAGACCACGTGATTCATTTAAGCCAAATTAGCAATCCTCTTCTCATTTTTCTCAACTCCTTGCAGTCATGAGAGACCTCATCACTTAGGTTTGGCCAATGAGATCTTAACGGGAAATCTGCTGGGGTTGTATTTGTCAGAATTTGCTATGCTGCAGTAACAAATTACCCCTATCTCAGTGACTTAACACAACAAAAGTTTATTTTTCTTTCACATTATAACTGCAATGCGGTTGGTGGAGACACTGCTCCACACTCACCAGGGAGCCCAGCTGAGGAAGTCTTCGGCATGTTAGAAGGGAATAGTCTAAATCTGGGGTCTCTAGAGTCCCCTTCAAAGAGACAGAAGAGGTTGGATTCAAGGATACTGGGTCTCAACTGCCTATGCTGGGAAATGACACACATCACTTTCTCTTATAGTCCATTGGCCACACAGAGTCATGTCATGGTCATGTGATGCTAATCTAAGGCTTGAAAGTGCAGGATTACACATAGAATGGTAGGTGATGCTGTGCCACAAAGGTGACCTCATGACAAAGATTATGTCTCCTGCTACCTCACATATCCTTGTATTCTATTCCTGTAGGAAGCCCACCTTACAGATGGTAATCTGCAATGTCACTCATTTGAAGCTAAAAGTGCCTAACTCGGCCGGATTCCTGTCAGCCCTGCACCTGTGCATCTGCAGAGTACCCTACAGCTGTGCTGGTAATATTGGGAATCATAACAAAAATGGCACCATGGGGAATGGGCTAGTCATGTCTTTACTCAACAAGAAAGGGACATCATTTCCATGCCTTTCTAGGCACTGGAGGCTCAGAGTAAATAAAACGGGGTCTATTCTTCCTTGAAGGCCTCATGAGATTATGAAGAAATCAGGAAGGACTTTCAAAAATCAGCCTGCTGATGTTACACATTCTAAGCAAACACTGAAAATTAATTCCATTCACAGCACAACCTCAGACCAAAGACCTGCTCGATAAGAATTTGCGGGGGTGTCGAGAGAGTTGGAATTAATGGCAACTTTAGAGGCTATTTCAAGGAATTTAAGTCTTTGATGAAAAGGGACAATCAAAGAGAAAAAAACACTAGCATTTTGGTCATCGTCAAATACCCAGTTATTTGGAATCATAAAACATGGAGAAAACCTGCTTTTTTTTAAGATTTTATTTATTTATTTGACAGAGAGAGACAGCGAGAGAGGCACACAAGCAGGGGGAGTGGGGAGGGAGAAGCAGGCTTCCCACTGAGCAGAGAGCCTGATGCGGGACTCAATCCCAGGATCCTGGGATCATGACCTGAGCTGAAGTCAGACACTTAACAACTGAGCCACCCAGGCGCCCCAGAAAACCTGCCTTAAATAAAGTTACCCAGTTCACCTCCCTCATGGAAGCACTTTAAAAGGCCCTGTGGTGGCCTCGCCAGCCATACCTTCTTTCAGCTCTTGCAGATGCCCTCCTAGTGGGCCCCGCCAATCATCTCAGTCACCAATGTGTCTTCCTTAATCTGAGCTGTAACTTGGTATGTCAGGAGTGTGAAGAACAATTAACCACTTGAGTATTGCATAACTTCAGAAGTCTCTTGAGATGAAATGTATGCAAATGATAGTGTCTATTATTGGTCTGATAACCATTCTTTAATTCCAATTTAAAAGAGATTTCCAGACATCATGATGCATTTGATCCAATGAAACATTCAAATAAATTTATATCACTTGAGTGGTAATTTATCTTCTCTGCCTGGAGCAGAAAGAGGTTTCAGTTCAGTAATAATGAATTTATGTCATTTCTCCCAAGTTGGTTTCTTTTGGTTGGAGCATAGCCATTCAAATCTGTACAGTCTTTAACATGGAGTTGCTCTGGGCATGAAGCTATTCAAAAGATCCCGAGATGAAGTTTGCCACCTACCCCAATAACTTTTGTGTCCAGGTTAGAAGTCACAGTTCACAAGAAAGGAAGCCATTCCTTGATCAGTGATATGCTGTGAGAGAGAATGAGAGAGAGGAGAGAGGAGATGGGAAACAAATAGGTGAGCTAGTGGGACAGGTGATGGGGGCACTAAAGAGCAAGAACAGTAAGTTGACAGGCCACATTGTGCTTTCAGAAGATGGAGCCCTCCTTGTTAAAGCCACCATCTAGGCATTTTCCATTCCTCATCACATTCCCCTGGATATATCTGCTTTTCCCAGATTTGCTTTCCACCACACTGCCTCCCAGAATCTGAGCCTCAGTCAAAACCAGTCCAGGAAAGGCTGGAGTCACATGGTACCTGGTGAGATAATGCCTGTTTTATTTGAATAAGGAGGAAACTGTGTTAATAAATGCCAGTGACATTTAATGATGTGGCTTTCATTTCGAACACATCATTGCTCGATATTGAATCCATCCATTTTGATAATAAACACCAGGGCCACGGAACTCTCACTTTTCACCCGCAAATAAATAAATAATAGGGACTTGCTCTGTGTGCTGGGAATGAGGGAGGATTGCAACTCCCCTGCATGCGTTTGCATCTTATGAACTCTATTTAGCCACATGGCCTCCCATTCGTCTCTCTGGAAATCCAATTTCCCTCTTGCAGGTTCGTCTGCCAGTTTTCTAATTTTCACATCAAACTGCATATTACTCATTGTCAGACTGGTTGTTCTGGAGGAATCGTTAGAGTCTTAAACCCTTTACCATGTATTTTCAGTCCTGCCGCAGATGGTTGCCAGGCATCATGTTTTCCAAAAGAGCGCTAACGACCCGCAAAAAGCTCAAAATTTCAAACCCGCATTGTCTTGGCCCAGGCCAGGGACAGTGAGAATAATACTCTCTGAAAAATAAATCCAAATTCTTTAATACAGCAAAACGGTCCCTCATAGTGTACCCAGGATGGTGTGATTCATTTTTCCATCACTTAGCACAAAATAGATCCTTAATAAATCATTGATTAAAAAAATGAATAATGACTAAATGAATGGTATGTTTTATACACACTCACTTCTACAAGATTACATCGATATATGTTACATATATATCAAATCAAACTTTGCTGCATCTAGTACAAGTTAATTTTTCTTTAATCTATTTATGCTAACAAAAAAATCTTTCTCTTTATTTTAAAAGGATCACTAGTTATACTTTAAATGGTAGCTTTAATTGATATAATTAATTTTAATTTGTCATGATCTAATTCTTAACAATTTACCCACTCAGATCCTCCCCAGATCTGTAGTTTCCAAAGCTGGGCATTTAGCTCTAACGTTCTGTTCGTCCCATTTCCAAATTCTCAGGCTGATGGAAGGGTCTAACACATTTCCTCTTTAGGGCTGGGGTCCATCATGGAAAGGAATATCTCAGGCTCATTGCAGCCAGAAATGAAGAGGTTTGGCTGGAAATCCATCTCCCTGGGGGTCATCTGGGCATGCTCACGGTCTCCAAATGGGTAGCATTGCTACCATATTCAGAGGATAGGCACCCGTAGGGAACCACCTTTCTAGAAACCCCATTCCACAGACATTTCCCTCATTCCTAGAAAATTCCTCCAGGCTCTCATAGGCGGTTGCCAGGTATAAGCACTAAAGGACCAGAGAAAATGTTGTCTTTTCCTTACGGTTTTCCAGGAGATGAACTGGAGGAAGAAAGCAGAATTCTTTCTTAACAGAATCAAACCTCAAAAGCCTGAGGTTCAGAACAGGTAAATGCAATTCCTGACCCTGAATGCTATACTGGAGGAGGGGGAAAAAAAGCTGCAAAGGAAATCCTGATGTCCTGATATGAACTGAAGTTGAAAATTGGTTATGAAAAGAGAAAATCCTAATTCTTAGGAAGCCTGTACATGTACATGAACTATTCTAATGCACAGAGCTTTGAGGTATATTGATTAAATAGATAATATTTAGTTGATTAAAATATTATACATAATATTGTTGATTAAAAATATATATAATAAATATGTATAAAATATAAATATACTGTATATAGAGAGTGTAAGTAATAGAGCAAATGGTGTAAAATGTTAGTCGGTGAATCTGGTAAAGGGTGTATGATATTCTTTGTATTATTCCGGAAACTTTTCTGTAGGTTTGAAATTATTTCTAAGTTAAAAGTTTAAAGTAAATATTTTAATCCACGAGCATAGATGAAATCAGGCTGGACCCTTTAAATGTGACCAGGCGAGGGCCACGGGCTGAGGATGGCACAGGGGAAATAGATGTTCTGCCAGAGCAGGAGACTGCAAACTTTGTAGGGGGACAGATAGTAGATATTTTAGCCTTTGTGGGCGGAACAGGCTCTGTCACAGCTTCCTAACCCTGCCGTCATAGTAGCCGAGCATCCACAGACAATATGTAAATGAACTGATGTAACTGCGTTCCCATAACATTTTATATATAAAAACAGGCAGCAGGTTGGATTTGGCCCAGGGGCCATAGTTTGCTGACCCCTGAACCAGATAATTGGGTGTATGGGATCTGGTTTACTCTCATTCCACTGGGGTCCCCTGGAGGGAAGTGTCACTGCCTAGCTTCCTGTGGTAGACTTCATCTCCTACCCCTGCCACTCTGGAGCACCCTCACCACTATCTGTTCACAGTGATTGACATCAGTAATCTGCACTCCCTTCTAGAGAAATCACAGAGGGAAGTCCTCTTGTTCACAGGCTTCCGCAGGTCAGCCTAGAAAACACAGATGACAATCTCTACATTCACGTGGGAGACAGAGAGGGCTGTCATTACAAATGCCAGTCCAGAAAGGAAGGGGGGGAAGTTGCCCCTCCATACACACACAGGAGAAGCCTGCTCCTCAGAAATCACAATCCAAAACTGTACCATGAATGTTTGCTTTATTTAAAGAAAAAAAGTTTCTCCTTGGGTCCATTGTCCTATCTGGAAATGATCACATAACAAAGGTCCCACATCAAGAAATGGAGAGTAAGAGAAACAGTGAAGACGACCAAGAGTGGGAAGAAGGTAGGGAGAGAAAAATCCCAACTGAAGTTAAAATTCCTTTTGCTCCTGCGAAGTAGTCACTGGATTATTACCCTCGCACCCTTGCATCCCCTTGCTGGTACCCTTGGTGGTCAAAGTCATCTGGCTTCTGCCCTGTCTCATTACACGTTCTGTGCTGTGTTCTGGGTTCCCATGGAGAAGACAATACACCTGCCCCACCACAAGATGTCAGAAGTCCCCAGAGAGGGACACAGAGTTGGAGCTCAGCCAAACCCCATGGCTAACACAGAGCCTCCACCTGCCCCCAGTCCAGCTGTCTATCCTGTCCCAGAGCACATCCTTAAGCTAATGGTGACTGCTCAGGACCCCAGGACCTCTGGCTTCTTGAGAGGCAATTTTATTTGGAAGATAATGAATACCCAGGCAACGGAAAGAGGAAGCAAGCAAGCAAGCAAACAAACAAAAAGGTTGGAACATCTAGTGTAGCTGACTTTGCTGGGGGGATTGCTGGGGCAGGTGAAAGCATCAAGGTAGAGGTTAGACACTTGGCAGTTTCCTCTGATCACATCCTCTCACTCACTTTTTTTAAAAAATATTTTTATACTTATGTTAATCACCATACATTACATCTTAGTTTTTGATGTACTGTTCCATGATTCATTATTTGTGCATAACACCCAGTGCTCCACGCAGAATGTGCCCTCTTTAATACCCATCACCAGGCTAACACATCCCCCACAACCCTCCCCTCTAAAACCCTCAGCTTGTTTTTCAGTGTCCATCGTCTCTCATGGTTCATTTCCCCCACCAATTTCGCCCCCTGCATTCTGCCCCTCCTGCTATCTTCTTCTTCTTCTTTTTTCCTTAACATATATTGCATTATTTGTTTCAGAGGTACAGATCTGTGATTCAACAGTCTTTCACAATTCACAGTGCTCAACATAGCACATACCCTCCCCAATGTCTATCACCCAGGCACCCCCTCCCTCCCACACCAACCCCAATCCAGCAACCCTCACTTTGTTTCCTGAGATTAAGAATTCCTCATATCAGTGAGATCATATGATACATGTCTTTCTCTGATTGACTTATTTCACTCAGCATAACATTCTCCGGTTCCATCCACGTCGTTGCAAATGGCAAGATATCATTCGTTTTGATGGCTGCATATTATTCCATTATATATATATATATATATCTATATATATATATATACATATACACCATTTCCTCTTTATCCATTCATCTGTCAGTGGACATCTTAAGCTCTTTCCAAAGTTTGGCTATTGTGGACATTGCTGCTACAAACATCGGGGTGCACGTACCCCTTCGGATCCCTACATTTGTATCTTTGGGGTAAATACCCATTAGTGCAATTGCTGGATCATATGGTACCCCTATTTTCAACTTTTGGAGGAACCTCCATACTGTTTTCCAGACTGGTTGCACCAGCTTGCATTCCCACCAACAGTGTAGGAGGGTTCTCCTTTCTCTGCATCCCCACCAACATCTATAGTTTCTTGACTTGTTAATTTTAACCATTCTGACTGGTGGGAGGTGGTATCACATTGAGGTTTAGATTTGGATTTCGCTGATGCCGAGCGATGTTGAGCACTTTTTCATGTGTCTGTTGGCCATTTGGTTGTCTTCTTTGGAAAAATGTCTGTTCATGTCTTCTGCCCATGTCTTGATTAGATTATTAGTTCTTGGGGTGTTGAGTTTGATAAGTTATTTATAGATTTTGGATACAAGCCCTTTATCTGATATGTCATTTGCAAATACCTTCTCCCATTCTGTCAGTTGTCTTTTGGTTTTGTGGACTGTTTCTTTTGCTGTGCAAAAGTTTTTTATCTTGATGAGGTCCCAATACTTCATTTTTGCCCTTGCTTCCCTTGCCTTTGGCAATGTTTCTAGGAAGAAGTTACTGTGGCTGAGGTCGAAGAGGTTGCTGCCTGTGTTCTCCTTTAGGATTTTGATGGACTCCTGTCTCACATTTAGGTCTTTCAATCATTTTGAGTCTATTTTTGTGTGTGGTGTAAGGAAATGGTCCAGTTTCATTCTTCGGCATGTGGCTGTCCAATTTTCCCAACACCATTTGTGGAAGAGACTGTCTTTTTTCCCTTGGACATTCTTTCCTGCTTTGTCAAAGATTAGTTGACCATAGAGTTGAGGGTCCATTTCTGGGATCTCTATTCTGTTCCATTGATCTATGGGTCTGATTTTGTGGCAGAACCATACTGTCTTGATGATGACAGCTTTGTAATAGAGCGGGAAATACAGAATTGTGATGCCGCCAGCTTTGCTTTTCTTTTTCAACATTCCTCTGGCTATTCGGGGTCTTTTCTGGTTCCATACAAATTTTAGGATTCTTTGTTCCATTTCCTTGAAAAAAGTGGATGGTATTTTGATGGGGATTGCATTGAATGTGTAGATTGCTCTAGGTAGCATTGACATCTTCACAATATTTTTTCTTCCAATCCATGAGCATGGAACATCTTTCCATTTCTTTGTGTCTTCCTCAATTTCTTTCATGAGTATTTTATAGTTTTCTGAGTACAGATCCTTTGCCTTTTGGGTTAGATTTATTCCTAGGTATCTTATGGTTTTGGGTGCAATTGTAAATGGGATCGACTCCTTAATTTCTCTCTTCTGTCTTGTTGTTGGTGTATAGGAATGCCACTGATTTCTGTGCATTGATTTTATATCCTGCCCCTTTACTGAATTCCGGTATGAGTTCTCGCAGCTTTGGGTTGGAGTCTTTTCGGTTTTCCACATAAAGTATCATATCACCTGCAAAGACTGAGAGTTTGACTTCCTCTTTGTCAATTTGGATGCCTTTGATTTATTTTTGTTGTCTGATTGCTGTGGCTAGGACTTCTAATACTATGTTGAATAGCAGTGGTGAGTGTGGACATCCCTGCCGCATTCCTGACCTTAGGGGGAAAGCTCTCAGTTTTCCCCATGAGAATGATATTCGCTGCAGGTTTTTCATAGATGGCTTTTATGATATTGAGGTATGTACCCTCTATCCCTCGACTCTGAAGAGTTTTGATCAAGAAAGGATGCTGTACTTTGTCAAATGCTTTTTCTGCATCTATTGAGAGGATCATATGATTCTTGTTCTTTCTTTTGTTAATGTATTGTATCACATTGATTGATTTGCAGATGTTGAACCAACCTTACACCCAGGGATAAATCCCACTTGGTCATGGTGAATAATCCTTTTAATGTACTTTTGAATCCTATTGGCTAGTATTTTGGTGAGAATTTTTGCATCCATGTTCATCAAGGATATTGGTCTGTAATTCTCCTTTTTGATGGGGTCTTTGTCTGGTTTGGGGATCAAGGTAATGGTGGCCTCATAAAACGAGTTTGGAAGTTTACCTTCCATTTCTATTTTTTTGGAACAGTTTTCGGAGAATATGTATTAATTCTTCTTTAAATGTTTGATAGAATTTCCCTGGGAAGCCATCTGGCCCTGGGCGTTTGTTTGTTGGGAGATTTTTGATGGCTGCTTCAATTTCCTTAGTGGTTATAGGTCTGTTCAGGGTTTCTATTTCTTCCTGGTTCAGTTTTGGTAGGGAGTGCATCCATTTCTTCCAGGTTATCTAATTTGCTGGCATATAATTGCTCATAATATGTTCTTATAATTGTTTGTATTTCTTTGGTGTTGGTTGTAATCTCTCCTCTTTCATACATGATTTTGTTGATTTGGGTCATTTTTCTTTTTGATAAGTCTGGCCAGGGATTTATCAATCTTGTTAATTCTTTCAAAGAACCAGCTCCTGGGTGCCTAGGTGGCTCAGTTGGTTAAGCGACTGCCTTCAGCTCAGGTCATGATCCTGGAGTCCCAGGATCAAGTCCCACATCGGGCTCCCTGCTCGGCAGGGAGTCTGCTTCTTCCTCTGACACTCTTCCCTCTCATGTTCTCTATCTCTCATTCTCTCTCACTCAAATAAATGAATAAAATCTTAAAAAAAAAAAAAAGAACAAGCTCCTAGTTTCATTGATGTCTTCTACTGTTCTTTTGGTTTCTATTTCATTGATTTCTGCTCTGATCTTTATTATTTCTCTTCTCCTGCTGGGTTTAGGCTTTATTTGCTCTTCTTTCTCCAGCTCCTTTAGGTGTAGGGTGAGGTTGTGTATTTGAGACCTTTCTTGTTTCTTGAGAAAGTCTTGTATTGCTATATACTTTCCTCTCAGCACTGCCTTTGTTGTATCCCAAAGATTTTGAACAGTTGTGTTTTCATTTTCATTGGTTTCCATGAATTTTCTTAATTCTTCTTTAATTTCCTGGTTGACCCATTCATTCCTTAGTAGGATGTTCTTTAGCCTCCATGTATTTGAGTTCTTTCCAACTTTCCTCTTGTGATTGAGTTCTAGTTTCAAAGCATTGTGGTCTAAAAATATGCAGGGAATAATCCCAATCTTTTGGTACCAGTTGAGACCTGATTTGTGACCTAGGATGTGATCAATTCTGGAGAATGTTCCATGGGCACTAGAGAAGAATGTGTATTCCGTTGCTTTGGGATGGAATGTTCTGAATATGTCTGTGAAGTCCATTTGGTCCAGTGTGTCATTTAAAGTCTTTATTTCCTTGTTGATCTTTTGCTTAGATGATCTGTCCATTTCAGTCAGGGGGGTGTTAAAGTCCCCCAATATTATTGTATTGCTGTCAATGTGTTTCTTTGCTTTTGTTATTAATTGCCTTATATAATTGGCTGCTCCCATGCTCGGGGCATAGATATTTAAAATTGTTAGATCTTCTTGTTGGATAGACCCTTTAAGTAGGATATAGTGTCCTTCCTCATCTCTTATTACAGTCTTTGGTTTAAAATCTTATTTGTCTGATATAAGGATTGCCACCCCAGCTTTCTTTTGGTGTCCATTAGCATGGTAAATGGTTTTCCACCCCCTCACTTTCAATGTGGGTGTGTCTTTGGGTCTAAAATGAGTCTCTTGCAGACAGCATATGGATGGGTCTTGTTTTTTAATCCAAACTGATAGCCTGTGTCTTTTGATTGGGGCATTGAGCCCATTTACATTCAGGGTAACTATTGAAAGGTATGAATTTAGTGCCACTGTATTGCCTGTAAGGTGACTGTTACTGTATATTGTCTCTGTTCCTTTCTGATCTGTGCTGCTTTTTGTCTCTCTCTTTGCTTAGAGGACCCCTTTCAATATTTCTTGGAGGGCTGGTTTCGTGTCTGCAAATTCCTTTAGTTTTTGTTTGTCCTGGAAGCTTCTTATCTCTCCTTCTATTTTCAGTGATAGCCTAGCTGGATATAGTATTGTTGGCTGCATATTTTTCTCGTTTAGTGCTCTGAAGATCTCATGCCAGTCCTTTCTGGCCTGCCAGGTCTCTGTGGATAGGGGTGTTGCCAATCTAATGTTTCTACCATTGTAGGTTACATATCTCTTCTCCTGAGCTGCTTTCAGGATTTTCTCTTTGTCTCTGAGACTCATAAGTTTTACTATTAAATGTCAGGGTGTTGACCTATTTTTATTGATTTTGAGAGAGGTTCTCTGTGCCTCCTGGATTTTGATGCCTGTTTCCTTCCTCACATTAGGGAAGTTCTCTGTTATAATTTGCTCCAATATACCTTCTGCCCCTCTCTCTCTTTCTTCTTCTTCTGGGATCCCAATTATTCTAATGTTTCGTCTTATCATATCACTTATCTCTCGAATTCTGCCCTCGTGATCCAGTAGTTATTTCTCTCCCTTTTTCTCAGCTTCCTTATTTTCCATCATTTGGTCTTCTATATCGCTGATTCTCTCTTCTGCCTCATTTATCCTAGCAGTTAGTGCCCCCATTTTTGATTGCACCTCATTAATAGCCTTTTTGATTTCGACTTGGTTAGATTTTAGTTCTTTTATTTCTCCAGAAAGGGTTTCTCTAATAACTTCCACGCTTTTTTCAAGCCCAGCTAGTATCTTTAAAGTCATGATTCTGAACTCTAGTTCCGACATCGTACTAATGTCCGTATTGAGTAGGTCCCTGGCTGACGGTACTATCTCTTCTTTTTGCTGAGGTGATTTTTTTCATCTTGTCATTTTGTCCAGAGGAGAATAGATGAATGAGAGAACAAAATGCTAACAGGTTAACAACGTCCCCAGCAAATATACTGTATACAAATCAGAAAAGACCTGAAACCAGGGAAAAAGAAAGGGAAAGAAAGAAAAAAGAAAGAGAAAAGAAAGAAAGATAAACAAAGAAAAAGATTAAAAACAAAAACAGAACAATACAAAAAAAAACAGAATATGATCAAATATGATCAGGTTAGTGCATAGATCAGTGCCACACACTAGATTTTGGGCATATTTTGGTCTGTTAGAAAAAAGTGCCTTCTAAAATTTTAAGGGAAGGAAGACTTATATATGTACAAAATAAGGGTTGATACAATGAAGGGATGGAAGATGACTGTAAAGATGAAATTTATAAAAGATTTTATAAAAGGAATTGATACAATAAGAAGTTGTCTGAAAAAAGAAAGAAGAAGATTTTTTAAAAAAAGGGGGAGAGAATGTGATCAGGCAGGAGACTAGAACAAAGCCATACACTAGTGATTTATTTACTAGTATATTTTGATCTGTTAGAAGAAACTGTATCTCAAAATTTTAAAGAGAGAACAACTTATATATATATGCCAAAAATAAGGGTAACTACTATGAAGGGATAAAATATGACTCTAAAAATGAAAAGTAAAAAATGTTTTTTTAAAAAAAGGGATTGATAAGTTGTTGGTTGAAAAAGGGAAAATGAGAAATTAAAAAAACAGTTAAAAAAATTAACTTTGAAAAACTAATGAATCATGGTAAAAAAAGCCATGAATTCTATGTGCAGTATTCCCCTAGCGCTGGAGTTCTCCTGTTCTCTTTGATCGGTAAACTTGGTCTTTGCTTGCTGGCTGTTCGTGCTGATCTTCTGGGGGAGGGGCCTGTTGCCATGGTTCCCAAATATCTTTGCTGGAGGCGGAATTGCCGCGCCCTTGTCGGTCCAGGCTAAGCAAGCTGCTCGGGTTTGCTCTCGGGAGCTTTTGTTCCCTGCAAGATTTCCCTATGGCTTTGGAGGACAACAGTGAAAATGGCAGCCTCCCAATCTCCGCCCCAGAGGAGGCAAGAACTCGGGGTTCCACTCCTCAGTGCGCCCCCAGAGAAAAGCAGCCAGTCACTCCCGTGTCCCCGGTCTCCGGCCGCACTCCGTGCTCACCTGGCCTGTGACCGAGTGTTTCTATCTCTGGCACCCGACCCCGTGTGGAGTCTCCAAACCCAGCAGATCCCCGTGGTGCGCTCCCGCACCGCTCTCCCTGGGGGAGGAAGGGGGGTCTCCCCGGATCTGCCACTTGTTGGGTCCCTGCTGGAGGAGCAGTGGCCCGACTGGGCCGCGGATCACAGTTTATGGCCACCCCGAGCTGAGAGCCCGCGCCTTGGCTCCATCTCTGCAGCCGGCTTCCCTGCTCCGATACCTGGGAGCTCTGCCACACTCAGGCACCCCCGGTATTTCTGTGACCCTGAGGGTCCTGAGACCACACTGTCCCACGAGGGTTCCACCTCCCGCTTAGCCACTGGAGCAATGTCCCTCCGCGGAGCCGACTTCTAAAAGTTCCGATTTTGTGCTCCACGGCTCTAGCACTTGCCCGAAGCAGCTGACGGAGGCCCCCTCCCTCGCCGTCTATCCTCCCGAATATCGCCTCGGATTCACTTCTCCACACGTCCTACCTTCCAGTAAGTGGTCACTTCTCTGTTCAGAGAGTTGTTGCTACTCTCCTCTTAGATCTCCTGTTGAGTTCGTAGGTGTTCAGAATGATTTGATCCCTATTCAGCTGAATTCCTGAGACCAGAAGAAATCCATGTCTCCTACTGCTTCGCCATCTTGCTCCGCCCTCCCTGACATGATAAAATTTATGAAACACTGTACTGAGAGATTTGTGGAAATTGTGGGTAGGATTAACAAAATGTACAAACAAAAACTAAGCAATTTTTTTAAAAAGGCAAGCATTTGCTAACTTTAGGGAAAGCAAAGAAATAAGAAATAAAACAATCAGTGCTCTACAAAGCTCAGCTTCGAATAATGTTTACATAGACAAATAATGTGACCACTGAGAATTGCTTCAAACAAAGATCTTGATATCACTGTAGTGAAATAGTGGTCTAGAGAAGCAAAGGGAAAGGTGACATGAGAAAGCAAAATCCTCAGTTATTGTAGATCAGGAGAAGTGGGTCAAATTGAGCTACCAAAAGTTAGCAGTATATGCATATATTTAGATATATGGAGAAGTGTATATTCCAAAAGAAATGGCTGAAGGGATCAAGAATAGCGATCTCTGGAAAAGCAGGGGGGGGTCTGGGAGTAGGGGGGCAAGGGAACCATTTCTTTGTTACAAGGCTTTTTGTACTATGTGAGTTACATGCATGAGTTACTTTAACAAAAATAAAGAATAATTTAACAAAATAGAATATATTAAATTTATAAATACTATTTAAAATGATGCTTAATTAAGTTTGTAAATGGGACTGGGTTTAACCAAAGGCCCCTAAAAGTGATTGTCAGATTTGCTGGAATTATATATAAAATAATAAAGTTTGTAAGTGGAACATAAGAGTCTAAGGAAGGATTAGGTTCAATTAACCTGAGTAAACAATATTATTTCGATAAAGCTTAAATAACTTCTGAATATCCTTTTCTCTGCATGAAAGTCCATCTTGAGAACATGAAATTCCCTGGTATTGTCAGATTTAAAAGCCTGTGCTGAAAGGTAGAGGAGAAAGTGAGAGCTGGGGTGAAAGGCTGGCTCTGCCCTGGAAAAAGGAAGGAGTCTTCAGCTGTGGGCTTTTCCTCAGCACCCATCATTTATACACTGGACCCATGGACTGCTGCGGGCACCTCAGTATCTCACGTACCCCAGAGGCTGGCGTCCTCGAAGTGGTTCTGCCTCAGATGATCAGAATGTGCTGTTTAATCTTGAAGCTCTGTCTGGTCGTCCCTGAGTCACACAATGTACTGAGCAGCCTCCTCCACTGCTCTGGGCAATTTGCAGTGGGATAGGTGGTAAGGCTGACAAATTGCTTTCTCAACCCTGTTAGTGACCTTCACTGCCCCACAGTCATTAGATTCTGGGGAAATGAGCAGTTGCTCCTAATTAGGAACAGTATGTGTGTTTTTTGGGGGACAGTGAGCAGGCAGTGGAGGATGAGTGGGGATCCAGGGACACAGGTCAGAGACTTTTGTCTAAAGAAGTCCAGTCTGAAAGGAAGGACAAAAGTCCACACTAACAGGCACTCATTTGAAAAGATTATGAGGGATATTTCCACAGTCACCCTCAGGAAACATTTCTCCCCCTGCATTTTATAGTCCTCTAGCTCTTCAGAATGTGGGACTAGGAAGAGTAAATTTAAATAGGCAGGATGATTCTGACATACTGTATCGAGCAGGACTTCAGAACGACCAGATAGTAAAGATCAGAGACTTTGTGGGCCACATGAACTCCATTGCAACTGCTCAACTCTGTCATTTTAGCGCACAAGCAGCTTGCGGTGTGTAAATGAACGAGCATGGCTGTGTTCCCATATAACTGTATTTACAAAAATAGATGAGGGGCCAGATCTGACAGTTGTTTGATGATCCCTGCATTAGAAATGCTAAGGAATGGTAGAATTTCAGGTTGTTTGTTAAGTAGACAAGTGGGTGAGAATATCAGTCAGAATATTACCTGTTGCAACTGCTGGATGACAATCCAAGCTTGCTTAAGCCAAAAGGGAATTTTTCGTTTATATAACTGAAAATCTAGAGGTAGAACTACTTTAGGAGCTGTTTTAAATGACTTCTCCTTCTTCTCATCTTTGGGCTCACTTTTTCCTCTATTGAGGGCATTCTCAATCAGGTTCTTAGAGTCATAAAGTGGCTGCTGCAAGCCACCAAGCCTAGGTCCTTCCAGATTCACATCCTATAGACAGAGCATGGAATTCCTGACAGAAGACTTGAGATGTACTCAAATTATACTGGCTTTAAGCCAGGTACCTATTCGGTCCTGATATATGCTAGGATGAGGCTCTTTCTTTGCTTTGTTTCTTCAAAAAGGTTCTGATTACTCTTGGGCCTTAGTCGTCCATATAAACATTACAATCAGCTTATCAAGCTCCGTGATAAACATTGCTGGGCTTAACTGGAACTGTATTAAGTCTATAGACAAATTTGAGAAGAATCAACCTCTTGACAGTATTAAGTCTTCATATTTATGAATGTGGTATAGTTCTCTCCGTTCATTTACATATTCTTTAATATCTCTTAATAATGATTTTAATTTTCCTTACTGAGTTCTTAGATATAATTTGTTAGATTTATTTCTAGATTCTTCATTTTTTTTTATATGACTATAGGGTTATCTTTATTAGTTTATCTATTGCTGCATGTTACTCCAAAACTTAGTGACTTAAAACAGGCAATAAACATTAGCTATCCTCGCAGTTGCATGGGTCAGGGTTTGGGGGTATCTTGGTGCTGATTTGAATCTCTCATGAGGTTGCAGTCAAGCTGTCAGCCAGGGCAGCTCTCATCTGAAGGTTCAACTGGAGCTAGAGGATCACTTCCAAGGTAGCCACTCACATGGTTAGCAAGTTGGAGATGGTTGCATGTGGGAGGCCTCAGTTTCTCCCAGATGGGGCCTCTCTACAGGCTGTGTGGTGTCTGCACAACATGGCAGTTGGCTTCCTTCAGACTGAGTGATTCAAGAGAAAGAGAAACCTAGGAGGAAGCTATCCTTTTTATGATCTAACCTCAAAAATGGCATAATGTTACTTTCTATTTGTTAGAAGTGAGACATTAGTCTGTCTCATTTTAAGAGGGAGAGCAATCTGGTGCCACATTTTGAATCTCAGGAGGGAAACAGGCAAAATGCCCAAAGTCAGAGAGTTTTTCTTTTTTATTTATTTATTTAGATATTTATGTATTTATTTAGTTGCAAAGAAACCTCTGTGCTTACACAGAAATGAACATTTACTTTTCTTAGTTTTACATTGTGCTTCTTTATTTGGGTAAATCCAAAGAAGATACTGTTTCCTTAACATTGTTTTCCCCATGGCCTGTGATGGCCTCTGAATTACAGCCACAGGGAACTAATGTTAGCCTCCCCTCAATGCTCCAGTTATTCATTTGCATGTGCTTTTCTCTCTGCCAGGAACACATCTCAACTGGCTTATGCCCACCAAAGTTTTCCTTGACTGAGCCTGGGCAGGACACCTCCATACATACTCCATGCTCCCATCACACCCTAACTTTCACCTGCATGACACTAATTATGCAATAATGCAATAGTTCTCAAAGTCTGGTCCTCAGGCAGCACTGGCAGAACCTCGGCATTTGTTAGAAAGGCAGACTGAGTCCCCACCCACACCTCCTGAATCAGACACTCTGGGGTTGGGCCCCGATATCTCTGCTGTAACAAGCCCCTAAGATGATTCTGGTGCTCACCCAGTTTGGGAACCACAGCACTGTCTAATGCATTGCTTGTGAACTGTTTGGATCCCACCTGGAGGTAGGCTCCCCAGGGAAGGGCTGCACCTGTCCTATTCACCTCTGTGTCTGCCAAGCCCACAGTAGGTGCGCTTTCAGTTCCACTGGGTGGAATCCAAAAGACAAAGGTTAAGAGTGAATGAGAGGGGGTGCGGAGCAAGATGGCAGAGGAGTAGGAGACATGGATTTTGTCTGGTCTCAGGAATTCAGCTGGATAGGGATCAAACCGAAACTAGGAGCTGGTTCTTTGAAAGAATTAACAAGATTGATAAACCCCTGGCCAGACTTATCAAAAAGAAAAGAGAAATGACCCAAATCAACAAAATCATTAATGAAAGGGGAGAGATCACAACCAACATTAAAGAAATACAAACAATTATAAGAACATATTATGAGCAACTCTATGCCAGCAAATTAGATAACCTGGAAGAAATGGGTGCATTCCTAGAGATGTGTCAACTACCAAAACTGAACCAGGAAGAAATAGAAAACCTGAACAGACCTATAACCACTAAGGAAATTGAAGCAGTCATCAACAATCTCCCAACAAACAAAAGTCGCCTGGGGCCAGATGGCTTCCCAGGGGAATTCTACCAAACATTTAAAGAAGAATTAATACCTATTCTCCTGAAACTGTTCCAAAAAATAGAAATGGAAGGAAAACTTCCAAACTCGTTTTATGAGGCCACCATTACCTTGATCCCCAAACCAGACAAAGACTCACTCCATCAAAAAGGAGAACTACAGACCAATATCCTTGATGAACATGGATGCAAAAATTCTCACCAAAATACTAGCCAATAGGGTCCAACAGTACATTAAAAGGATTATTCACCATGACCAAGTGGGATTTATCCCTGGGCTGCAAGGTTGGTTCGACATTTCCAAATCAATCAACGTGATACAATACATTAACAAAAGAAAGAGCAAGAATCATATGATCCTCAACATATGATCCTCATATGATCCTCATATGATCCTCTCAACAATCATATGATCATATGATCATATGATCCTCATATGATCCCAATGCAGAAAAAGCATTTGACAAAGTACAGCATCCTTTCTTGATCAAAACTCTTCAGAGTCTAGGGATAGAGGGTACATACCTCAATATCATAAAAACCATCTATGAAAAGCCTACAGCAAATATCATTCTCAATGGGGAAAACTGAGAGCTTTGCCCCTAAGGTCAGCAACATGGCAGGGATGTCCACTATCATTACTGCTATTCAACATAGTATTAGAAGTCCTAGCCACAGCAATCAGACAACAAAAAGAAATCAAAGGCATCCAAATCGGCAAAGAGGAAGTCAAACTCTCACTGTTTGCAGATATGATACTGTATGTGGAAAACCCAAAAGACTCCACCCCAAAACTGCTAGAACTCATACAGGAATTCAGTAAAGTAGCAGGGTATAAAATCAATGCACAGAAATCAGTGGCATTCCTATACACCAACAACAAGACAGAACAGAGAGAAATCAAGGAGTCGATCCCATTTACAATTGCACCCAAAACCATAAGGTACCTAGGAATAAATTTAACCAAAGAGGCAAAGGATCTGTATTCAGAAAACTATAAAATACTCATGAAAGAAATTGAAGAAGACACAAAGAAATGGAAAAACATTCCATGCTCATGGATTGAAAGAACAAACATTGTGAAGATGTCAATGCTACCTAGAGCAATCTACACATTCAATGCAATCCCCATCAAAATACCATCCACTTTTTTCAAAGAAATGGAACAAAGAATCCTAAAATTTGTATGGAACCAGAAAAGACCCCGAATAGCCAGAGGAATATTGAAAAAGAAAAGCAAAGCTGGCGGCATCACAATTCTGTATTTCCCGCTCTATTACAAAGCTGTCATCATCAAGACAGTATGGTACTGGCACAAAAACAGACCCATAGATCAATGGAACAGAATAGAGAGCCCAGAAATGGACCTTCAACTCTATGGTCAACTAATCTTTGACAAAGCAGGAAAAAATGTCCAATGGAAAAAAGACAGTCTCTTCAACAAATGGTGTTGGGAAAATTGGACAGCCACATGCGGAAGAATGAAACTGGACCAGTTCCTTACACCACACACAAAAATAGACTCCAAATGGTTGAAAGACCTAAACGTGAGACAGGAGTCCATCAAAATCCTAAAGGAGAACCCAGGTAGCAACCTCTTCGACCTCAGCCGCAGCAACTTTTCCTAGAAACATCGCCAAAGGCAAGGGAAGCAAGGGCGAAAATGAACTATTGGGATTTCCTCAAGATAAAAAGCTTTTGCACAGCAAAAGAAACAGTCCACAAAACCAAGAGACAACCGACAGAATGGGAGAAAATATTTGCAAATGACGTATCAGATAAAGGGCTAGTATCCAAAATCTATAAAGAACTTATCAAACTCAACACCCAAAGAACAAATAATCCAATCAAGAAATGGGCAGAAGACATGAACAGACATTTTTCCAAAGAAGACAACCAAATGGCCAACAGACACATGAAAAAGTGCTCAGCGTCACTCGGCATCAGGGAAATCCAAATCAAAACCTCAATGAGATACCACCTCACACCCGTCAGAATGGCTAAAATTAACAAGTCAGGAAATGAGAGATGTTGGCGGGGATGCGGAGAAAGGGGAACCCTCCTACACTGTGGGTTGGAATGCAAGCTGGTGCAACCACTCTGGAAAACAGTATGGAGTTTCCTCAAAAAGTTGAAAATAGATCTACCATATGATCCAGCAATTGCACTACTGGGTATTTACCCCAAAGATACAAATGTAGGGATCCGAAGGGGTACATGCACCCAGATGTTTATAGCAGCAATGTCCACAATAGCCAAACTGTGGAAAGGGCCAAGATGTCCTCAACAGATGAATGGATAAAGAAGAAGTGGTATACACCTCACACCCGTCAGAATGGCTAAAATTAACAAGTCAGGAAACGACAGATGTTGGCGGGGATGTGGAGAAAGGGGAACCCTCCTACACTGTTGGTGGGAATGCAAGCTGGTGCAACCACTCTGGAAAACAGTATGGAGGTTCCTCAAACAGTTGAAATTAGAGCTACCGTTCGATCCAGCAATTGCACTACTGGGTATTTACCACAAAGATACAAATGTAGGGACCCGAAGGGGTACATGTACCCCAATGTTTATAGCAGCAATGTCCACAATAGCCAAACTGTGGAAAGAGCCAAGATGCCCATCGACAGATGAATGGATAGAGAAGATGTGGTATATATACACAATGGAATATTATGCAGCCATCAAAAGGAATGAGATCTTGCCATTTGCAACGACGTGGATGGAACTGGAGGGTGTTATGCTGAGTGAAATAAGTCAATCAGAGAAAGACATGTATCA
>NW_027397101.1:8997325-9055270 GCF_003265705.2 Callorhinus ursinus | reverse complement strand
AAACTAATGATGTAATATATGGTGATTAACATAACAATAAAAAAATTAAAAAAAAAAAGAAGAAGTGGTATATATACACAATGGAATATTATGCAGCCATCCAAAGGAATGAGATCTTGCCATTTGCAATGATGTAGATGGAACTGAAGGGTGTTATGCTGAGTGAAATAAGTCAATCAGAGAAAGACATGTATCATATGACCTCACTGATATGAGGAATTCTTAATCTCAGGAAACAAACAGGGTTGCTGGAGTGGTGAGGGGTGGAAGGGCGGGGGTGGCTGGGTGATAGACACTGGGGAGGGTATGTGCTATGGTGAGTGCTGTGAATTGTGCAAGACTGTTGAATCACAGATCTGTACCTCTGAAACAAATAATGGAAGATATGTTAAGAAAAAAGAAAAAGAAGAAGATAGCAGGAGGGGAAGAATGAAGGGGAGTAAGTCGGAGGGGGAGAGGAACCATGAGAGACGATGGACTCTGAAAAACAAAGTGAGGGTTCTAGAGGGGAGCGGGTGGGGGATGGGTTAGCCTGGTGATGGGTATTAAGGAGGGCACATTCTGCGGGGAGCACTGGGTGTTATGCACAAACAATGAATCATGGAACACTATATCAAGAACTAATGATGTATGGTGATTAACATAACAATAAAAAAATTAAGAAAAAAAATTTTATCATGTCAGGATCTAACACTGTCTTACTGCCTTTTTTCCCCTTGGAGACCTCCCTCCCAGAGAATTTCATTCTCCTTCAACCTGGGCTGTTTTAGGCCTGCCACATACTACCACCCGTGACTTCTCTTTACTGTCATCCCAGGAATTCCCTTTGTCTTCTCATGGGTAGGAAGCCTGTTTCCTGGATCAAGTCTTCCTCCTTCTTGAAGGAAACAGGATCTCATGTCCTAGATCTCATGTCTCTCTCTATCCCCTATTTTGTTGGAGCATATCCTCCCATAGTTCAGCAGATTTAGAAAGAGGGTATGCTGAACCAGTGATGTGCTGATGTGAATTTGTCCACTGCTTGTGTCGCACTGCTTAGGTCTCAGGGCGTATCTTCCCTGCATGGGGTTCCCAGCATCTCCTTTCACTGCCATCCTGACGGTTCCCTCCACTGTGTCTTGTGCTAGACCACAGTTTTCTTATCCCTGTACAATTTATATAATAGAACACTTCAGAACTATCTCTTCCTATTTAAATCCTAATCATTCTCAAATGTTCAACATTCTAACACAGAGTGGAGTGACCCAGTTTCTTACCTAAACGAAAATCAGAATGTAGGAACTCAACATTTCCACTTGTTTTCTGATGCAGTGGACTAATTCCCTTATTCAATGATCACGCACATTCTCCACCAGCTTCCTGAGAATGTGTGCTTAGGAGCTAAATGTGTTGATATTTCTGTGTCTGAAAATATCTCCTTTCTTCCTTCACATTTAATTTTGGTTAATCTGGAGAGAAAATTCTAAGTTGAAAATTATTTTCCCTCCAAATTTTGAAGTGATTTTTTTTTAATATTTTATTTATTTATTTGACAGAGAGAGAGAGATAGAAAGAGCAGGAACACAAGCAGGGGGAGTGGGAGAGGGAGAAGCAGGCTTCCTGCTGAGCAGGGAGCCCAATGTGGGACTCGATCCCAGGACCCTGGGATCATAACCTGAGCCGAAGGCAGACGCTTAACGACTGAGCCACCCAGGCGCCCTGAAGTGATTTTTAGTTGTCTTCCAGTTTCTATTATAGATGTTGCAAAGCTTCATTCCACTTCAGTTATTAATTCATATTAATTCTTGAAACCCTATTTATTTATTTCTAGCAGCTATGAATCTCCATAATTCTGATAATCTACAGTCATGACTCCATGTAGATTATTTTCATTGATCATGCTGGGAACCTGATGAGCCCTTTTAATCCAGAAACTCTTATCTTACAGATCTGGGAAATTTTCTTAATCATTTCTTTGATGATTAATTCAGCTATTTTTATCTTTCTGTTTCTTTCCCTCTAGAACTTCTGTTATTTGGATGTTGGTTATCCTAAATTGTCCCCCTATTGTTTTTCCTTTATCCTTTTTTTCACATCTCCATTATTTTTTCATTATCACCTTCATGTCCTAACCCTTTTGATTTCCTTCATTAGTGCTATCATATTTTCCATTTCCAAGAGCTCTTTTTTTATTCCCTGAATGTTCCTTTTATCCCACTTTGATCTTTTTTCATGGATGCAATATCTGTGGTTATTTCCGATTATTGTAACAATTATGTTTTTGTAAGTTTTTTATCCCTGTGTAGTCTCTGCTCCATCCCACTGGCTGGTTTGTTTGTCTTGGTCTCTGTTTTTCATATTAGAGCCATTTCTCAGATGTCTGGCAAGCCTTATCTGTCTGCTCATGTCTAAAAGTGAGTAAGTAAAGAGCAGATTGGAAGTCCTGAGCATATGGGTGAGGACTTGTCAACTTTGAGCTTCATTTATGTGGATCTAACTGGGCCACTGATGAGGAATCCCTGATGCCACCATCCCAAGGTCTTTCCTCTTGGACTGGTCAGATTTCCCAGAGTATACTCTTACAATGTTCTGCCTTAGGAAGAGGTTTAGCTCTCAGTGGTTCTTGGAGCTGAGTGGGAAAGGAAGACTGGGGAGGGGGTGGGGAGGTACAGGGTGCTGTGGGGTCATTTACACATATTCATATACTCTTTCTTCAGTACGCTCACGCTGTCACCTATGGCTTGGTGTTCTCCAATCCAGAGTCCCTCTGTTTGATCCTTCTCAGAGAAGAAACTCTATGTTTATTGTGCCAGGGAGAGAAGCACTTACCTAGAGGCTTGTGATCTCTTGACTACTTTCAACCAGTGCTTCTTTTTTGGCAACTACCCCCCCACACCTTCCTCCCCAGTTTCTGCTCTAAGTCTTTTGAGGGTTCTGTGGTTTAGATCAGGATATTCTTGGCTTTCTTCATTTCAGGCTTAAGATTCAGATTTTTAACTTCTGCTAAGTAAATTAACAGTCATCTGTCTGCCTTTCAGCTTCCAAAATTTATTGCCATTGCTCCTTGCCTTTTCTCCCCATCCTTATGGGCTTCTGTTTAAAAAACAACAAACCCTTTGCTGTAGTTTTATTAGGACTTCAGGAGAGAGGAAGTTATGTGCGTGTTAGAACCACCATCATTACCATCCTGTAGCCTTTTTAAGTATCCAGTTGTCTGATTTAGCTTACAAAACTAAGTGCTTAACCCTTGTCAAGCTATCAAATGAAGTCTTAATTTTTACATGTTCCAATACTATTTATAAAGTAACTTCAACTTAAAATCATAAATTTAAATAAATTAACTGAAGTATACATATTAAATTAGAATGATCAGACATGCCTTTATTCTAATAGGCTAAATTATTTTTAAGTTTTGTAAATGATAAAATATTCACAGATCCCTTAATGCAAAAATATTAATAATGTATATTTAGTTTTCTTTAAAAATTCTACTCAATTATATATCTGAAGTTAAAAGATGCTAATTTTATAATCCCAAACAATTTTGGGATTATCTTCCCAAGTACTTTTCGAGTTGCCATCTTTTTTTTGCTGTGATTTATTAACTACAGAAGAGGTTCCTCATGGGATGATGACTGCATTTTTGCCACAGCATTGATGGGACACATAGATTCCCATGTGTCTATGACAGGGATCATTTCTCAATTCTTTCATCTCCTTAGGCAAAAATTGCCATGTCTACCAATTTGCTATATATTTTTTTATTTTGCATTTCTTTGGTTTTTAAAAGATTTAAATTGTTTTTATGTGTATCCTTGAACACCTTTGAACTGGAAGGAATCTTACAATCTTTTCATCTTCTCACAATTAGGGCTAAGCCTTTTCTAGGAAGTAAAAAGACCTCCAATTACCCTCTTGATCCTCCATTGGTTGCAGCTTCCAAGGTTATTCTGTGAATATAATTAAAGGCAAAAACTAGAGGAGCTAAGGCAAAAACCAAGAATCAATATAAAACAGTGTGTGAGAGGATGTGATCTCTGTTGCATCCTTTTACATGTAACCCTTGGGGGCTCTATTACCAAATGTAAAATGTACTTGGAGGGGTGTGAATCCACTGGGCTTCCCCCCGGTGGACTGTGGGAACACAGGAAGGGAGAAAAATGTGCCTAATTGTCGGGCTGTGACTCGGTATAGATCAAATGCACTAGTGGAACCAAAAAGAGGGAAAACAGGAATCACCCCTGATGTCATCTTCAAGTAAGCCTCACAGGAGCTCGATGGAAAAATAGCTTTATGAAGTCAAAGGTGGTCAGAGACTGATTTTGAACACTGAGAATGTGTTAGAAATGTCTGCTGGAAGATTGAGCGCCCCCGCCCCAAGACACTGATACCTCCTTTTATATGTATTGCAGAAAAAAAGATCTGGCAAAACTAGCTTTAGTCTCTCTACTACAAGGCAGTTTATGGAGATGATCAAAGTTATGACTCTGAAACTATCAAACCCACAAACAATTCCATGGAGGGCAACTGATTCTGAGTAACAGTGTGTCTACTTACAACCACTCCTCTTTTAATGACCCAGCAACTGCCTCAGCACCTATAATGTATGTCTTCTCCATGTTGTGCTTTTTGTTTTCTCATAATTTTGGTTTATCCCAATTTCAGCTGGTTAATGACCCCTCATGTCTTGTGAGATACATACTTTCATTCTCAGTTCTTCTCCATTTCAACTTCCTGAGGGCAAAAATCTCCTTCCCTTGCTCTTTCCTGTCGGAGCAGAATCTCTAGCACCACATAAAATCATGGGCCACTGTTTTTAGCCAAGGTTTTATCTGCCTTTGGGTCAGACCTCCACTCCTGGCCCAGTCAGCTGCCACTGGCATGGGAGTGTGGTGCTGGGTTAAAGCATGGTGCTAATGCAAGGTTGATTCTTTTAGAGAAATGATAGACACCATGATGGATATTTCTGGTCACATGGCTTGGAGGCCAAGGAAGGAAAAAAACCTGCCCTCTCTCCTTTTCATCAAGAAAAGCATTCATAAGACTGAAAGATAGGATCCCTAGGAGGGCCTGTAGGTGAACCAGAAACAAAAGGCTTTCTTTATCTGCTTTTACTTATGCCTAGGGAGAAACATTTAGGATTCAAGGCTTGGAAATAGATATCTTTTGGATTTGAAGACACTTGGCTAACTAGAGGTTTTGCCCAATGACCTTTGTCCTCCTTGTTGCTGCTCTCATGTTTAAGGGCTCTGGGAATCCTATAGGTATGAGGATGGGCCAGAGGTCAGGGAGAGGAAGCTTCCTGCTTAAGGCTTGTTCCAGTTCTAAAGGAGAGAGAAGGAGCAATACCTCCAGGTTTCACTCCAGATTAATTTCACTGAGCCTCCCATGGTGGGATGTAGCAGGATGCAGGCCAGAAGTGTTGTCAGAGTTAACAACTGAACCATTGGCTGAAACATTTTCTGGTGGGCTCTCTGGAAGTTCAGTAGGTGAGCCACGAAGTACATCATTGTGATGGACATGAACATGAGTTTTGACCAAGATAAATATCACCGTAAATCTATGACTAGCAAGTCACCCTTTGCTGTTTGAGCTAAAGGATGGCATGCTGAGATTGGAATTTGTGCCCCCTGCCCCCCCGCCCCCATCTCTGGGCCAAGGCAAAGGAGTTCTCCTGGTGCTGGTGCTTGGCCCAAGGTGGGCACACTGGGCTTCTGGCAGGCTCACTGCAGGTTTTCTTCCCTCCAGCAGACCCTAGTCCTCCCATGGATTGCTCCCAGTGCCTCATCATTCTTTCACGTGGATTTCCTCTATTACCAGTCCAGTGACGAATAAAGGAAAGGGTCCCTTCCTTCTCTTCCTGCCCACTTCCCAGCCCATTTTCCTACTATAATCCATAAGAACACAGATAGGGGTATAGAAGCCTTAAAAGACTTTACGTCCTATTAATGATGGGTCTTGATGTGAATGGCAATGACCTGGCTTCTCCTTTGTTAATTCACCACACTGCACTGTCTTGGGCATCAGTCCAGCCCAGTGATTCCCTTTCACTGGCCATCAGGGAAAGACAACTGCAGTTGAACATAGACCAGTTTGTCCTTCAAGGCTTAGAGACTTTTATTTACATCTCAATGATCTCCCCCCTAGAAGAAGAATAAAAACAATAATAATTAAAAGGAGGAGAGAGAGTACTATTTACTAAGGCAGGTGCTGTGCATATTTGATGTACATATTTTATTTATTTTATTTAATCCTCAAATTGGCCAATGAACTAGATAGTATCTCCATTTTAAAGAGACACAGAGATGATAATAAGTTTGCCCAAGGTTACTCAACAAGTAAAGAGTAGAGGCAGAATTTAACCTCAGGTTTATCTAACTCCAAAATAACTGCATCTTTGTAAAAATAATATATTCTTAATAAAATGTCCATGTCCTAAGTAAAGAATAAAGAAGACAGTGAAAAATCACATGTAATTTCATTGGTCAGACATAATCACTATCTCTTTATTTCTTTTTTCTTTCTATGCATCCACATAGACAGATATTAGATCATAGATCAAATAATTTCTGAGCATCTACAAGGTCCTATTGTAGGTCCTGTTCTACATGCTGGGGTATGCCAAGTCCCCCTCTTGGAATAGCTTACATTCTAGTTGGGGAATCAGAAAATAAATAAATAAAGGAATAAATTTATGCTACAGTGTGTGCTAGGTGTATGCCATATACAAGTTGTGCACTGCAGACTTCCAGGGGAACCAATCACACTGCAGTTAATGTGAATGACCTTCACAGAAGCTGGGCACAACTCCTATACTATACACAATGGATAATAACAGGAGACAAAAAGCAACATAAAGGAGGAATATTGTTTTATTGAATGAGAGGTCAGAAAACACTTCTTTGATTAAGGAATATTTAAGAGTTACCTAAAGATAATGAGAGAGCAGGCTCAGCAGGAATCTGAGAGAAGAGACTTCTAGGCAAGGGATAGCAAATGCAAAAACTCCAAAGCAGGAATGTTCTGGGCATGATCAAAGGAAGAGCGAAGAGGCTGCCATAGGTGGAGAGTAGTGATCAGGAGGAAAAGGGTGGGGGAAAAAAGGTCAGAGAGGTGTTATGGGCCAGATCCCAGGGCCTTGCGGGCATGGCTAGGACTTGGGGTTTTATTCTGTATGATGGAAGCCACAGAGACTTGTAAGCAGGGATGTCTTAAAGGGACAAGTCTGGCTGCTCTGTAGAGAAAACAGGCAGTGAGACCAGATACAGGTCTAGAAAGACAGTGATATTGGTAGCAGAGACTAGGTGAGAGCTGCATAGTGGTGAGAAGGAGTCAGATTCAGGAAGTTTTAAGATGTTGCTGGCAGTTAGAGCAGATTTCAGAGAGTATCATCAAGATTTGCTGATGCATTGCCATGGAATGTGGAGAAACGGGAGTCAAGAAGATGTGAACGGGTAGAGGGGGGCTTTCGGGGTTGTGGGCAAAAAGGGGCATATGAAGTGGGGGAAGCCACAAGTTCCACTTGAAGAATTAAGTTTCCAATGCCTATTAAGCATGCAAGCAGTGACATGTTGAAACTGGAGATATCATTCTGGAATTTACAGTGTATACATGGTGTTTAAAACCATGCATCTGAATGAGACTCCCTACAGAGAATACAGGAAAAAACAAAGAGGCCTGGGAGCTGGACCCTGGGGCAAAGCAACATTAAAAAGTAAGGAAAATTAGGGGAATCTGCAAAAGCATCTAAGAAAGGATAGCCACAGAGGTAACGGGAAAGCCAGGAGTGTCTCAAGTCCCGGAAGGCAAATAAGAAAAGTGTTATAAGTGGGCGCGATCAGCTGTAACAGGCTGCCAAAAGGCTAAATAGGATGAGGAAAGGAGACTGACCATTTGATTGACAAAGTAGAGCCAAATTTGGCATTGATGACCTCATGAGAGTAGTTTTGGTGGAAGAAAAGGAGAAAAATATGATCCGAGTGAATTTAAGAAAGAGTGAGTGGAAAGGAAGTAGAGGCAAATATAAATAACTTTCAAAAAGTTTTGCAGTGAAAGGAAGCAGAGAGATGACAAGGTAATGGTTAGGAAATGGGGAAGTCAAGAAAGGTCGTATATTTTATTTTAGCTTTTGGATGAGTCATTGTATGGCAGGTTTTTGAGGTGACGATTATAATCCAGAAGAGGGGAGGGGATGATAATGGAGGAAAGAGGATGTAACAACTGGACCTATGCCCTAGATGATGAATGAATAGAATTTTGTGCACAAGCAGAGTGATGGCTCTTTCCTAGGATAAGGGATATTTATAAATTGTAAAACCATACAGAAATTTGTAATAGGCTCATACTGCACATGCTATCCTAAAATCTACTGATTAATTGGCTTTATTACAATGATATTACTTCACAAATAAACTTAGACCAATACCATGGACTTATTATATTTCAGAGCATGCCTCTTCCATAATTTATTTTATCAACCCCCTCTTCTTGGACATTTAGGTTGTTTCCAATTTTTTGCTGTTAGAAACGATGACAAACCTCTTAACCTCCGGTACCCTGACTGCGTGCTGATTGCAGGTCATCCTGAGCTGGTTCTCAGTGTGTGGTGTCCCTGCCCAGGCACAATCCCGCCTCTGAGACTGGAGCTCCAGCACATGGATGGCAAGAATCCCTTGGTCCCTTACTAATCTTGCCGCTTCCACCACCCTCAGCTTCCACCAGCCAGAGGGATGTGCCCGTTATGCGGCAGGTAGGACATAGGAGAGTTGAAATAGACACTGCTTCTGCCTCCTCTGGAACTCACAGTGCTAAAAATTTGGAAAGTGCCATGAGGCCATAGCCTCTAGCCCCAGAAGTTTTGGAAATATTTTTAGGCCTAGTTATGTTAACTATTTTCCTTTAAGAAACTGAGTTTTAGAGATGGAAAAAGTGAAGGCAGAGAAAACCAAATAGCTTGCTCTGAATTTCTCAGCAAAGCAACAAGACAAGCTGGGACTTCCTGGCCTGTCTGACTCCAAGCCTCCCACCCTCCCCCCTTTCCACTGCACGTGTCTCACAACCTCCCACCCCCGCCCCCATCACTAGCCCTTCCCAAGCTTACCCAGGCAAAACAGCAAAGCAAGCCCCCTCCTAGGAACCAAGTCCACTCTGAGCCAAAGTCTCAGGGCTCCTTCAAGTCAAAGCCAGAGCCCTTCCAGCTTTATCTCCAACCTTTCCTTCATAAGCTCTTCCTAGCCCCTCAATATACCCTGCAATTTCCCGTCTCCTTTCCTTTTTTCATGTCTTTCTTGGTTCCATGTGCTTGGATCCTACACACTCCTTAAGGCCTGACTCATTTATTACCTCCTGCAGGAAGCTTTGTCCAGTGTCATGGGCCTTGCCCACCTCAGAACTCCTAGAGCACTGTATCTCTGCTTGTCTTATGAGCCTTAACACTTAGTATCTTGTTTGGAGGTCATTTTTCATATATCTTATCTCTTCTCCCACCAAACTAGAAACTCCTAGAAGGAAGGGATCATATCTCAATCACCTAAGTAACTCTTATACACATGGCCAAATACCTGACACAAAGTAAGCCCTTGTCATAGGTTTTCGAGATGGATGAATGGGTGAATGGGTAAATGAATTCCCTACCTATTTCTGGCTTCATAACTTTTTTGATGAATGTATTTTGTTTTACTTAAACTCTAGAATCTGTCCTTACTGGTATGGTTATATAGAGCTATCCCTAAGTGCCTCGAAATTCTTCATTCAAGGTCCCTCTTCGTTTCTGTTGCTCTTAGCAACCCTGTTCCTCCAGCCCACCTCCATCCTATCCCCTTAACGTTCTGACTCTAGGTTTCCCATAATTATCTCACTCAAACATTCCTAGCTGAGAAGTCAGGTAATAGGTACTTAAAATATAGTCTTTGCCAGGGGGATCTGAATTTTAATAGGACACTCCAAAGGCGGAAAGTATATAGGTTTCTAGTAATGAAATTTTAGACACCATGATGGAGGTGGGGAGAAAGCCTCTCTAATTACCTGCTTCCTGGCTGGTAAGGGTGGCCCTGTGGCCAGGCTCCCTGTGAGGGAGTAAGAATTAGCATGACTAGTCCACATCACTGCCTTCCACCCCACCCCGACCCAGGAAATGAAAGCAGAACGTCTCAGAGCTAATGTCTCTGCAGATAGACACCCTTGGCCATGCCACAGACCTCAGCTGGTATCACCTTAGAGCTGCAGAGGTCACAGCCCCCAAAAGTAGTATCCTCATCAGTTAAAGAACACTAGTATGGCCCAGCCCCTGTTCTAACTAGATATCTAGAAGCCAAGAGCAGCGTTAGGGGCCCTTTCCAGAGACCTACCAGATGGCACAGGCAGACAGCCGTCTGCCTTTCTGGGCCCTGTCCCCAGAAGTAGGACCTCAAATAAGTAGGACCTAGTTGAGTTTCCTGAGCTTGAGAGGGGGCAGGAAAAACAAGCTGGGAGACATGAGTTGCTGCTACCCTTAGCAACTGAGTCCCACCCTACTTCCAGGGAAGAAGTACCCCTTGCCTGAGCCAGCCTGGTCTTCCCTAGCATCCCACTCTGGCAGTCAGGAATCTTCTGAGCACCTGCTCTGCACTGATCTTTGGGTTCAGTAAGGCTATAAAAGAAGGGCTTCTTCACTTCAAGAAGGGCATTAAGTGTTAATGAACAAAATGCATGGGGCTGGGTTCTAAACCTGATTCCATCCTTACTAGCTATGTGACCTTGAACAAAATGCCCAACTTTTATCAGCCTTCACTTGCTATAAAATTATACTAAAATAGTACCTAGTTCATTGACTGCAGATAAAATATGTAAGGCCCCCAGTACAGTGCCTGGATTCATAGTAGGAGTTCAAGTAATGTTAGCAATTGTTAAGGAGATTACAGTCTGGCTCTTGGGACATGAAAAAGGATACTTAGGCAAAGGACACAGGGGAGAGAAGCAACATTCCTAACACCCATATACAACCATTACCACCCCACTTTTGGATCTATACCCCTCCCATTGTCCATGAGAGCTGACACCAGCCACTGATGCTTGCCGCTCTTCTGTCCTAGAATTCAAGACCCTCCAAAGCAAGTCCTGATCTTGCCTTCAGTCTTCATCTCTCAACTTCCTTCCAACAACACACACCCTGGCCACGCCTAACCACTCCCCCACAGTTATCTATCCCGTCCCCGAGTTCTTGGCTGTCAATGCTGCCAACCAGCTCCAACATCCTCCACGTCAATCAAGCTATAAATCCTAAAGCCACCTCCCCCAGGAAGTCTCTCCAACTTCCTAAATGGAATACAACTTGTCTTCCTTTTAGCTTCTACGGCACATTTAAAGTTAATGAATGCAGAAGCCTTCCTATTTTGTCAAGTCTCCTTCTGAAGAATAAGCACATCAAAGGCCTAACAAATTTTCTACCAAGTTTAGAATACTCTGAGTATAGTAATACACTGACAAGGGACACAGGACACAATTAAGCCTCCCCTGCTTAGTCATCAGACCCTGGGCCACATGCTTTATTCCCAACAGCAGATGCAAGCCTTCAGTGACCAGTTCCAAACTACCTAGGGCTTTTCTTGTCCTTTCCCAGTCCTTGGGGAAGTAGAGATCTTTCTCTCTAAACCTTGGATCAATTTCTTTGCTGGCAGCCCAGATACATCCTGGCTATCCTCACACCCACAGGATGCTCCTCTCACTTTCCTGGCTGTAAAACTGCTCCCAATATCTGCTTCATATGCTGTTCTCCATGTTTCTTAGATTTTTAAACATATTCTTCTGCCTTTGATACTTAGTTGACCCCAGAGCCAGACATCCTTGGGCACCAGTCTGCATCCAGGCTATGTTAACCCCTGCAAAGCTCTCTGCCTTGGGCTTTTGTCAAAGGAAGCACAAGTACCTTATCTCTGTGGCTCCGGTGGTGCCATTATTGAGGGCCTTGTCCCTACATCATTAAATGTCTCCTATAATGTCTCCTCTAAGAGCCCCACATGAGATATCTCTTTAGAATTTATTGCTAAGAAGGGTTCCTCGGTGGCTCAGTCAGTTAAGCGTCTGCCTTCGGCTCAGGTTATGATCCCAGGGTCCTGGGATCGAGCCCTACATTGGGCTCCCTGCTTGGCGGGAGGCCTGCTTCTCCCTCTCCCACTCCCCCTGCTGTGTTCCCTCTCTTGCTGTGTCTCTCTCTGTCAAATAAATAAATAAAATCTTAAAAAAAAAAAAAGAATTTACTGCTAAGAAAAGCTCTTCCGTCTTCCCTGAGGAACTTTCCATAATTCTCTCTGATCATAAAGATTATGTAACAGTTCATGCCCCAGTTTTGGTTTTTAGCTACCAAGAGCTTGGCAGCAGATTTGAGGCCCTGCTAAAGGAACTTGGCTTCCTGTACAATTCCAGGGCTCCTTTCCTCTAGAGTTACCTCTTGATGTCTAGAATGGTTCAGCCTGTTCTGCTTGTGTTCTTTGATTATTTTTACTTGGAGCTTCCTTGGGTGCAGGCTCCATCTGTTCTCTCCATCACTGGCAGACCTTTAGCCATCCCAGTAGAATGGTGCTCCATACAGTTTTCCCATCCTCTCTAACTCCTTGCTCCTGGACCTTTTTTGTTCTTACGTTTTGCTCTTCTGGAAGGCAGTGTCAAAGTTCAGGGAGTTCTAGTATTTCAGATAGAAATAAAAAGAGAGAATTGAAAAGTTAGTTACTTTTCCTCCTTTTAAAAGAAAAATCAGTTTTATTTTTGTCAAATGTATACCTGACCATAGTTTAGAGGCAATAGGTCTGTCTTGTTTAAAAATAAATAAAAATAAAACCAGCAATTCTCCACCTCACTATTCTTTCCCCAAAGGCAATTATTTTTACCTCTTTTGATGGATTCTTTTGGTATTCCTTTAGATAATCTGCTTATAGATTATTTATACCATTTATATTATAGTATTTCTTTGGTTTTTATTTCTAGGTATTGACTTGCCACTGAGGAAGATGAGATATAAATCTCACTGACCACCACCATTGCCACCAGCTCTCAGCAACCAACAATTTCTTGCCCCCCCCCACTATTCCAAGTCCTACTGTGATTTTTAATTAGATCAATTTCAGTTATGTTATTATGAATATATAACTATGTAGCTGAGCCATGTAGTATACAATTACTTTTCCTTTCCAGCACAACTTTTTGTTTTTCCTGAATTTAATATTTGTATTGCTTTACATTTGCTTGCTTTTTATGCTCTTGACACTGATTCAACCCAAATCTGCCCTTCAGTTGTGTATCTCCCCTCAATACCTTCAAGCACATTAAGGATTCTATTGTTTACATCTTCTTAAAGAAACGTCTCCCATAGGCTTTTGACCTGTTCAGATTTAGAGTGTCTTATCTCAAGATCTATGTAGCAGCAGTAGAAAGCCATAATAGCAAAGGGAAGAAACTGTTATCTGAACCTGGTAAGAGCCATAGTGGAGGGGTCATGCAATGGACATCATGGTGCTAGTGTATTTTAAAGATTTTATTTATTTATTTGTCTGAGAGAGAGCACAAGCTGGGGGAGAGGGGGTGACAGGCAGAGGGAGAAACAGGCTCCCCACTGAGCAAGGAGTCTGATGTGGGACTTGATCCCAAGACCCTGGGATCATGACCTGAACCAAAGGCAGATGCTTGACCGACTGAGCCACCTAGGCATCCCGGGAATCGTGGTCTTAGGTCGAAGCCAGCTTCTGACCAACTGAGGCCCAGCAGAGAGGAAGCATGGGAAATAAATATTACCACCTCAGTTTCTTCCTGCTGATCTCCTGCCAGCATCTCTAGTGGTCAAACCCACTTATAAGTCCCCCAGGATGGGAGCCCAAGTAATTCAGTACAGTAATGTAGATCAGTCTCCTGGGGCAGCAAGAATACATGGAGAACAGAACTGAAGAAGCAAACTAAGAATAACTAGCAAGCCATGTCTTTCTGTTTTGGTTTACTCTGTTATTTTAGTAGACCCCATTCTCTAGTAACTTTATGAGAAAGGGCACATGAGAGATAAATTACTTAGGTCTTTATAAATAATCTTGAAAATATCCTTCTGTCTCAAGCTAAATGGATAGTTTGGCTGGATATAGAATTCAAAGTTGGAAATGATTTTGCCTCTTTACTCTCTTGTCCTTTAGATTTCATTGTTGCCAAGAAGTTTCCTGCCAGTCTAAGAGTTGATTCTTTATATAAAATCTGGAAGTTTTGGGGCACCTGGGTGGCTCAGTCAGTTAAGCAACTGCCTCCAGCTCAGGTCATGATCCCAGGATCCTGGGATCAAGCCCCATGTTGGGCTCCCTGGTCATCGGGGAGTCTGCTTCTCTCTCTCCCTTTCCCCTCCCTGCCACTTCTGCGCCTGTGCTCTCTCTCTCAAATAAATAAATAAAATCTTAAAAAAAAAATCGGGAAGCTTACATGAGCTCTTAGTTTTTCTACCTATAATTCTGAAATTCCAAAATGATGACTTTTGTATAGCTCTTTTTTCATTATTAAATGCTGAACTCAGTTGATCCTTACCCTTTAAAACCTCTGTCTCTAAGTTTGGAGAAATCCACCAAATTATTTCCATAGTGATTTCTTCACTGTTTTCTCTTTCTGGAACCCCAATTATTTGTATCTTTAACCTCCAGGACTTTGTCTTTTTGTTTGCCTTTCCTTTTATCTTTTGTATTGCTTTGGTTTTTAGAGATTTACTTAACTTTATACCAATTTTCAAGTATTTGTAGGTTCTCTGAATGTTTCTTTTTGTAGTGTCTTGGTCTTGTTTTCCTGAGGCTATTAATGGTAGGTGGGTTTAAAGGGTTTTTTTGTTTGTTTGTTTTTAAGTTTCTGTAAGTAGAATCAATTTTCTCAAACTGAGTTTTCTTATTTTGTCTATGACTTTCATATTATATGCTCTAGTGATGCTTCACACACACTCACAAGTGAGATAGAAGCTCAGTGCACCTGGGAAGGGATTGGCAACTCTGGACTTTTCTGTTGGGTAAATGTCTTGGCCATTTTGTCAGAGAGTTTTCCATTGTCAGAATCTTAAGATCTTTTCTCTTGGGCTAGATTCTACTCTCCTGTCTATAGACTATAAGCTTAGTTGCCAGCACATTGGGAACTAACTAAGGGAAGAAAGCAGAGTCTCAGTCAGTCTGTGATCCTTCATTTAATCTTCTTGTTTCCAACATGGTTCTGCTCTCCATTGTGCCTGTTGTTCTCTAGCCCACAGTTCTCTGTCTTACACTTTGCAGAAATCATACTTCCAGTCTTCTCTTGGGGCAGAAAAAAGGCAGTCCACCTGATACAAAGGATTGGAAAGGGTCTCCTTAAATAATCTTTGAACAATTTTCCTATTTCTATTTTTCAGCCCTACCCTCATGCCAGTTTTTAGATGTATACGGAATCACTAATTCCTGAGCCTTGAAGGGACAGGAGGGTTCTGTATATTTAAGTGGCATTATTCCATGGCTTTCTGCCACTACCAGCTTAGGACTCAACTTCCTCAAGTCTACCAAATCTTTTTCCATCTTATGGCTTTCTAGCTTTCATTTTTAAAAATACTGTCTTCTCATTTCTATGTCTTTGTATTTTTATATTATTAAAAATCATTTTACTATAACTTTACTAAGTTTAAGAATAAGGAAGAGAGTAAATGCATGTGCTCATTTCTCCCATCTTCATCTGGGAATCAAACAACTGCTTCTCCAATCCAGCCCTCTGCCCCCCACCCTGGCCCTCAACTTTATTGAAGTATAACTGACAATTAAAATTGTAAGATATTTAACATGTCCATCATGGTGATTTGATATACATATATATTGTGAGTGGATTCTTACCATCTACTTAATTAACACATCTATCACCTCACATATTTCTTTTTATTTTTTATTTTTTTGGTGAGGACACTTAAGTTCTATTCTCTTAACAAATTTCAATGATTTAACACATTGTTATCTATGGTCACGACTTTTTCTATTAGATCCTTAAACCTCATTCATCCTATAGCTAAAGTTTGTACCTTTTTACCAACTTTCCCTATTTCCCTCACCCCCAAGCTACCATTTTCCTATTCTCTGTTTCTATGAGTTTGACTCTTTTTAAAAATTTATTCCACATATAAGTGATACCATGCAGTATTTGTCTTTCTCTACCTGTTTATTTCACTTAGGGTAATGCCTTCCAGTTTTACCTATGTTGTTGCAAATGGCAGACTTTCTTTCTCATGGCTGAATAATATTTCACTGTATGTACATAGCACAACTTCTTTATCCATTCAACTATTGATGAAAACTTAGGTTGTTTCCATATCTTGGCTGGTAATTGCTTCTTGTTGATAGGACCAAATAAACACAGTGTAAAGAGTTTAAATAAACTTGTCTTACTTGTGCCCTTTTTTGTACATGGGGCAGAATGAGAGGAGTATCACACAGTGGTATTTGTTTCATAGGATTTATTACAAGTTCATCAAGAGAGCACAAATAGCATTACTCTAGAGTTCTGTATCATATATTTGAATATTGTTTTCCAGTTCTCAAAGTATTTCCACATATTTATCCTCTTTTGTCCCTGAAAAAACTCTAAGAAATAGACAAGGCAGGTGTTACTATTCCCATTTTACAAATGAGGAAACTGTAACTCACAGAGATTGAATTACTTATCCAGGAAAGTCCAGCTTAGTGGTAGAGATGAGACTCAAACCCAGGCCTTAAAAGGCCAAAGCTAATGCTTTTCTTTAGGTCTATATTTTCTCCAAGTGGTAATATTTCTGCTTTTATAACCAGAATGGTGTGTGACCCAATAGGATTGCATCCATTTCCCACATAGTGCCCAGATTGGCCCATAATGGTCTACATTGGTACCATCTGTGGAGGATTAAAGAATCATAAGATTTTTGGACCCTAACTCCAAGAGATTCTGATTTATAAGGTCTGGAGTGCGGCCCAAGAATCTGGGCTTTTTAAATAGCTCCCTAGATGACACTGGTGTGTAGCTTGATTGAAAACCACTGCCCTAAAGGGCCTGGAAATCGTCTAGAGTGGTCCCCCAGTTTTGAAGGTGGGGATAATCAAATGCCAGTTCTCAGAATGTAACAATTTAGCTGTCTAGACAGCAGCCATCCCAGCCTGCCACAGTCTAAGCTAATAGTTTCTTCCCTTCTGCTCCTCCCTGTGGCCCTTGGCAGAGCTCACTTCTGTCCTCATTACCTGGGCTGCCCACTCACATCATGGAGACTCCCTTGCCAGTTCCCTCGGCCACTCCATTTCAGCTTGTGGGACTTCAGGGACTCAACTTCCTGAAAAAATTAAATTGAAAAACGTCCTCCCCAATAACTTAGGACCTCGTGTGGAACTTAGCTCTCCTAGGAGCCAGAGGGAAAGGATAATAAGCAGCTGTACTTATCTGATTGGGAGCCCCAGAAATGCTATTCCTGGCTCTCAGGTGGCCTTCTAGCGGGAAAATATAAACTACAAATACCTTTAGGTCAAAAAGGGAGTATCTTGGCATCATAAGCAGGTATATGTATATGAATGCACAGTAATACACAGTGGAGGAGGCCTCTTTTCTAGAACCTGAAGGTCCCTGAGCTAAAGGAAGTTAAAAGAATGAACAGGGAGAAAGAGAACTGTATAGCAAGAGCCTCAGCCTTTTATTTACCACTGAGAGTAAAAGAAGACTGAGCCATTTGGCAGGCCAATGGGAGAGACCAACACACATATTTTAGCATGAGAGACAAGAGCCCTTCTGGGAAAGAATTGCCCTAAGGAAGGAGTTGATACATGAATTTGTAAACAGTAACTCAGCCAGCAGAGGATGGAGATGACTTTGAGTACCGTGTGAGGTCCTCACCAGATCAGACAGGTATGACCCAGAGTATCTACAACTCCACAGGAGTTTCTTAAGGAATTTCTTCTACATAAGTCATTTTGCTCGTAACACAAAACCTCAAACTCCTAGCCAAGCAGATGGCTTGGAGTGGAAACCTAACCCAAGAGTTAGGCTAAAAGGAGAATGTGAGGAAGCCTGGTACAAGAGTTCTCAAATAGGGAAGGAGAAATTAAGCCAGTCTGATTCTTCAAGAAACTTATTTAATCAAGGCAACAAATATTTTTTGAGCACCACCTATGTGTAGACGTTTTATTGTTTTTTTTAAAAAATTTTTAAGTTATCTCTACACCCAGTGTGGGGCTCAAACTTACAACCCCGAGATCAAGAGTCTCATGCTCCCCTTACTGAGGCAGCCAGACACCCTGACATTTTATCTTTAAATTTTATTTAACAAATGCTTCTACTGAATGTATTCTGTGCCAGACACTAATATTTTATAAATATAAATTTACTTAATTGTCATAACAACCCTGTAAGTTAGCTGCTATTATCATCCCCATTTTGAAGGTTAAAAAAAAAAAACCCTCCGTGCAGAGAGAGCCTAACTAACTTGCCCCTAGGCTATACATTTATTGTGGTAGAGCCAGTCTTTTAAGTTCTGTGAATATATCAATAAACAAGAGACCAAAATTCATGTCCTCATCAAATTTATTTCTACTGATGATTTTGGCCTGGACATTTGGAGAATCAGTGGTACTGGGAAGAGAAACTAAAAAAATCAAATGGTGAAGGCCAGCAGTAAAAGCCATGTGGCAGCAGAGGCCTTAGCAGGAAGTGTGAGGGAGGTGGTTGCAGATGATAGAAAAAAATTAAAGATCAATGAACTCAGGGTTCATACGGGTCCAACAGAATAAAGACGTCCCAAGAACATTCCTGTTCCCAGCCATATTCATATCCATGAGGCCCAGAATCTTCTGAGAGCCCCGTGGGGCCCAGCTCCAGGGCTGCATTTTGGATCCTCTTAACCCTGCAATAAAACCACCACAACTGAAGTAATCTGAGGGGATTTTTGTTCTTCACATTTTTCAGAGCTCCCAACATTCAGCCCTGTGGAGCCCTAACCCCTCACAAAAGCAAGGACTATAAGAAACAAGACCAAAAAAAGGCAGTGTACACAAGTCAGCCTCCTTGACAGGTTAAGCATATGAAGTTGCACTATGAGAGGAGCACAGACACAGGAGACACCAGGACGGGGTGACAATTCTTCCTGCTTCAGGGAAGTGTGGGGCCAGCAGTTGAGGTCACTGGGTGTCAAGCTCAGCTTAGAATGGTGGTAGCTGTCCTAGCGCCACAATCCCCAACCTCAGGCAGCAGCGGGGCCCCAGTATAACCTGACTGCATCTCCGACATTATAACAGTGGCATCACCCACACTGGTTTCTGGGCATAATGTGGGGGTAGCTTCAACATTATCAACAGGACACAGAAGAAAGGCCCTCTCCCTCAGCCTGGAGGGCAGTGACGGCTGAGAATGCTGACGTTCTTGAAGTCATACTGGAGAACAAAGGAAAATGGCAGTTACCATGTGGAAACCAAGAGGATTTATTTATGAGCACGTCAAGATGCTCCTTGGGGACTCTCAGAAATAATTGGGAAGCACTTGATAGGAGAATGCAATATTGCAATAGCATCTTATACTTAAGACAAAAGTATGCTGTTTTTTAGATTTTCACTGAGAACCCATTTAAAAATTCAGGCTGATGAAACCAAGGGGAACAAAAATAATTCCTTTCTTTGATTTTCTGTTGCCTCACCTTGGTCAATGCTGTGCTGCACAGGGAAGGTGATGTTTACTAAGGCTGTGCCAAATCCCCTTGGTCCTCATTCTCACCTCTGCTGTGTCTCAGGAAGCCACATTCCAGAGCACTGAGTCAACGCTCACCCTGGTGGGGAACATTCAGCAGGAAGCTTCAGCAATCCTGATGCAAGTTGGAAGAGTTTCTTGGCAAGGGCTGGCTCACTGGAATGCAGCCCATTAGGCAGGAAAGGTGGCAGTAGTTGTAGAATCGTAAGCTCTTCAGAGCTGGAAAGGTCCATAGGGATGGCCTGTCTCATTCCCTCACATCACAGATGGGGGAATTGAGAGCAGTGTTCTGTGACTCTCTGCAGGAATTTCATGCGACCATGCCCTTCCCTCATATCAAGCTGTACCAACTCCTCCTGCTCCCCCCAAGATGAGTGCCAACCCTCCCAAACACCTAAGCAAATTGGTTTTCTCATCTCCCCTCTTTCTTCCACTTGAGTAAGATAATACTTGGGAAAGCTTATTGTTGACCAGAAACACTAACCTAAGTCAGGTGGGCTATGTAGTTTTGTAGTTTTGCACATGAAGCAAGGACTCCTGAGGTTGTAAGAATGAAGATGAAGGTGCAGATGATGAGGATGGTGATGGTGGTGATGATAAAGAATAGTAACACTAATAACAGTTAGCAGCTCCCACTTTTAAAGCTGGGCAATATGTCAATTACTTGATATACATTCTCTCACTGAATGCCTAACATCACTGTCAAGAAATAGGTATTATTATGCCCATTGTACTGATGGAGAAACTGAGGTTCAAATGTCAAGAGACAAACACCAGATCACAAAGTTACTGGTGGTAGAGGGAAGCTTTGTACCCAAATCTGCATGACTGTAAAGCCCATCCCTCCTCACCTCTTGTTAGATGTTGCTCAATATCCACTTTTTCATCTCAGAAAGGGAGGGAGGTCAAGTGTCTAAGAAGCTGGGCCACACTGGGCTGGGAGAGTGTTTCTAACTTAGTCCTTAGTTCTTTGTAACTGGTTCCCACTGGCCCAGTCCCTTTGCCTCCCCCCAAACCCTGCCACCTCCTTGAAGGTCCGACATTATGTTTGTCTGGGGGAAGAAAGCCTGGCAACTCAAAAGCCTTCTTAAATTATAAAAATATTAGTCTCTTATTCAATGGAGGGAGAAAACCTAGAGGCAGAAAGAGGCCTAGAGAATCAGTCTTGAAGAAAATCAAGTCAACCACATTTCCCATCCTATTCATTTTCTAACCCATTGAAATGGGATTCTAATTGCATAAAACAACTAATTTTGTTCATTAAGGTTCAATTAAATTAATCTGAAATTCAGGATAATGGCACTGTTGAACAGCCATATTAAAGATGAAACATAATCTCTCTTGACTCCATTTCCTTTGACAAAATAAAGTTCAGCTACTAATGAGCTCGTGCTACAAGGTCTCTTTTATAAACGGCAACAAAGGGTGCAAATTTGTGAGCAGCAATTTTTATTATCATCAACAACCATTTCTTTTGTTATCAAAATATGCAGAAATTATTGTGGGGCCTTTTTTCTCATTCTGGCTTTGATGGGAGGAGGCATTAAATAAATAGCTTCATAATCATATCACACTGGAGTCACACAGTGAGAGCCTGCAGGGGGTGGTCTCAAAGCCTTGATGCAGGGCATTCTGTGGACTAAGCAGACATTTCAATTTTTGGCTTTTAAAGACCTCAGATAATCCCTCCCCTAGAGTCCAAATCTCTGTTTCAGGGCAAACAAGAAGCATTTCTCCCTACCTAGGTAGCCTAGCCCATGCCTTTTTCTGACCTAAGGAAGAACCTGCGCTCTAGAGTCAGGGAAGCAATGGGCAGCCTGTCTAGGTAGTTGAGTCAGCCTCTGAGAATGAGCCTTCCCACCCTCTGGTGATAACTGGCCCTTTCTATTGGCAGCCACCAGAATGGCTCCATGCCACCATTTCCCTCCTCAGGGCCCTGCTGTGTTCACAGTTAGCCTCAGTTGGCAGAATGTATGCCCCTGGTCAGCAGTTCTGAGACTTTCAAGCCTGGTAATATTAACTTACTATCTGAACCTAAGACAAATGCCATCAGTCCCCAGCCCAGTGACAGCATAAGTCTGCGTGGCATTCAACCAATCAAGTGGCTGGCATTCAATCAAGCTTAGTGAGGGTCTGTTATGTGCAGGGGATCTCAAGGAATATGGAGATGAATAGGGCCCTATATAGCAGGGGGTGAATAGTGGGTATAAAATAAGAGGTCCACATCTTTATCCAAAATCCATAGGGCTAGATTTATTTTGTGTGAGTTCAGAAGTTTTAGTATTTCAGAAAGGAAATTTCATACCTACTATCCCATATTATCTAACACCCAACATGACTATCCTATAGTGGTATGTTTGAATATTCATATTAAGTGAGTTAAAGAATATAAACAGCCTCCTATCAGTTCAGGTCAGGTCAAGTTTCCTACTAAATGACTTAGGAGTTATAAAAAATCTTCTAGAGCAAAAGAATAGCCACCCAGGAGAGGAAAGGGCCCTGGAAGGGAAAGGGGTAACTAGATCATCCGTAATATTCCTGCAAGGGGCCAAGTTGCAGTGAATTGAGAGAACTGACCTCTATGGAGGGCCTGCGGACTGACTGTAGGGTATGAAAGTCCCATTAGTGAACGTGGGGCCAGGGATTCATCTTTCTCCAAAGAGCTGCTGCAAAGGGCTGTGCTCTAGTGTTCCCAATGGCTATTGGAGCTGAGGGTCACGCTCCCCCACAGTCTCCTGGGCCCCACCTTCAAGGGCAGCTCTGTGGCCAGGGTGTGCCTTCCCCCTTTGTGGTCTGTCTTCCACTAAGAAGACCCACATGACCACCACCACACTCACAAACCTGGCCAAACCAACCTGGCAAATCTTCATTTGGCCAAGTGTGTGTCCTCTTCTCAAATGGGTGAGTATATTAAATAACATGTCCAGAAGAACCCTTCATACTCAAAATACAGTCTCATGAAAATATTCTTAGGCCTCTCAGTTTCAGAAATGTTCTTTAAAACACCATAATATATGAAGACAGAATGAATACCACTGAATTAAAACTAAGTAATTCTGGAATTAAGGAGTAGTGATGGCTGCACAACCTTGTGAATATACTAAAAACCACTGGATTGTACATTTTAAAAGGGTGAATTTTATGCTATATGCACTATCAATTTATAAAAAAACTAAATAGTCAAAAGAAAAAAGTTGATTCAGTGAAATGACTTTCAGCTTCACTCCACTCTCATGACCATACCCTGAACCTTATCAACACTTAACTGTATAAATTATAAACGAATCCTTCTTCCTCTGCCCACTGCTTCTGGTCTTGAAAACCTCTCCTCCTCTCATCCTCTGCCAGGCAATTTAGCAGTTGTCTTAGTTTCCCATTGATAAACTGCAACATACTTAGTGGCTTACAATAACACAGTGTATTTTTTTTAACTTTCTGGAGGCCAGAAGTCTGACATCAGTTTCACTGGGCTAAAATCAAGGTATCAACAAGGCTGTTTCCTTACAGAGGCTTTAGGGGAGAATCTATTTCACTTTTTCCACCTTCTAGTAGCCACCCACATTCCTTGGCTTCTTGGCTCCTGCCTCTGTCTTCAAAGCAGATCACTTCACCCACTTCTTCCTTCAACATGCCTGCTTTTCAGTCTCTGAACCTCTTGCCTCCCCCTTGTATGGACCCTTCTAATTATATTGGGCACATCCAGTTAATTCAGGATAATCTCCCCATCTCAAAATATTTAATTTAAAAGCAACTATGAAGTCTCTTTTACCATGTAATGTAACATATTCACAGGTTTTGGGGATTAGACTGTGGACATCTTTGGCAGGGGGGAGGGTATTAATCCGTGTTTTATAGCCATCCACTTCCTACATCCCTTTATTTTCTCCCAGTCAATTCCCTCTTGACATCAACTACCTTTCTTTTTCAACCCAGACTAATGGGGAGGAAGAAACTATTCTCTAGCATCTTTAATTCTCTTATACCCTTTTCCATACACCAAACCCACTAGAAAGCTCCTTCCCGAAACAATTCTATAATCTGCCTTTTCTGCTCTTTAATCAAGAATTAGTCTCCGTGGATGAAATCTCCTTTTCTGTGTGTAAGACCAACCATTCTACCTCTGCTCTCAATCTCTTTTCGTTCTTTCAGGATTCCTCCATCAATTGTTCTCTTTAGAGCTTCAATTTCTAGACCCCTGCTGTTAGCAATAAATTATTTTCTTTCATCTTAAAGAAAAAGTGAGGATTCTTCATTCTGGGTAAGGGGGAGAAGACTTAGTTCTCCCTACTCCTCCTGGCTAAGTATAACTAAAAGTCATGGAGATAATAGAACAACCATAAGAAGACTATGAAATGTTGAAAGAAGCAAGAAAACTACCTAGGGGCTTCAGGATCTAAGAACTGCATAGGAATGTGTTCTCTGAGTTTTCTTCTTATCTCCCATATATCCTGGACTTGGAAATGGAGGAGTCTGAAAGCTGGAACCACCAACAGGCACAGGGGAAAAAACCAAACCAAAACAAAAACACTTAAAACTTGCTCCCTATAGTCAAAGGACCCAGAAAGAAGCAGCATAGCAGGACAAAATCCTTTCTGACAATATTGTACCCCAATCAAACATAATGAATGGTCCCTGCCTGCATAATCTCAGGAGAGACCAAATGGAGAGTTTGGATTTCTGTCCCTCACATGGTGGCAGCAAGTGAGCTGGGGTGGTACTCCCCCCTCAGCCTCAGTGTTGTGCTGGTGGAGACCGAGTGGGGAATCTGGACTTCCACCTCTGTCCCCTAATTACCGAAGCCTGGAGGTGCTGGGTGGCATTTCTGTCCCTGTTAGCATGCTATCAGTGGGGTCTGAGTGGGCCTTCCCAATAGCAGGAGGCTGTGTTCCTCACTTTTTCAACCAGAGAATGGAAGGGTAACCTTAGAGAGCAGAGATCTAGAGAAAGGAATTCTATAAATATGCACAAGAATTTGCTGACTGACTCATACATGAAACTGATTTACATTAACTCACCAAAAAGTCTGAGAACTGAACTAATGTGTGGAATAGTACCCTGGTTTGCAGAGTGGCCTCTCAGTAGCACACAAACAAAGCAGATCAGAAGAGCTCTGAAAACTGAATTGTCATTGGAACCACAGCCCACAAAAGTAGGCCAGGACCTAAGCACTAAACCAAAACAGGGTGACCGCTGGCAAAAAGAAAAGATTTAAATATAATCCAAAGTCTTCTAACATAATATTCAAAATGTCCAGGTTATAACTGAATCATTTGTTGTGACAAGAACCAGAAGAATCACTTGAATAAGACAATCAACACACAGTAATACCAAGATGAATCAGATGTTGGAATTATCTGACACAGATTTAAAGTAGCCATCAGTAAAAAAAAAATAAAAAAATAAAAAAATAAAGTAGCCATCAGAAAAATGCTTCCATGAATAATCATGAACTCTTTTGAAACAAATGAAAAAATAGAAAATTTCAGTGAAGAAGTAGAAAATATAAAAGAGAACCAAATGGGAATTATAGAGCTGAAAAATACAATAACCAAAATAAAAAATTCATTCAATGAGCTCAATAATAGTTTGGAGAGGACATCATTAGAACTTACCCAAACTGAACAGAGAGAAAATAGACTTATCCTCAGTGGGGGTGATGGGTGGCTCAGTCGGTTAAGCATCTGCCTTTGGCTCAGGTCATGATTCCGGGATCCTGGGATCGAGCCCCGTGGTGGGCTCCGTGTAGAGTCTGCTTCTCCCTCTCCCTCTGCCCCTCCCCCTGCTCGTGCTCTCTCTCTCTTGCTCTCTCTCTCAAATAAAATCTTTAAAAATTTTTTCATTTCTTTAAAAAAAAAAAAAAAGATCAGGGACCCATGTAAGAACAACAACAAAAGACCCAACATTTCTGTCACTGAAGCCCAGATGGAGAGAAGAGTGTGGAATTTAAAAAAATATTCCAAGAAATAATGACTAAAAATTTCCCAAATTTGGTGAAAGGCCAAGAAGTTAAACAAATCCCAAATGAAATAAACCCAAAGAAATCAAAGCCAAGACACATTATTGTCAAGCTTCTGAAAACTAAAGACAAAGAAGAAAATCTTGAGGGAGAAAGGGGAGGGGGAGAGACTGAGGGAGGAGGGGAAGTGGGAGAAAGAAGTAATGCCTGTCCAACAGGGAACACCAGTTTGAATGTTAATCTCATCTGAAATCACTTGAAATGCTCTTACCAAGGTCACTATTGGCCTCCTAATAAACAATTACATGATCTTACTTGGACTCTGCTGCATTTTCTCTCTGTCAACCACTCCTCCTTTTTGGGAACACTGTCTTCCCTTGCTGTCTGGGACATCAGAGCATCCTGGTTTTCCCTTTCAGTGCTCATTCTCAGGCTCCTCTTTTTCTACCCATCTGTTTAGCTCTTCCAGGGCTCTGACCTCTCTCTTCTCATTTGTTGTCCACTTGACACAAGACATGCTCTCTCTCACAGTTTTGTCCACTGTTCACCTAGATTTAAGTCAGGTTTACTGAGGTGCTATTTATATCTAGTAAAATCCACCTATTTCAGCGTTCAGTTCTATGATTTTTGACAAACATATAGTCCTGCTACCACCACCACAATCAAGAAAAAGAATATTTCCTCCACCACCCCCCAAAATTCCTTCATGCCCCACTTTGTTGTCCGTCCCTCCCCCACCTCCAGTCCTTGGCAAGAACCAATCTTTTTTCTGTCTCTACAGTTTTGCCTTTGTCAGAAGGTAGATTCCATGTATTTTTAAACATCTACCATTAAAAATGATGTCTTCCTCTTTTATACCTCTAGTGCTGTCTTCTGGGCTTCAAAGTTGTCTATCCAATGTCTTTTGTTTGGGTCATGTTTAGAATCCTTTTTTCTTCATGCACCAAGAAGGTTAAGGGATTTAGAAGTTACTTAGAGCCTTAGTTTCCCCCCATGAAAGTGGGTAATGTTACTTTGTTGATTTCTTGGGGGAGGTTAAACAAGGTAAATAAATGCCACTAAGGAGCTTACCAGGCTTGGTATTCACAACAGATACTCAAGACATCGTTAATATCATCTGCTCTTAATGAAGTTCAATTTCTTCAAGGGTCCTGCACCTACTGAGGATGGAGTGTGACATTTCTGAGTGGTTAGTCCACTTGCTGGAGAGGTCAGGCCTCCTCAGAGGCCAGGACTCCTTCTCCCCACCAGTCAGTGCTATATGTCTCTAACAACACACTGGGCAAAAGCATGAGTAACATTTGCAATAACTGCAAATCTTAATTCTCAGAAAGAGTTTGTAGTACAATTGAGTTTTGCAACCAACCAATTACAATTACTTCATGTAATAAAAATGCCTCTAGTTAGCTTCAAGTTTATGAGGCTGATTAATATCTGAAATAGTTTCATTTCAGATCCCTTTTACTTAAAGGCAAAAAAAAAAAAGTGCACAATGTTACTTTGCAGCATATACTACTCTAATATGATACTCATAAAACCTCCCAGTCATTAAAAGTACCATACACATTTCAGCTCTGTTTCACATTGGATGGGTACAGGGAGAAGTGACCCATTCACTCCTACATCTTTTTGTATTCTGAGTCTACATGTTTTCATATACTATTAGCCAGTAGCAATTTATAATGTATTCCAAGAAGCCATGTGATATTTTACTGGATGCTTCTTCTCAATTTCTCTCTAGATGAACAAACAAAAGTACCATAATAAAAGTAAACTGACAAGAATCACACTGTTCTCATTCCAAACACACATAAAGGAACTAAAATGTTGTGAAATATGCCAGGCAGTTTTTATTAATCCTCTAACCTCCAGAGAAAGGGCTTGCCATTAGATTTACATTAGAATTGTCACAGCTAGCAATTTTTTTAATACCAGAAGCTAGCCTTCAACTGATTTCATGCTACACATACACACTAAAAATGCAGTTAGTGTAACGCAAAGAAATTAAAATTACAATTGAAGTGTCATACAGTAAGTGAGAAAGCTTTAACGATCTGTCTGGTCATGGAGCTAATAATGACTTTATGCAGAATGCAGTGAAACAAAGGTGTCTTTCTCAAGAGCCATTGTGCATCTGTGGCCAGCACTGTTTTGCTGAGGCCGTATACAGCTGTGCTTGGTTATAGGAACGTGAGTTAAGTGAGCCTATAAAAAACAGCTGTATTTGAGATCACATAGGACTCTGCACATTTCCTCCCTGTGGCAGCCAATCAGAAATCTTGCTGACAGGCAAACGTGTACAGAAGGAATGATCCTATTTAGATTAATTCTTCTTAATGCCTTACACAGGCCTACTTCCCTGGCATATCGTGGAGAAGGCAGGTCAGCTCCATTCAAAACCTGGAGATAGAAAAAACAAGCTTGATTACTTGATAAAATATATGACGATATTGGTAGGGAATGTGGAGTGCTCAATCCCTGTAAAAGTAAGACTGGTGGGCTCTTCCCCAGCTCTGAGTTCAGGCATGAGGCACTCCGGAAAAAGAGCCCTCAGCCAGCAGGTGGTCTGGAGAACTGAGATTTAACTGTGGTTCTGTTATTGCAGTTTCAGTTCTGTACTCTCTACCCAGTAACATGATACATCCTCACTCTTTGCCATGAAACTTTGAAATGCCCTTGAATCCCTGGCTCTGAGCTTTGGCCCATAGGATGTTAACCAACACCACAGAGTGGACTGAAATGTTGCTTACTTGGCTGGGCTCATAGGCTCTTCGGCCTCTACCACTGACATGAGAAGAATACACCTGAGCTAGCACACTGGGTCCAGTGGGATGATGGGAGACATGTGGAGCAGACACGTGAGCTAACCCAAGCCAAGGTCAGCACAGCTGCCGAGCCAAGCCCAGCTCAGGCCAGCCAACCTGCAGGCCCATAAGCAAAACAAGTGCTTCCCATGGCTGGCCACTGAGATTTTGCAGTTGTCTGTAATGTAGCGTGATTGTGACCATAGTTAACTGAAGCAGTCACTAAGGACTCTGTGACCCTGGGCAATCTCTTCCCTGCCTGTCCTCCACAGCTCATCTATAAAGTGAGGGAAGGGACTGGAGGGTCCATGCAGCCTTTTCTAAAAGTAACTGGGGACCAAGAAACCTGGGATGAAAAAAGCTCCAGACTCTAGGTGCTCAGAGTTCTTCAAGGCCCAGAAGAAGCTGAGGGAAACACTTCAGTTGGCCCTGTGGGCAGGCAGAGGAGCCTTTATGCCCAGTGACATGTCTGAAAGGTCTGGCAATGTGTCCAGTTATGTAAAAAGTCTGTGAACGAAGAAAGGCCTGACAAACTTTTTAGACAGCTCCTAAAGAAAACTTGTTTTTCTGTTGATTTAAACATAAACAAAAAAGTCAGAAGCAGAATTGGAGAAAAAGGAAATCTTTATTTTTAAACACTAGTACATTTTCAGGCTGTTTTAAAAAGGAAAAATCATATTAGTTGAAAACTATGCATCAAAGCATATTTATTTAAACTCTAATTTTACAAACACATAATGAAAGAAATATAGTTTATAAATATCTACTCAGAATATTATGAAAAAAAAGTGTTTAAAAATAACAGCCCCAGATCTCCCTCTTTAAATATATAAAATTCCCATACAATTCATAAGAATTCTTTCTCAAGAGCCAAAAATTTCACAAAGGCCAACAACTCAGTTCTCATCAGACACAATCAAAAGTAACAGGGATATAAAAAAATGTAAAAGTTCTGTACAAGGGAAATTACAGATAGCACACGGGTAAATCTCATTACCATACAGGCCATTTGTGTTTTAAAAATGTTTTATAAAAACTGCCATTTAAAACAAATAAGTGAGAGTCCTTCCCTGACTGTGGAAATTATATAAATTATCAGCCTCTTACCTGGGTATCGAGGCTCCCACTTGCTGGGGTTGGGGAGAGAAGTGTCCATGTGTTTCCTGACTAAGGGCCTAATTAGGCCATAGGTGAGGACCCACCTCCTCTGCCAGTGGCTCTTTTTGGTGGGTGATTCACTATTATTTCCTTTCACTTAGACAAATTCTTTGGGATCACTGAACACAATTGCTCACAAGTGAAAGCAAAACTAGGGGAGGACTTCAGATTGTTGTTACCAATTAATAACACTTGTAATCTGTGGTCCAGGTGACCAAACTCTGAAAAGCCTAATTTTCCACTGTCAGACACATACCCTGTCACCTACCCCAGTGAAACACATCACACGGCCCCAAGGTTGTCCCTTCATCTTTCCTTTTCTGGCCCACGTTGCTCTGTTGCCTGTAGCAGCATATGCAGGTTATTGTCTCTTCTGACATTTTTTCTGAAAAGAGCTCTTCAAAAAAGTGCGGTACACAGGATCATCCACATATTCATTCTTAAACCTGGAGCTCAGCACTCTTTGTCTCTTTTTCTCCCCTTGGATTATGTCTGCTCCATAAAATGTGTCTTCAAATCGCATATCAGAGGCTGTGGACTAGAAAGAGCCAGCGTCACGCTGCGGAAAGCATGGCATTTGACCATAACAAGAATGGACAAAGATCTGATCTAGCCAGCTCAGGGTGGCGTGCAGAGGCCTGGCCACTAGCCCAGGATTTGGGGCCTCCCACCTGCTCCATCCAGGCTCCTGCTTCCATGTAGCCCCAACTTTCTTCAGGATCTCCCACCCCCAGCAGAAGCAGGACGAAAGTCTTCTCATTTAAATCTCCCTCACTTGCCATCTCCCCTCTGGCTCTTGCCCAACCAGGTTTTTGACAAATCTATCAACAGTCATCTCTAATTCACCCCACTTCTATTTACCTCTGGGCCTTCCCTGAAACTGTCCTTGCTTCAGTCCAGTTCCTATGACACTTTTTCACCCTAAATGTATTTGACGATTCTGTCACCTAAGTATTGCTGGAATTGCTGTCTTCTCTGACACTTTATAAGTCCTTCCTCCTGCCTCTCTTCTTCCTCTGGCTGCTTACTGTTGATGTCTCTGGGGTTCTCCTTTTTAACTATCTGTTCAACTCTGATGCTCCTGATGTTTTGCATTTCTCCTCTGCACATATGCTCCCTGAGCCCTCACACCCACACTCCTGGCTTCAATTCCTACTTCTTCTCCAAGGATGCTCACATCTCTCACTCCAGTTAAGACCTCCTGTGCACAGGCCTGCATGTCCAACTGCTCAGCAGGCATCTCAGAGAACTGATCCCAGAGGCACTTCAAATCAACCTGCCCTAAATTGAACTCACAGTCTTCCCTCCCCATTATTATCCTTCCTATATTCCATACATGGCATAGCTATCTCCTATCTACATAGCTACACTGTTTAGAAACCTAACAGTCACTATAAATGTCCCCCATCCCCACCACGTCCAGGTCCCCTTCTACATGTTCCTTGAAGCCCTCCATCCCTTCTTCTTTGTCCCTGCTGGCCTCATGGTACAGGCCTCACATTTCCTCCTCTAAATCACTGCAGCAAATGCTGCACCCCCAGGCTATTTTCTACAGTACCACTAGAAGAAAGTGCTCTACAAACTATCTGATTATATGACACCCTGATTATCATCTCTTCCAATAGCTTTGCTGCCTTTGAAGATGGCATCCAAGCTCTCTAGACCTACATAACTTAGCAAAATCCTACCCCATGTGCTGGTAAGATAGAATTATTTGCAGTTCCTGGCCACACCTTACTGGCTCATGGCTTTCTGTCATTGGATGTACTTTTTCCCTTTGCATGGACACTGTTCAATTTTCTCTGCCACAGGCAAACCTGAGGGCCCTTCTTTTGGTTCCTGTAAGACTTTATGTGTCAACACAGTAGAATGAGGTCAGTGGCAGAGATGAGGGGCAGTTAACTTTCTTCCCACCAGGGATTCCTTGAACCCCTTGAGTGTGAGGATATTAGGCAGTACTGATTTTTACATGTTCTCCACACCAAGCAACTCAGTCACTGCTCAATTAAGTGTTAGCCAGGTGGAAGGAATGTGGGCCTTTTCTGTTATGCTCAGGTAAAGGCTACAGTAAGACACTATTTTTGCTTCCCAATTCCCTACTATTTTGTCTCCTAAAATGCATTTCTAACTGATTTTCACTGAGGTAGATCACTCCAGATGATGTCAATGCACAGTGCATCTCACTGTCACTGAGGCCACCTCCCCTGGTTGGTGACAGAGGCAGAGTCCCAGCTTTGAGGACTTGAAACACATGGTCAATCATGAAGAAGAGATAAACAATGGAACAGTTACAAAGAAGCTTGAAAACTAAAAAATGGACCCAGGTGCACAGCGGGCATGTTCCCCACCAGTTCATGAGATGGTTATCCAGGGTAACAGGCTACCTGCATGGACCCCCAGACACTACCTTGTTTCACTCGGGAAGAAAATAACTAAAAGATTATGGGTTGGTTGGGCACCCTCTGCCATTAGGAGAAAACATTTTTGTTTCATTCATTCTTGGCAAAGTACTTCCTATGAGTAATCTTTCCCTTTTATAAGTGCTAAAGTTATCAAAGGAGAAAATAAAACATCTGTGAAAGTGTTGCCACTGTGTGAGAACAGCAAAAGTCGGCCTCTCAAATACAATAATAAAACCGATTTACCAGCAGCTCTACTTAATTATGCACTGTTGCCATGGTTATTCTGTGAGACAATAAAAGGTAATGGGGCCGTTTCTGAAGTTAGTGGGAAAGAACCCCTGCAAAATCACCGAGGTGGACTGCTGACTCTTTTGAAAAATTTCTTCCCAAGTCAGCGTGTGTCTGGGTGAGCAGAAGTCATTAAAATATGAGGTCTCTTATTTAGCAGTGAGACTGCTAACCCACCCCTCCTTTAAAAAAACAAAAGAGATTTCTCTAACATAAAATATCTTCCATCAATGAGTTTTCCAATTAGATTTGTTTCACCAACTGGAAAAAAAAAATAGCAGTCATAGATAGACCAACCAAGGGCCAGAGCGTTATATACAAACCTGAAGGAAAGGCTGGATTGCTGTAACAGGAGCACATAAGTCTTCGATTCAATAAAAACAGAGGTAGCAAACTGGATTTAGTAACTATGAGCCTTTGTTCCTGAAGATATTTTCTATTAGGTTCAATTGTTTGACATAACAGGTTACACTCAGATAATATATGTGATTTATGTATTTTTTACTGACTCATTTTTAATTAAAAATTCTTCTCTGAAAATTAAAAAAAAAAGTTGGATGTTGGTGTGATCGTTCAGAGAAATGGATCTTCGGAAATTCAGAAGCTGGGTTCAAAAAAGGCTATGCAGGAAGGCAACCTGGTATTGAAGACAAATCTATTATGGAACAAAGAGATTGTGATCTGAGCAGAAAGTAAAAGGCGTTCTTTTACTATGATTAAGAAACAGTATTTGAAATTTACAAGACCCAGCTGGTGCTTAATCACATATGCATTAGAAAGACCTGAGAGACTTAGAGAGGACTACCTACTCCATTCCCCATCCTTCAATCTCTAGGTGAATGAATGAATGAATGAATGAATAGAGGAGGGGGGAGCAAGGGAGGGCAGGGAGAGGAGGGAGAATCTATGGAAGACAGGAGCACAGCATGAGAGGTAGCCATCTTTGGTATCTTGAAGAAGAAGTGGTTCTTAAGAGATTTTTAAGAGGTAGGGCATGGACAGATTTTTTAGATCGTTTTTAGGAATTAACAAGAGGAATATTTGATTTTCTCTTCCCTGCAGTTTATCTGGTGGTTAATCTATTTTCAGGTGTGTGGGTTCCCTATGTGTCACATTTCTCACCGGATGAGTAGCAGAGCTGATACTATCACTCTGCTCTTGATATACTCTGAAAGACCTTCCTCTCAAGGATGAAGCTCAGAAAGTCAGTTGATACCTGGTGCAGTTACCCTGTTCCTAGGACCCCATCTGACTGGAAAAGGAGCTAAATATACAACTGAAGATTTAAGGAATCCAAGGATTTTCCAAATTAAGGTAACTCTATCACTGCAGAAAAGTATATCATAAGCATTCACTGAAAACTAAGGGTGTCATTTATTCTGAAAAAAAATTTCATTTTAGTCAAAAAAATCCCATTCAAATTTCCCTGTTCAGGATTTATTATTTTGCAGATGTAGTAGATGCAATTCTAAATGAGTTAAATTGACTTCATTTCAGGGTCCACTAAATATTTTATGATACAATAATGAAAACTAAGTTATTGTGAATTATATTTTTTAACAACTTCAGTTTTGATTATTTGTCCATGTTTATTTGTCTTTTTAATGGCAATGTATAAAGGTTGAAACTAAAAACATTTTCTTTTTTTAAAAAAACAGCTTTAGTATTCCCACACCTAGTTTTGGGGTTTTTTATTCCTTCAGTTATAAAAGTGAGAGCTTGGTTTAATTATGAACTGACACAACCATTAATGACTTTCTGGAGAGACGTTAATCAATATATGATAAGGCTATAGAAAACCGGACGTTCATTTATACCACGTCCCCTTTAATCTACTACTGAAAACTTCTTTTAATGTTGCTTCTGCTGACAATATTATAAATGCCTGGATGTACCTTTGTATGCTCCTAGTGCCTTGCATAGACTACGTATTCAACAACTATTTTGGTATGCCAATAAGTGTTAGATCATTTGACCTCATTAGAAAGGAAAACAAGGAACCTGCACTGGTTTCCTGTTTGGGGCCAAAGTTGAGGTTTGCCTAAGTAAGGGAAAAGTTGTACTGGCTTTCCTGAAAATCAACCCAAAGGCCTAAGTATGTTTCTCGCTGGGCTTGGGACACAGAGAGAGAAGATGAGACATTCACATGGCCGATCCCTGAGGGGTATTGGCCAGCACTTACAAAACGAGCTTTCACTCTCTTGGGTAATTCTTCATCTAAAGTATAGATATCCTCTCTCTTCATTGCTATCTGGGATCCATCTTCAAATTCAACCTAATGAGAAATAAGACATCATGATATATATATGTATAATATATGCAGACACACACACATATTCATACACAAAGAAGCAGTCACCATTTTTTTTTCAAGGTTCCAATTAACTACATGAAGAAAGGGAAAAAAGGACTCAACAGAACAAAAAAGAACCAGCCAACAACTAAGGAAGGAAGGAGAGCTCTTTCCCTTATCAAACTAAGAACAACATATGTTTTCAAACAGGCCAAAATTCATTTTTTCCAATTTTATTTTATTATGTTATGTTAATCACCATACATCATTAGTGTTGGATGTAGTGTTCCATGATTTGTTGTTTGCATATAACACCCAGTGCTCCATTCAATATGTGCCGTCTTTCATACCCATCACCAGGCTGACCCATCCCCCCACCCCCTCCTCTCTAGAACCCTCAGTTTGTTTCTCAGAGTCCATAGTCTCTCATGGTTCGTCTCCCCTTCCAATTTCCCCCCCTTCATTTTTCCCTTCCTACTTTTTTTTTAACATATAATGTATTATTTGTTTCAGAGGTACAGGTCTGTGATTCATCAGTCTTATACAATTCACAGCACTCACCATAATACATACCCTCCCCATAACACATACCCTCCCCAATGCCCATCACCCAGCCACCCCATCCCTCCCACCTCCCACCACTCCAGCAAATCTCAGTTTGTTCCCTGAGATTAAGAATTCCTCATATCAGAAAGGGGAACCCTCCTACACTGTTGGTGGGAATGCAAGTTGGTGCAACCACTCTGGAAAACAGTATGGAGGTTCCTCAAACAGTTGAAAATAGAGCTACCACACGATCCAGGAATTGCACTACTGGATATTTACCACAAAGATATACGTGCACCCCAATGTTTATAGCAGCAATGTCCACAATAGCCAAACTGTGGAAAGAGCCAAGATGTCCATTGACAGATGAATGGATAAAGAAGATGTGGTATATATACACAATGGAATATTATGCAGCCATCCAAAGGAATGAGATCTTGCCATTTGCAACGACGTGGATGGAACGGGAGGGTGTTATGCTGAGTGAAATAAGTCAATCAGAGAAAGACATGTATCATATGACCTCACTGATATGAGGAATTCTTAATCTCAGGAAACAAACTGAGGGTTGCTGGAGTGGTGGGGGGGGTTAGAGGGATGGGGTGGCTGGGTGATAAGACATTGGGGAGGGTATGTGCTATGGCAAGTGCTGTGAATTGTGCAAGACTGTTGAATCACAGTTCTGTACCTCTGAAACAAATAATGCAATATATGTTAAGAAAAAAAAAAGATAGCAGGAGGGGAAGAATGAAGGGGGGTAAATCAGAGGGTGAGACCAACCATGAGAGACGATGGACTCTGAGAAACAAACTGAGGGTTCTAGAGGGGAGGGGGTGGGGGGATGGGTTAGCCTGGTGATGGGTATTAAAGAGGGCACATTCTGCATGGAGCACTGGGTGTTATGCACAAACAATGAATCATGGAACACTACATCCAAAACTAATGATGTAATGTATAGTGATTAACATAACAATAAAAAATAAAAAAAAGAATTCCTCATATCAGTGAGATCATATGATACATGTCTTTCTCTGACTTATTTCGCTTAGCATAATACCCTCTAGTTCCATCCACGTTGTTGCAAATGGCAAGATTTCAGGGTTTTTTGATGGTTGCATAATATTCCATTGTGTGTGTGTGTGGTGTGTGTGTGTGTGTCTGTGTGTGTATACCACATCTTATCTATCCATTCATCTGTTGATGGACATCTTGGCTCTTTCCATAGTTTGGCTATTGTGAACACTGCAAACAGGCCAAAATTCTTGAAAATTGTCTTGGAATATGTGATATGAAAACTTTATCCTCACCTCCAAAGCAAAAACAGAGAAACAAAGCTGCTGCTCAAATGATTTCTCAGAACATGAGATTGTGGCCAATTTAGCATTAAGACTGGCTGGGCCTGTAGGTACCATTTGTTTCTTTAAGAGGTTCTGATACCGTATGAGGGAGAAATGATATATTTACTCTTATATAATAATCCTCCTAGATAAAGTAATTTCTCAAGTTCTTAGAGAAACTTTAACTTTCAAAACTCATTTTGTCAAACTGAACTCTTCAGCCAGGAAAATCCCAGGTTCTCAACCTCATAACATGTAAACCACAACAATGTGTGAAAACCTTCATCTGAAATGAAAATTTAAAACTTCTTCAAGCTAATGAAATGGCAGCAAATAATTTCATAACCTGTTTTTTCAACATTCTAGGAGATTTTGTCAGAGAAAAGTAAGTGACATTGGCTAACAGAAACCTAGATCATTTGGGGGAAATTCATCAAATGCCTGATTCAGAGTGATTGTTCTTGGTTTAGGTTTAACCACACGTGACCTCTACCAGGAGCAAACAACAAAAGGGATGCAATTAGGACAGAATGTCTAGTATGTTCTAACCCTGAACCATTTATGATATTTTTCAAGTCTCCAAATTGTCTGTCTGAATTCTTTACATGTAAGCTGTAAGAATAGGCTTGTACTTTTGGTTAAAAGGTAAGTGAAACCATGCAGCTACACTATGTTAATAAAAACAACTGCTGGAGTTTAAAAAAAATTACAGTAAGGATAATATATATAATCAAATTTCTTACTCATGTACTGCTCACATTTGACTAAGCTGAAACGATAGGGTGGAATTAGGTCTCGGTCACAGGAGAGCTCCCCCCGTTACTTCCCAGAAGGCTGAGATAAGGAGGCTTCTCTTCCTGGCCTTGTTTTAGCAGAATGGTTTCTTTAATATTTAATTAGGCCAAGGTGTCATCTCACTTATACAATTTGATAGCATAGCTAGAACTACTTGTGCCTACCTTTCCTCTGTTTTAGATAATTTGAAAATTCTGAAAAGAGAGAAAGGCAATTATAAAACTAAAAAGGAGTACGGTGAGATGACCAATCATTCCAGGACCAACGGGTCTCCCGGGACGCAGAACTTTTAGCACTAAAATCAAGGACAGTCCTGAGCAAGCTGGGATGGTTGTTTACCCTAGTTGGGACAGAGCTGAGAGTAAACTCTGGCTCTTCCCTTTACCAGCTGTGTGCTCTTCAACAAATTATTAAATTCATGTAACCTTTTTACTCTCATTCTTCTGGGAGGGTCAAAAAAGTGCATACACTTAGGATATTTAGCACTGTGCAACAGGAATTTTTTGGTTACATCTATTTTTATAAACATCTTTGCTTATTCAATGATGAGACTGAATAATTAGACACAAAACAGAAAATGATCTCAAAAGGGCACTTGGTTTAATGAGGAATTTTAAACTATTTGTACTTGAGAGACAACTTTAATATTAGCCTTAACTTTTTCATTGAGTCTATAAATATGCTTATAGTTCTATGTTGATAGGCCATCATAAATTCAACTGAAGTTAACACACTGATTACTAATTAGCCTGAATTTCAGCATGTCTTCATTATGATACTTTTCATGTAGCTAATAGCTTTGCTACATATAAGATGCTTCACTTTTGCATTTATTGTTTAATTAAATATAATTGTTTTCTTTTGAAATGATGTAGTAAGGACTCTAGGACTCTCCAGTATTACCAGTCTGTCTTATGATTTTTGCCTAATTCTGAACAGTCTGATACAAAGAAGCTCCAGCAACTTAACACTATGACAAAGGGGAAAATAGCTTTTACACACACATGCACATGTACGTGTGTGTGAGTACACACATACAGAACATGTATATAAACGTCCTCCCCTCCCTACTCACCTTAGGCTTTTCTAGACCTTAAAAAATGTTCAAGTTTCCTAAACCTCTTTGAACTCCTTTAATTACACTGTGCTCTAGTTCCTGGTGCAATGTCTTATAATGTACTCTTCCACTGAAGCCCCTGCCCCTTATCGGTCTTTGAACAATTTCTCTGCTGAAACTGGCAGTCTTATCATTCTCAAGCTGTTTTTAACTTAACAGGCCAGAACCTTCTTTTGTCTTCTTTTACTTCAGTCCTCCTGTTTTTACTCTACTGCTTAGCTTGAGAACACTGATTTCTGCCACCATGCTACTGAAAGCACTACAATGTACTGATTCTAATAAATGTGTTCCTTTTTAAAGCCTAAAGGAATATAAATGCACATCTGCCATCCATATTGTTTCCCTTGTTAGAGTTTACTCATTCTCATTTCTGATAGGGATAAAATATTTTCATTGTTTAACTGTATATGTACTCTTCAGTAATATATAGCGTTCCCTAGTGAACAGAATATCCAACCGATTGCTGTACTTTTCATGAACTAAGCACTCCTTTAAGGTTAGGTGGCCACAACTGTGTCAATGCATAATTGATTTAGGTTTGAGGAGACACCCAATGGGGGTATGTCTCTCAGGCAAAAGCCGCCCATTCAGGGGCTGCTGGCTGATGAAGAGCCATCATTGTCTTGGCTTACGGTGAGATAAAGCAGCAAACTGGTCTCTCCCCATATGATGTACACACAAGAAAGCAGCCTACCATCCAGTCGCTTTTGTGGCCTAACTATATTCTTTACAATTAAACCATCCACCAAATGCTATTAGTGTCCCAGTGTTGAACTTGATAATAAAACTCCAATATCTGGGTCGTTAGACACCAAATCTTTGCCTCTTTTATAAAATAAGAGGTGCTCCAAATTCATGTGGCTTATTGATCAGCAGCACAATGGAGATACATCTGCCCTCTGGCTTCTCCTGTCCATCTCAGCAAGCATCTCACACAGGACAGCACTCACCTGGTACATGTGGGCAACATTTGATCCCAGATATTTTGCTCCATAGAGTTTGCCATCAGGCCACTTGACTTGCACAACTTCTCCCTCAGCAGGAGGGCCCAGTTTCACACAGTCACGGCTCTGTGGAAGAAATAGAGACAGGCTTTTCAAGGCAAGTGTCTAAGTGACTGCATTTGGAACTTAGCAAACGATGAACTCCTGGCAATTAAAAGGAGTTATTATCTGTGTTTTATGGATTATGATCTTGCATGGGTGTTCAGGGGAAGAGATATGAGCCAAAGGAGTACTTAAAGATTCAGCCTCCATCATAAAGCTGCAAAGGAGCCACCATAAGCCAAGCAGGAAAAGAAGAGCAGTATTTACATTCGCTACTTGACGAGGAATCATTCAGAGGGTAACTAAAATATGCACGGAAACTCCTTTAGCTGAAGAAGAGACTAGCTCATGATTTACAACACCTGACATTTATACAGTATTTTGCAGTTAATCACATGCTTTAACATACAACTCATTTGATCCTCAATAATCACTCCACGAAGTAGGCAGAGATTATTAATTATCCCCATTTTACTGACAAGGAAACTGAGCCTCCAAAGGGGCTCCTTTAAGTTGTCAGAATCTCTGGAGGAGTGAAGCTGAATGGGAGAATAGTAGGAGTTGGGACACACAGGTGGAATTGGGACGAGAGAGGAACAGAGTGAGGTCCAAGCTGGCAAAACAGCAAGGGAAAAGGAAGGCAAGAAGCACCTGCAGCGTGGCAGGTGAGGCTGGGAGGGGAGTGTGCTGTTTAGCAGGCCTCCTCAGAAGATCCTTGGACCACCCTGGAGAGGCATGCTTCTGCCGGCTGCCCATTAAGTGACCACCCCTCTTCCTTCCACGGGCATCCATAGAGGCACCCATAGCCAGTCTTTTCATTTTATGTCTTCTACTCAACAGTGCCTCCTCCTAAGAGAGTAGATCAGAGCAAAGCCTGTAGTCCATCTTGAAAGGTGCTTTGTTTTTTGGTGGGGAAGGGAGGTAACAGGTCAAATAAAATGTTTTCACAGACATAGTTTGCAAACTCTTAAATTTGTATGTATTGGGTATGACATAGAAAATTTTTAATACAAATGAATTAAATACTTGACCTCTTTGGTAAATTTTTTGCACATTTAGCAATTTGTGTTTTGCTAATACCAATATTTTACGATGGAGGCCAATCTGACTGATCGAAATGCACACTTGACCAATCAAGCTATAAATGCAGAATGGGCATGGTTCTATGGTTTAAATGAGAGGCACACACAGGAAATATTTTAGTTGTTTATGACCAGAAATCCACCATCTATTACTTTTCATTATTAATAGAAATTTTGCATTATAAAGGAGTGGCCATTTTATTGTTGGGTTTGGAGTATACATGAGAGGCTCAGCTATTCATTTTTCTCACTGCAGACTCCCTTCCATCTAAAGCTATGGGCAAAGAAAAATTTGTGTGCTCAGAGGCTCTACCGAATTGACAGTCTGCTCTTAGTTAAATAAAAAGTTTCTCCTTGGCCTCCGTAATATTTGACCTCTGGGCATGCAGAATTGAAAGGGTAGGCTGTAGAAATGTATTCCATATATGCCCCTGGGGTTATCATTTCACCTTGCATTTCCCTTCCAAAAATGCACCTGGTACCAAGAACACTGGAGGGTGCAGCTTCTCTATACATACTATTCAGTCTCCTAGGCTGGGAAGCTACATAGGATCTGGGATAACTGAGCTGAAACCTGGAAGCTTTGGGAAAAGGAATAGGGACAGGGGGAGGGGACACAAGAGTGTGTGTCTTCCCGCTCCTAAAGTTTTCTTCCACATGGAGGAGCTCCACTGGGGTAATGTTCCTGGCTTCTTTTCCACTCTCATTCATCCACTCTTCCAAGAGAATAAGCAATGACTTAATTTTGTTGTTGAGTTCTGAAGGAGATGGCATTTTCCAAACTATGCACCACAGGGCTCTGGGCCACCCCAGCAAACTCACAGGGGCTCGTGGGATATTTTCAGGGGAAACACAGTGACACTCATCGGACACCAAGTCTTAAGCTGTTTAGACCTAAGTTACTTAATAGATTGAACTGCATAAAAAAGATGTGCTGAGATACCCAGCGGATGGGATCCAGTAAAGTTTGGTAACTGTGGCTTTACTCCTCATGTTCCCTTTCCCTTTGGAGCCACCTTGTGGACAGAGAACTCAGGTTCTGCTCTGCCCCTTCCCCAGAGAGGAGCTGGAGGTGTCCTGCACCCCTGTCACTAGGAGGCCTGTCTAATCTGCAGGTCCAGTTTCAGGTTCCCTGTTTGCCCACAGATATAAACCACACACTACAACATCTGCTTTATTAGTAATGAAGAAGATCTTTTCAATCTCCAAATCCTGACTCCATTGTCTCTCTATATTGCTTTTCCTCAGGCAAGATAATTCTATTTATTGGGCCCTTCAATCCCAATCGAAGGAATTCAAGGCCTTGGGGGAACACAGAGGATGCACTCCCTAATTTATTCACCCACCAAATACAACTAAGTAGGACACTTAGGTTCTTACTTTTAGAGATCTAATCTTTGACAGAGATTTTCTAACCTTTAAAATAATTCTCCAAAACAAATCCTGACCTGAAATTTTAAGTACCATATCACCAAAGGTGTGGCAATGGCCATGGAAATGTGGCCTAAGCAAAGTATGAAGATACTTGAGCAATTTATCATAATAATATAGCTTTATGAATAAACTAAACATAAGCAACTTTACCAAGTGAGAAACAATTCTTCTTTAAAAAAAAGATGTTTGAAAACAAAATGTCTGAGATACGGTTTGATATCTGTCTCACTGTCAATTTGCCCTTTACTCACAAGTCTTATTAGGCATTGAAAGTACCTGACCTCAGAGCAACTTACAGCTCAGCCTCTTACCTAACTTTGCTCTGCATCAGTCACAAAAAAATCACTTCATACCCTTTCATGTCAAAATCTAAGAAGGACATTTCAGTTTGCTTTCTCAATCTGGCTTTCAGAATTCTTTTTTTCTTTATTCATAGTAGAAGAATAAAGAAAAATAACCAACTATATAACAACACAAAATCGTTCTGTGACTTTCCTTTCCTCATCCTCCAACAGGAGGCATCCCTCTCCGCCTTGACGGCTACCTTCTCATTCTCTGCCAGGCCAGTTAGCTGGAAGTGGTTTTATTCTGATTTGCATATAACTTTCATTTAGTATTATTCACTATTTACACCCCAGCTACTTTCCAAATGGATTTAAGGCAGCTCATAGTAATACATAAAAAAATGTATTTCTGTAACATCTAGTTTCCTCCATAGAGAGATGATTTCAACACACCAGCTGTCTCAAAATTTTGAGTTTGCCAGAAACTTTCTATGACTACATGGAGTAAAAAACATTCAAACAGGAATGGAAGTAGAAGCATGTAGGCTGAAGAAAAGAAGCTGAAAGGTTTGATATTGAGGTTTTCATGGTCCCTCCAAAGCAGAAGTCACAATGCTTGTCACAATCATTAATCCAGTATCTATTTACTGACCATGCGGGTGAGATACTGGAGGCATGAACAATGTCTAGCTCCCCAAGCTAGGGACAAAGGGCATCTTACCTACACTTGGAGGCCTGTCACACTGAGCTCCATATCTGCATGGCGTGACCACCTCAGGGTCCTTGAAGGGAAATCCATGTGGAGTGTGAGCTTTGGTTGCCATGATCACTTCAACCAGAAAAGAACTTCTATTTGATTTATGGATTGAATAAGATTTACTGACTGAACAAGCTGAATAAGATTTCACGTTTAAAAAAAAAGTTTCTTTTAAATATAAAAAGTCTGAAAAATAGAATCGTGAGGGGATTTAGTTTGTGAAAAGCCCCAGTGAATGGTCTGCCCCCTCTCTTAAAGGCCTTCAGCTGGCTCACATCTCCCGCAGCTGTACACAAGGAGCATAGCTCCTTAAAGTGTGGTCCCAACCACTGAGGCACACATTGAAGATGAAGATTCCAGGCTCCCTTCCCCGCCCCATAGCTCTGTGACCCAGGTGACTTTTTTAAAGCATTCTAGTATTTGAGGTGTATTAAAGGATGTAAAAGGCTAACGAGGTCTTTCCTAATGCAGTTCTTAGTGTGTTGCTGGAGCAAGTAAACACCTTTGCTGGAAAATTATATGCATTAAAACCTTGACTAATGCATTTTTCCCAGTTGCTGTCTAGACCCTCAGAAGCAGTTTGGCTTCCCCTGACATAAATAGCTGTTTACCATTTACTGTACTTCCTCCAGGGATGTGTAAACTCCCCTAAAGCCTGCCAGAGCCCTGTCCACAGGGACACTGGTGTCTGGAGCTGCCGGTAAGCCTGTATTGGAGTACCAAATAGATGATGTGAAAATTAAAGACAGAAATCATCATCACAGTCAAGAGCAGGCTTCTGGCTATGATTAAAGGGCTCTGATGAAAGGAGTGAGATGGGTCACCCAACCAGGCAAGAGGGCAGTGTCCCATCACACTGCTGCCACAGTCAGGGCTCACTCGCACTTGCTCCACCAGCCACAGAGACAAGCCCAACCGCCAGTCTGATTATTTGAATTCTGAAGTCACTGCGGGCTTGGAACTCTTACTGAAGCCTTGGCAAGGACCTCTTCAAGCGGCTGTGCTTGAATGTTGCCTGTTTAGCCATGTTCCCGCTGACCCATCCCCACCTCTACTCCTACCAAGTATAAACCACGGAGCAGGCAACCCTGTCTCTCAGTGCAGCTGTAGCACAGGAAGACGTGGTACTTGAACTCCCAGTGGTTAATCGGCATATAGTTGGGAACTTCTAATGGCCCCCCGTGGGGAAAATGCTTACTGACCGGGAGCGAACTGCTACCAGCAACTGCTGACATTCTGAGGGCTAATCACCCGCTCATTAATGGACTCCGGCAGGGATGAACAAGGCTGACTGACGGCCATGTACTAATTGTACTGCTACCTATCATTTGTTTGGCTGCCCCGCATCTGAACCCTCAGCTCCCCTTCAGAGTCTCAGCGGGGGACAGACCTGGTGCCATTACAGATCCCGGAACGTGTCAGACACTCCCTCCCCCAGCTTCCCTGGCAGTAGGACATGGATGGGGGCCTGATCCATTGGCTGCACCTGCTCAGAATGCAGACCCTGCGGTCAGAGATGCAGAGAAGCAGCCGAGGGCAGAACATGCTCAGAGGGCGGCAGTGGCAGCCAGAACAGCAGCGCCCATCACTGAAGGCAGGGCTCGGGCCACACTGACCACGCAAGAGGAAGCCGCTGTGTCCTTCCTGGACTGCCTTCCATGGGCCTGGTCCTGCCCATGTTCCAGCTGAGCAGCCCCCCTTGTTTTCATCAGTTCTCTGACGTCATTCTTTCGCATTACTGAAGAGTCTGTGGGCTTCCTGGTAACTTTCCACTACATTTCTTTAGTTCTTCAATAAGTTACCAATCACTTTTTGTTGCTTACAACTGACAACCCTAAATGATAAGCAACTGCTGGTTTGGGTGATGGCAGATCTCTCCTCTCACAAAGTAGAGATGACACCTTTAATGGTGGAATATAAAACTGGAGGGCTTCCCAGACCACCCAATCCTTGTTCAAAGTGTTTATGAGGAAAGCCATCATTCAAAAAGGAAAAGAACATATTCACAGTACCACCTTCCTAATCACGAGGCTTGGCCCTAGATCATTTGTGACTGTCCCCAAGTTTTCATTAAACATCACAATCTGAAGATGTATACTCTCTTTAGGGATATCCACAAGAATGTATCCCAGGCCAGAAAGGTAAGTACCAAGTATCTTGATCAATGGTAGGCTCTCAAGGGGACTCTTCTGAAGGGGATGAACCGTATTTGGAAGGAGTAAATCCTGGACTATTTGTTAAATAAAAGTCATATTTAATATCACCCTTCATGTGGAGATAACAAAGATAGAAAACACTTTAATATTATTTAACTTAATAATTCTTTGTTCTGAGCATCTACCATTTAAATTCAGTAGGGAAAATTACAGAATTTTAAAAGACAGAAAAAACAAAAACAACCCATATTTCCATCACCTAGAAGTAAATGCTGTTACCACCCTGTCAGAATGGCTAAAATCAAAAACACAAGAAACAACTGGTGCTGGCAAGGATGTGGAGAAAAAAGAACCCTCGCACACTGTTGGTGCAAACTGGTACAGCCACTGTGGAAAACAGTCTGGAGGTTCCTCAAAAAGTTAAAAATAGAACTACCGTATGATCCAGTAATTGCATTACTGGGGATTTATCCAAAGAATATGTAAACACTAATTTGAAAGGATATATGTAGCCTGATGTTTATAGCAGCATTATTTATAATAGCCAAATTATGGAAGCAGCCCAAGTGTCCACTGATTGATGAATGGATAAACAGGTAGAATATACATACAATGGAATATTATTCAGCTATAAAAAAGAATGAAATCTTGCCATTTGCAACAACATGGATGGAGCTAGAGAGCATAATGCTAAGAAAAAAAAAAAGGCCCAGAGAAAGACATTACCATATGATTTCATTCATATGTGGAATTTAAGAAATAAAACAAATAAACAAAGGAAAAAAGATAAACCAAGAAACAGACTGTTAACTGTAGAGAACAAAATGATGGTTACCAGAGGGGAGGTGGGTGGGGGATGGGTGTTATAAGTGAAGGTGATTAAGAATGTACTTATCATGATAAGTACTTAGTAATGTACAGAATTGAATCACACTATATTGTACACCTGAAACTAATTTAACACCGTATATTAACTATACTCGAATGAAAATTTTTTTTAAAAGTAAATACTGTTACCATTTGGATTTATCTCTATCCTTCTATGTGTTTTTTAAAAAGACCCTCCTATACAAACATAATTTTTTTTCGTAGCTACAAACTTTATTTTCTTTCACATAGAGCACACTGAGCTCTCCAAAGAGGCAGACAAGGCTGCCTTTTGTGAAGAGCTCAGTATTGCAGCTCATGCCATGTTCCTTCACTCATTCCACAGAACTTGGAGGGAAGAGGTATTCCTTTTTATTGTGGTAAAATAGACACAACATAAATTTTACCGTTTTAATCATTTTTAAGTTCACATTTTGGTGGCTTTCTGTACATTCACATGTAGTACAACCATTGCCACCTTCCTCTCCAGAAATGTTTCATCATCCCAAACTTCTATATCCATTAAACACTAGCTCCCCGCTCCCCTCTACCCCCAGCCCCTAGCAACCTCCACTCTACTGTCTGTCTCTATGAACTTGACTATTTCTAAGTACCTCAATGTAAGTGAAATCATACAGTATTTGTCCATTTGTGTACATTTATAATTTTGTGCCTTGCCATTTATTGCCTATAATTATGAGTATCTTCTTAGTTATTAATTATTCTTTAAAAACTCCATTTTACTGGTTGAATGCATGCAACATTATGGCTATTCCACAATTAATTTAACCATTCTCCCATTATAAGATATATAGGTCATTCCAATTTTCTCCTATCATCTGTAATGCTATTGTATATTTTTCTCCATGAATCTTTGTCCAAATTACTGACTATATTCTTAGAGTAGAGTTCTGGAACAGGAATAAGTTGGTAAAAAGGTATATAAACTGTTTATAAAGTTAATTTCATTAAGCTTTGAAAAATTCAACATCAGACTCATTTCTCCAGCACAATAAATCTTAACCACCACAGAAAATTCTGATTCAGTCAATCTAAGGTACAGTTCAAGCTAAATGCACTCCCAAATAATCTGATGCTTGGCCAGGTTGATGATCACCGCTTGAGATTATCTCCAAAATACACTATACCTTCTCCGTATAAAGAAAAAACTAATTCCAAGCTGCTTCCTTTGCGTGTAGCTTTTCTACAGTGAGAGACATCTCACATACCTGAAAGAAAACTTGGAACACTCCTGCACTGAGGTATCTTAACTGTCTTCTGTCCTAGTTATAAAACACTGTCACTGCAGCCTGTGGGATAATGGATTCAAGTCAACCTACTTCCACACTGACACTCACCATTCTGGGAAAACTCCAATTCTGATGTCCAGCTTTCCTTTTTAATGGTTTTTTCTTTTGTAAGGGAAACACATGCAAACACCCTTTCTCTACCCCCAGGATGCTCTGGTTGTCTCTGTTAAGCTGGGGCAATGCCTCATTATTCCCTCAGACAGCTAGATTCTTTCCCAGCAGGCACACTTTGCCAATGCCCTGACACTTAACCATACCTGTCTTCTAAAACATAGTGCCTTCTCCACAGAGAGGAAAAAAAACCCAAAACACTGACACATATGTGGTGAATTCCCGAGGGCCAAGTTTAGCACACACTTTCCCTTTTGCCAAAAGCCAAGAGTGGATATCATGCCTGGTAAAAATATTGAGGTGCCAGGGATGGAGGCTGTTTCATGTTTCTGAATGTTACTTACCACAGCATTAAGCCTCAGACAATATATTTCTAAAAGAAGTCACCCTATTAGAAATAGGTGAGATTCTGGCAAGCAAAGGCTTTAAAAGGCACAGAAAATACAAAGTTAGGCATTTTTGTTTTGCAAATTATCTTTTTAGTTCTTTTAAGTGATACAACATAAGGAAAGTAATTAACTAGAACCAGGGGTGACACTGGGGAGCTGACCTAACAGCAAGGACATATGAGAGAGGGACACAGAGACAGTTAATGGTGGTGGCTTTGAAATGTGAACAAGGGGTTCTCAGCAGTCTTGGGACTGGAGAGGATTAATGGAACTGAAAGGCTCATTCACCACTACCCACCTTTGAGAGAGCCCCCACCCCACCAGCCTTTTCTCCCTCCCTCTGGCATATACTCTCCTCCTGAGCTCAGCACTGGGAAGAGAGAGACAAGAGGGGTCCTTTTGAAGTCCTTTCTCTCAAGGAATTCAAGTCCAGTCTGGGACTCAAATATTTCCATGAATATCTACAATACAAGGTACCATATATAATAATAGGTAAGAGGCTGGTAGGTGGGGACAGAGTCCATGACTCACCCTCCTATGACATCAACTGTACCAAGGACTTTCTCCTAGCTATTAACCAAAATTCCTCATGTCTTCCCCTCAAAGTTAAATCACCCTCCACATAAACTGAATTAACTAAAGAGCCCCAATTCAAGACTCTCCTGCACTCACTTGGCTAGGTAAATGTAAACACTTTGTAAGCTGTGGTGAGAGCAGCTATGTAGTCCTTAAAGACAGAGGTCAGGGTGCCTGGGTGGCTCAGATGGTTAAGCGTCTGCCTTTGGCTCAGGTCATGATCCCAGGGTCCTGGGCTCCCTGCTCCTTGGGAGCCTGCTTCTCCCTCTGCCTCTCTCTCTCTCTGTCTCTCATGAATAAATAAATAAAATCTTAAAAAAAAAAAAAAAGAGGTCAGAGGGAGAAGCAAGCTGGTAGCTCCAGCAGCACTTTGTGGGGATCACTGTTGGATGCTTTGGCACTAGCAGCTTGATTTTATTGGGGCATCCACAGTTGGTCAAGCGATTCCACTGGATATGTTGAGTGGTGTGGCCAAGTCAGAAGGACAGAGCTGTAGCCCTGACCCCTTTCTCTACCTCTCAAGATTGTTCTGGAATGATGTCACCAATGATTGCAGGGCCAATGCCCCATGACACCAGGAACCAAAACAGGAAATCTTTCATGTTCATCTTCTAAAAGCCCCAGATACACAAAGTACTTGGAAAAGGGAATTTGTATGTTTAAAGCTTTTTGGTATTTCTTCTTAGATACCTTCTTTCAATAACCTCTCCTTTTATAAAGTTTTGGAGGATGTATCATTTGTAAGTGTTACTGGGAATCTTATGCTTAGGGACCTCTAACCAATGGGCTAACTAAAAATTACTGGCCACCACCAACAATAATAACAACCAGAAACACAGTCACATCACTACTTGAGTGTTTATTATGTGCTGGACACCATATTAACTGCTTTATACATTATATTTCAATAATTTCAACAAGAATCCTGGCATTTAGAATTATTCCCATTTTAGGGTTAAGGTAACTGGTGTCAACTCCCTTGTCTATTACACATCAAGTTCTTGCCACTTTGGAGAAACAGCCAATACCATTTATAAGGACTGTCTCTGGACTGGCTGCATCTTCCTCCTGTTTTTCCTACAGACACTAAGGCATAAGCACCCCAGGACTGTAACTCTTCATACTCAAATAAGGGAGAAAAAATTGCCATCTATAGAGCAGATCTCTTCCCCTTTTTTATAGTTGTTGGCAAAGGCTAACATGCATGAGGGGAACAAAATATTTTATTATGTCAATAAAAATTTATGTCGCAAAACAGAAAGACAGTCTTGAGGTGAATTTCTCGGTCATGGTTTCTAAAAATAAATACCAGTTCCAAAAGCTGAAAAAAGGTGAGAAAAGGAAAGATAGGGGTAAGCATTATGGGACAAGAAGGCTTTCCTGTGCTCACATGCCATAACAGGGGCTTTGCAGTCAGAAGAGCAGTGCCTCGTGGCGCCGGCCTCTGCAGATTCTCATTCTGCTCCACAGCTTGCGTTCTACTTGCCAGAGCAGGTGGCTCTGGGCGTGCCGTGTTCACGTGGCAGAGAGCGCAGCTTTCAAGGCCTGGGGTCAAAGAAGTGACTGGACCCACGCTACTCTTGAGGCATTGGTTTCCTCATCAATCAAATGCATAGAATAACATGACCTTAAAGGACTATTGGGAGAATTAGAGCTCAAATATATTTAAAAAGAGAGGAGAAGAGAACAGAAAAGCACAGCACGGTGACTGGCAGCTGGTGAGTTTGAAGTGAACTGTGACTGGATTTAATTCATATCAACAAGGAACATCTGGAGGATGATAGCAAGGGGACAGAAAACCTTGGGAGTAGATGATCCTTGAGATTTAAAATTGTGACGACAGGATGCACTGAGAAGCCAAGAACCTACTACAAAAGATGACCAGACAAGGTTATCCTAGCTGAAATCCCAAACAACCCAGTCAGGTCAGTAAGCAGGTGTCATCTCCCATCTAGGTAAAGAAGCACAATTATGTGCCCCAGGTAACACGGCCAATAAGTGGACAAGTAGGGCAGTCATTCACTCAACACCTAATCTTCAAGCATTTCTTGTATTCTAGGAACACTGGGATTAGTATTGAGAAAAACAGATGTGACTGTCTACTTCACACAACTCCTTAGTGGAAAATAGACATTAAAATAAAAAATAAAAATAAAAAAGATAAGTGTAAGAACTCCTCTGTCATAGAATTACAGTGCAAAGTACTTTAACAGAATGATTATTAGCATACTACATGATAATCATATTCCAGGGAGCTTCAAGATGCCTCAAGAGATGGGAGAACTAAAATGAAAATTTGACACAAGAATCTGAAAGGATCCAGAGAGAGGAATCCAGGGAAAATGAGTCACAATATAAGGAGTTCTTAGAATGGTTCAGATCTTTTTTAAAAATAATTTTTTATTATAAAAATAAAACATGCTCATATGGAAACTATAAGAAGATGATAAAATTGAAAATCATAATCACCTATGATTACATTCTCCAGAGATAATCAGTAACATTTCAACGCATTTCCTTCGAGGATTGTTCCTTTGCACATTTGTATTTTTATATATAATTGGGATCATACTGCATATACTGATTTTTCTGTTTATTATATTGTGCCATTAAATATCCTTTGAAAACATGATTTTCAATAGCTGCATAAATAATTCACTTCATCTTCCTCCTAGCTGCATTGGTAAGTGTTCAATGGCCAGATGAAAAGAACAGGAGCTGTCATGCTTGCATGGTCAGACTGGGTTTAAGGCAGTGTTCTCACATCTGAGAGCAACATTTTGAGTGGGACACTGTCCAAAAAATTTCATCCTGAGGGGTGTCCTGGAGGAAGAGCACTCTGAAAACCACTTTCTCATTAGATCATTCATTCCTTCCCACAGCAAATACATATTAAGTGGTGAGGCAGGAGGACAATTTTCTTTGGATTTGGGAAGACTCAGGAGGAACCTGATAGCTCTCCACAAACATGTTTAGAGCTGTGAGTAGAGAATGGGCTTATTCAGTTTTGTTCTAGAGGTCAAGAACAAGACTGGTTCTTGGGGTGGTTCAAAGGCAGCATTTAGGCTCCACGCAAAGAAGCCAATGCTTCCTACTAATTATAGCAACAAATTGGTAGTGAGCTCCCTGTCACTTGTAGTGTTCAACAATGGACTTGAGGATCCCTCACCATGGCTATGGTGAAGGAGACTTCCTGCAGAGGGTGGGAATTTGAAGGAGTTACAGAGGAAAGCCAGGGGGAGGAAATGGGTGGTTTAAAGACTATGGTGGGAGGGGACTTACCCCTTAGCCTATCTTATTTATGTAGCAGCCCTGAATTGCGGCAGTGGTTATCAGAGCTTTTAGATAAGAGACCCCCTGGCTAAAATTCTCTCATTGAGTGCCCTGTCCAAGCCTCACTGAAGTTACAGTGGATTAGGATTATGGTTCCTAAATTTCTCAACTCTTGTCAAGTGCCAGTCCTCCCTCACCAAAGTATTGGGAATGGAGTATGCAAAGAATGGGAAGAAGAACCAGGCACAGATGGACAGTTATTTTCTCCCTTAATCTAACTGCAGTCACCAGGTGGCTATGCTCCTTCAGCTCTTTATAACATCAGCCTCTTCCCTGGCCAAAGAAAGCAAGCATCTTTCTGGATCAACACCCCAAGGAAACCTATTCATACAGCCAACCTCGTTCTCTGAGGGGCACACAGAGAACCTAATCAACTGGTTAACTCGGCAGTGGGTGAAGCAAAAAGCCTAGAAACAATGAAAGACACAGGTGTGTGGAAAGCCTACTGCTGTGGAAAAGGCTTTTACAAAGCTTCTGTGGTAAAATGTACAACTGCAAAAAGACATCATGGTGTATAAAAAAATGTCAAGGATTAATTACTCCTGGGCTGAGACCTAAGAATAGCTTGGTCCTCTAGTCTCTAAATCATATTGCAGCTTACAAATGTCATGCCACGTTGCAGTGTGAGGCTGTGTGCACAAATCAACAGCCACTTTCCAGCTCTTGGACTCACCCAAGCTGGCCCAGCATGTACTCCTTCACACTGACCACCCAGGTGGTCATCAAGGCCTGGAATTGGGAACGGGGAATGTGTGTGCACAAAAGAGTGGATATCTAGGCCACGGGCACATTCTGATACTTCTAGTCAGAAATGAGTCAGGATAACCCATTGCTTTTTCCCCTGCCAGTCAGAAGAGGCCTAAGAGATCCCCTGAGGACAATGTCCCCATTTTAAAGAGAAGGACGGAACAATGAAATGACTTGCATAGAGTTGCAACTCACCAAGAGATGGCTATCATTTAATTTAATTTTGCATTTTACAGCCTAGCAGTGCAAGATTTTGAGCAAATGAGTAACATCTGCAGAGGATGCCACATACAGGTTTAAATAGGAGAAACAGGAGGGGTGAAGGCAAATGAAAGGATTTGTGAGAATAGGATTTGTCAAAAAAATGTCAGCCCATATTATATTAAATTCAGAAGCAGACAAGTCCTGAAGCATATGCATGTAACAAATGAAGTAATCCAGCATGTCCTCAAAGTTGCAAATGTGCCTGGGCATAGCACTAAAATGTGAGCAACCCCATTCTATAAATACTTCCCATGTAAGCCCCTTCTTCTATGTTAGTTTCACATGTCCTTCTTTTCAGATTTAATGCAAATGCATAAACTTAAACAATCATGTTCATAACAGACTGTCTTATGAAGAACAGGACATGTGTAATTACTACCAACCTATTTCTGCAGAGACTAGTCTGTCACAAATGGTAGACAGATAAATAAGATGGTTGAGGAGAGGATAATGAATCAATCTGTTTACTCAACACTATTATCCTTAAAGGGAAGTCAGAAATTTCAGAAACTCCCCAAATGATTCTTGTGTTGTCAAAAAGACTGTCAAATCAAAATAATCTTAATGTGAAATTAGGGAGAATTTTGCTGTTTTTACATTCCCAGACAAGAATGAAAATGATATATAGATAACACACTATTGTCAGATTTATCCAAACAAGAGCTTTTAATCCAAAGACTTAAAAATACATTAGAGAAGGGCAGTGAATTTAGCTTTACTGATCACACTGAAGCCTGGAATGCTTGGCTCAGCATTACATTGAAGATTCTGTTGTGCCCTCTTTCTGATAGTTAACAAACTTCTGAATGGGAACCTCTTTGTTCTTTTCATGCTGGTTATTGATCTTTATTTGAAGCTTGATTCTTGCTAACATCTGACTTGCTTAATGAAGACTGAGTAGTCAGTCAATTAATATTTTAATTATGATAGGTCTTTTTTCAATCTCCCCCCAAAAAACACATGAAGTTTTGTTAGCACCCTCATTACTTTCCCTGAAACATACCCACAGTTTTGAATTGATGTAGATTTGCAAGTACTGGCAACTGTGAACCAAAAATATGCTGAAGGGAGGAGGATTACAGGGTATATGGGCATCTAAAAGAAGGGGTCAGTGGATATGATGCTGGCACCAGAACAGCTGAGCCTGACTTTTATAGGTTAAACTAAGAGGGGGTAGATGTGGCTAAAACCCCAGAAATGATACTGTGAGAGAGTAAATATGGAAGCAGAGGAAGAGAAAGGGGATGGCTTTCCAGGAAATGGTTTTAACATCCATCACTAACAACCAATTAGCAATAGTATTAATAGTACATGGGATGCCAATTCCTGGCTCTAGTAAGTCAATATTATACCTAGTGCACTCAAACAAACAAAAATCTGCATGCACATACACACTCATAAAGCTTGTATATGCATTTTAAAACTCCTGGGAGAATATACAAAGCAGCAAGTGGGGCTGTACCCAAATGTGGGGTGCTGCAGGGACTTGTACTTTTCTTTTCATATCCTCTGTATTTCTTGAACTTTAGCCAGCCGTGGGTACATTATACAAAACACTGTGCATATGTGATTGTTAAATATTAAAAATTAGCTAATTCTTATTACTGCCAACCAAACACATTTTGTCTACTAATGTAAATCACTGATCCTTTCCCTTTAAAACAAGGTAAATGAATCTCCAAAAGGAGGGATGTTCAAGATTCTGGAAGGCCATGCAGTCCATCTTCTTCAGAAAATGAGAGCTCTTCCCAGGGCACACAGCAGATACATTATCCTAATACTGGTTCATAATGCGGGAACCCTGGGGAAAAGAGGCACAGCCACTGAAGGCAAAGGGACCTAAAAGTTCCAGAGTGGGTGAGGGAGCACCCAGGCTACATGCACAAAAAACAGGGGTTGGAGGAAACAAAATCAGGTGAATGAGTGCTGAAGAGAGCTATGGACTAAGAGAAGTTAGGATGAGCTGTACAGTGAGGCCAAAGTCTATATATATGCGGTTATGCTCAATTTAAATGTTTGTGTATCAACATGGAAGCCCCATAAAGGGTAAATATGGCTCATCAATTTTGGTGGCCATATTGTCATGTTGAAGAATTACTTGGGCAAACATTCACTGTTTTATCAAATGGGTGAGAGAGAGGTAATAGTGTGTTTGTGTGTGTGTGTGTGTGTTACAATATGTTCATTCAGAGATGAAAATGGAAGTGCCTGACCGTGCCATTTCTAAAATATGGGACGTCTGTTCTCACACTGTGGCATGGGGCCTTTTCACTCAGTATCCCCTCATCTCTGGAGCAAACCAAAACCAAAAAAAACAAAAACAAACCAAAAACCCAAACCTAGGCTTTGCAAACCAGGGGTCTTGTGATGGCCCTAAATGCAGTAACTGCTCGAGATGGGAAAAGCAAGAAAGAAGGAAACAAACTCCAATATGGCCAAGTCTGAACTCATAATCTTGGCCCTAAAACTTGGGCTTCTTCTAACATTCCTTCATTGACAGGTGTGATCTTCCATTTGGTTAAGCAAGCCAGAATCCTGGGATCACCTTTGACTCCTTCTTCTTCCTCAGCCCCAGTATCAGGTTACCTTTGAGTTCTTTTCCGATTCTTCCACTGCTCCTAACTTAGTCCAAGCTACATCATTTCTCCCCTGATCCACTGAAATGCTCTCCTAACTGGCCTCCCAGCATCTACTATGACCCACTCTCCAATTCATCTTCTCTACTCAAGCCAAAGAAAATACTTCATAACAAATTTCTTCATGTTGAATTCTGCTCAGGGGTGAACTTCTCCCCACTCTTTAAGAATAAAGACCAAACCGTATAACATACTTTTCAAAACCTAAGCTAGTCTGGCCCTTTCCTCCTTCTCTGGGCTCATCATTTACCTCTTTCAGCAACCTGAGCAGACCATCCTCCTTCCTGCAACAGCTCTTGTGAATGCTTTGTTTGGGATACTCTACCTCTGTCCTTTGTCTACTTAATGATTGCTCATCTATATAAGGCATTTTTGGTTACATATTCTAATAAGATTATATTCCTAACATCCCATGGCTTATCTCAATTTCAAGTACATTTTTGTTAGTGTGACTGTTGTATATTACTCTTTCCCTCTAGATGGTAAATTTGATAAGAGCAAAAACCATTTCAATTTTATTTCCTACCATCATCATGTTTCCTGGGCCCAACACAATGCCTGGCACATAATGGGAGGTGACTATAAACACATTTTTATGGTAAGGCTACCACTTACTGAAGAGTAAGATATCTCTTGACTAGGGAATCCATAATGTACCATATGCAGGTATCCTGATGCAGCTAATCAAAGGCCTGGCCCTGCAGGAATAATTTCTCCTCTACAAGAAGAGCCTCCTGGGGGAGCATCAGCCTTCTACATCAATATAAGCCCCTCACGCCTGGAGAAGAAAAAGGACTTGAGCACCAACACAACTGTTTCCCCAACCTCATTAGACGTCTCCTGGAGGGAACCCACTTGTAGACAATGGTTATTTGCCCTTTCAGCTTCATAAAAAGACAAAAGCAAAGCATAACATGAAACAAAATTCCATAGAAACATAACTAATGACATGGGATAGAGTTTCAATATAAATTTTAAAAAGGGGAGTTGGGGCGGAGCAAGATGGTGGAGGAATAGGAGACCTGGATTTCGTCTGGTCTCAGGAATTCAGCTGAATAGGGATCAAACCATTCTGAACACCTACAAACTCAACAGGAGATCGAAGAGGAGAGTAGCAACAACTCTCTGAACAGAGAAGCGACCACTTACTGGAAGGTAGGACATGCGGAGAAGTGAATCCGAGGTGATATTCAGGAGGATAGACGGCGGGGGAGGGGGCCTCCATCGGCCGCTTCTGGCAAGTGATAGAGCCACGGAGCACAAAATCGGAGCTTTTAGAAGTTGGCTCCCCTGAGGGACGTCGCTCCAGTGGCTAGGCGGGGGGTGGAACCCTCGCAGGACAGTGTGGTCTCAGGACTCTCGGGGTCACAGAAAGACCGGGGGTCCCTGAGTGCGGCAGAGATCCCGGGTGTCAAAGCGGGGAAGCCAGCAGCAGAGACGGAGCCGAGGCACGGGCTCTCAGCTCGGGGTGGCCATAAACTGTGATCAGTGCCACACAGTCAGGCCACTGCTCCTCCAGTAGGGACCCAACAAGCAGCAGAACTAGAGAGACTCCCCTTCCTCCCCCGGGAGGAGCGGCGCAGAAGCACACCGCAGGGATCTGCTGGGTGTGGAGACTCCACACAGGGTCGGGAGCCAGAGATAGAAACACTCGGTCACAGGCTGGGTGTGCACAGAGTGCGGCCGGAGACCGGGGAGAAGGGAATGACTGCTTTTCTCTAGGGGCGCACTGAGGAGCGGGGCCCGAGTTCTCGGCTCCTCCGGGTGGAGATTGGGAGGCCACCATTTTCACCCTGGTCCTCCAAAGCTGTACTGAGAGCTTGCAGGGAACAAAAGCTCCTGAGAGCAAACCCGAGCAGATTGCTTAGCCCGGACTCACAAGGGCAGGGCAATTCCGCCTCCAGCAAAGACATTTGGGAACTACGGCAACAGGCCCCGCCCCTAGAAGATCAGCACGAACAGCCAGCAACCCAAGACCAAGTTTACCGCAAGGAGAACAGGAGAATTCCGGCACTAGGGGAATACTGCACATAGAATTCATGGCTTTTTTACCATGATTCATTAGTTTTTCAAAGTTAATTTCTTTAACTTTTTTTTTTAATTTTTCTTTTTCCCTTATTCAACCAACATCTTATCAATCGCTTTATTAAAAAAACATTTTTTATTTTTCATTTTTAGAGTCATATTTTATCCCTTCATAGTAGTTACCCTTATTTTTGGCATATATATATAAGTTGTTCTCTCTTTAAAATTTTGAAATACACTTTCTTCTAATAGATCAAAATATACCCTAAATCACTAGTGTATGGCTTTGTTCTAGTCTCCTGCCTGATCACATTCTCTCCTTTTTTTTTTCTTTTCTCTTTTTTTTAAATCTTCTTTGTTCAAACAACTTCTTATCAATTCCTTTTATAAAATCTTTTATACTTTTCATCTTTACAGTCATCTTCCATCCCTTCATTCTATCAACCCTTATTTTGTACATATATAAATTTTTCTTCCCTTAGAATTTTAGGAGACACTTTCTTCTAATAGACCAAAATGTGCCCAAAATCTAGTGTGTGGCACTGATCTATGCACTAGCCTGATCAT
>NW_027397101.1:8994170-8997225 GCF_003265705.2 Callorhinus ursinus | reverse complement strand
CTGTTTTTGTTTGTTTTTATCTTTATCTTTTTTTTTTTTTCTCTTTCTTTTTTCTTTCCTTCCCTTCTTTTCGCCTGGTTTCAGGTCTTTTCTGATTTGTATAGAGTATCTTTGCTCAGGACGTTGTTTACCTGTTAGCATTTTGTTCTCTCATTCATCTATTCTCCTCTGGACAAAATGACAAGATGAAAACAATCACCTCAGCAAAAAGAACAAGAGGTAGTACCGTCTGCCAGGGACCTACTCAATACGGACATTAGTACAATGTCGGAACTACAGTTCAGAATCATAACCTTAAAGATACTAGCTGGCCTTGAAAAAAGCGTGGAAGTTATTAGAGAAACCCTTTCTGGAGAAATAAAAGAACTAAAATCTAACCAAGTCGAAAACAAAAAGGCTATTAATGAGGTGCAATCAAAAATGGGGGCACTAACTGCTAGGATAAATGCGGCAGAAGAGAGAATCAGTAATACAGAAGACCAAATGATGGAAAATAAACAGGCTGAGAAAAAGAGAGATAAACAACTACTGGATCACGAGGGCAGAATTCGAGAGATAAGTGATACAATAAGACGAAACAACATTAGAATAATTGGGATCCCAGAAGAAGAAGAGAGAGAGGGGCAGAAGGTATATTGGAGCAAATTATAGCAGAGACCTTCCCTAATGTGAGGAAGGAAACAGGCATCAAAATCCAGGAGGCACAGAGAACCCCTCTCAAAATGAATAAAAATAGGTCAACACCCTGACATCTAATAGTAAAACTTACGAGTCTCAGAGACAAAGAGAAAATCCTGAAAGCAGCTCGGGAGAAGAGATATGTAAACTACAATGGTAGAAACATTAGACTGGCAACACCCCTATCCACAGAGACCTGGCAGACCAGAAAGGACTGGAATGAGATCTTCAGAGCACTAAACGAAAAAAATATGCAGCCAAGAATACTATATCTAGTTAGGCTGTCATTGAAAATAGAAGGAGAGATAAAAAGTTTCCAGGACAAACAAAAACTAAAGGAATTTACAAACACGAAACCAGCCCTCCAAGAAATATTGAAAGGGGTCCTCTAAGCAAAGAGAGAGCCTAAAAGCAGCATAGATCAGAAAGGAACACAGACAATATACAGTCACAGTCACGTTACAGACAATACAGTGGCACTAAATTCATATCTTTCAATAGTTACCCCAAATGTAAATGGGCTCAATGCCCCAATCAAAAGACACAGGCCATCAGATTGGATTAAAAAACAAGACCCATCAATATGCTGTCTGCAAGAGACTCATTTTAGACACAAAGACACCCCCACATTGAAAGTGAGGGGGTGGAAAACCATTTACCATGCTAATGGACACCAAAAGAAAGCTGGGGTGGCAATCCTTATATCAGACAAATTAGATTTTAAAACAAAGACTGTAATAAGAGATGAGGAAGGACACTATATCCTACTTAAAGGGTCTATCCAACAAGAAGATCTAACAATTGTAAATATCTATGCCCCTAACATGGGAGCAGGCAATTTTATAAGGAAATTAATAACAAAAGCAAAGGAGCACATTGACAACAATACAATAATAGTGGGGGACTTTAACACCCCCTGACTGAAATGGACAGGTCATCAAAGCAAAAGATCAACAAGGAAATAAAGACTTTAAATGAAACATTGGACAAAATGGACTTCACAGACATATTCAGAACATTCCATCCCAAAGCAACGGAATACACATTCTTCTCTAGTGCCCATGGAACATTCTCCAGAATAGATCACATCCTAGGTCACAAATCAGGTCTCAACTGGTACCAAAAGATTGGGATTATTGCCTTCATATTTTCAGACCACAATACTTTGAAACTAGAACTAAATCACAAGAGGAAAGTTGGAAAGAACTCAAATACATGGAGGCTAAAGAGCATCCTACTAAAGAATGAATGGGTCAAAGAGGAAATTAAAGAAGAATTAGAAAAATTCATGGAAACCAATGAAAATGAAAACACAACTGTTCAAAATCTTTGGGATGCAGCAAAGGCAGTCCTAAGAGGAAAGCATATAGCAATACAAGCCTTTCTCAAGGAACAAGAAAGGTCTCAAATACACAACCTCACCCTACACCTAAAGGAGCTAGAGAAAACAGCAAATAAAGCCTAAACCCAGCAGGAGAAGAGAAATAATAAAGATCAGAGCAGAAATCAATGAAATAGAAACCAAAAGAACAGTAGAACAGATCAACGAAACTAGGAGCTAGTCCTTTGAAAGAATTAATATTGATAAACCCCTGGCCAGACTTCTCAAAAAGAAAAGAGAAATGACCCAAATCAACAAAATCATGAATGAAAGAGGGGAGATCACAACCAACACCAAAGAAATACAAAAAATTATAAGAACATATTACAAGCAACTCTATGCCAACAAATTAGTTAACCTGGAAGAAATGGATGCATTTCTAGAGATGTATCAACTACCAAAATTGAACCAGGAAGAAATAGAAAACCTGAACAGACCTATAACCACTAAGGAAATTGAAGCAGTCATCAACAATCTCCCAACAAACAAAAGTCGCCCGGGGCCAGATGGCTTCCCAGGGGAATTCTACCAAACATTTAAAGAAGAATTAATACATATTCTCCTGAAACTGTTCCAAAAAATAGAAATGGAAGGAAAACTTCCAAACTCGTTTTATGAGGCCAGCATTACCTTGATCCCCAAACCAGACAAAGACCCCATCAAAAAGGAGAATTACAGACCAATACCCTTGATGAACATGGATGCAAAAATTCTCACCAAACTACTAGCCAATAGGATCCGACAGTACATTAAAAGGATTATTCACCACGACCAAGTGGGATTTATCCCTGGGCTGCAAGGTTGGTTCGACATTTCCAAATCAATCACCGTGATACAATACATTAACAAAAGAAAGAACAAGAATCATATGATCCTCTCAATAGATGCAGAAAAAGCATTTGACAAAGTACAACATCCTTTCTTGATCAAAACTCTTCAGAGTATAGGGATAGAGGGTACATACCTCAATATCATAAAAGCCATCTATGAAAAACC
>NW_027397101.1:8885144-8989170 GCF_003265705.2 Callorhinus ursinus | reverse complement strand
TTTTGTTCTGTTTTTGTTTGTTTTTATCTTTATCTTTTTTTTTTTTTCTCTTTCTTTTTTCTTTCCTTCCCTTCTTTTCGCCTGGTTTCAGGTCTTTTCTGATTTGTATAGAGTATCTTTGCTCAGGACGTTGTTTACCTGTTAGCATTTTGTTCTCTCATTCATCTATTCTCCTCTGGACAAAATGACAAGATGAAAACAATCACCTCAGCAAAAAGAACAAGAGGTAGTACCGTCTGCCAGGGACCTACTCAATACGGACATTAGTACAATGTCGGAACTACAGTTCAGAATCATAACCTTAAAGATACTAGCTGGCCTTGAAAAAAGCGTGGAAGTTATTAGAGAAACCCTTTCTGGAGAAATAAAAGAACTAAAATCTAACCAAGTCGAAAACAAAAAGGCTATTAATGAGGTGCAATCAAAAATGGGGGCACTAACTGCTAGGATAAATGCGGCAGAAGAGAGAATCAGTAATACAGAAGACCAAATGATGGAAAATAAACAGGCTGAGAAAAAGAGAGATAAACAACTACTGGATCACGAGGGCAGAATTCGAGAGATAAGTGATACAATAAGACGAAACAACATTAGAATAATTGGGATCCCAGAAGAAGAAGAGAGAGAGGGGCAGAAGGTATATTGGAGCAAATTATAGCAGAGACCTTCCCTAATGTGAGGAAGGAAACAGGCATCAAAATCCAGGAGGCACAGAGAACCCCTCTCAAAATGAATAAAAATAGGTCAACACCCTGACATCTAATAGTAAAACTTACGAGTCTCAGAGACAAAGAGAAAATCCTGAAAGCAGCTCGGGAGAAGAGATATGTAAACTACAATGGTAGAAACATTAGACTGGCAACACCCCTATCCACAGAGACCTGGCAGACCAGAAAGGACTGGAATGAGATCTTCAGAGCACTAAACGAAAAAAATATGCAGCCAAGAATACTATATCTAGTTAGGCTGTCATTGAAAATAGAAGGAGAGATAAAAAGTTTCCAGGACAAACAAAAACTAAAGGAATTTACAAACACGAAACCAGCCCTCCAAGAAATATTGAAAGGGGTCCTCTAAGCAAAGAGAGAGCCTAAAAGCAGCATAGATCAGAAAGGAACACAGACAATATACAGTCACAGTCACGTTACAGACAATACAGTGGCACTAAATTCATATCTTTCAATAGTTACCCCAAATGTAAATGGGCTCAATGCCCCAATCAAAAGACACAGGCCATCAGATGGGATTAAAAAACAAGACCCATCAATATGCTGTCTGCAAGAGACTCATTTTAGACACAAAGACACCCCCAGATTGAAAGTGAGGGGGTGGAAAACCATTTACCATGCTAATGGACACCAAAAGAAAGCTGGGGTGGCAATCCTTATATCAGACAAATTAGATTTTAAAACAAAGACTGTAATAAGAGATGAGGAAGGACACTATATCCTACTTAAAGGGTCTATCCAACAAGAAGATCTAACAATTGTAAATATCTATGCCCCTAACATGGGAGCAGGCAATTTTATAAGGAAATTAATAACAAAAGCAAAGGAGCACATTGACAACAATACAATAATAGTGGGGGACTTTAACACCCCCTGACTGAAATGGACAGGTCATCAAAGCAAAAGATCAACAAGGAAATAAAGACTTTAAATGAAACATTGGACAAAATGGACTTCACAGACATATTCAGAACATTCCATCCCAAAGCAACGGAATACACATTCTTCTCTAGTGCCCATGGAACATTCTCCAGAATAGATCACATCCTAGGTCACAAATCAGGTCTCAACTGGTACCAAAAGATTGGGATTATTGCCTTCATATTTTCAGACCACAATACTTTGAAACTAGAACTAAATCACAAGAGGAAAGTTGGAAAGAACTCAAATACATGGAGGCTAAAGAGCATCCTACTAAAGAATGAATGGGTCAAAGAGGAAATTAAAGAAGAATTAGAAAAATTCATGGAAACCAATGAAAATGAAAACACAACTGTTCAAAATCTTTGGGATGCAGCAAAGGCAGTCCTAAGAGGAAAGCATATAGCAATACAAGCCTTTCTCAAGGAACAAGAAAGGTCTCAAATACACAACCTCACCCTACACCTAAAGGAGCTAGAGAAAACAGCAAATAAAGCCTAAACCCAGCAGGAGAAGAGAAATAATAAAGATCAGAGCAGAAATCAATGAAATAGAAACCAAAAGAACAGTAGAACAGATCAACGAAACTAGGAGCTAGTCCTTTGAAAGAATTAATATTGATAAACCCCTGGCCAGACTTCTCAAAAAGAAAAGAGAAATGACCCAAATCAACAAAATCATGAATGAAAGAGGGGAGATCACAACCAACACCAAAGAAATACAAAAAATTATAAGAACATATTACAAGCAACTCTATGCCAACAAATTAGTTAACCTGGAAGAAATGGAAGCATTTCTAGAGATGTATCAACTACCAAAATTGAACCAGGAAGAAATAGAAAACCTGAACAGACCTATAACCACTAAGGAAATTGAAGCAGTCATCAACAATCTCCCAACAAACAAAAGTCGCCCGGGGCCAGATGGCTTCCCAGGGGAATTCTACCAAACATTTAAAGAAGAATTAATACATATTCTCCTGAAACTGTTCCAAAAAATAGAAATGGAAGGAAAACTTCCAAACTCGTTTTATGAGGCCAGCATTACCTTGATCCCCAAACCAGACAAAGACCCCATCAAAAAGGAGAATTACAGACCAATACCCTTGATGAACATGGATGCAAAAATTCTCACCAAACTACTAGCCAATAGGATCCGACAGTACATTAAAAGGATTATTCACCACGACCAAGTGGGATTTATCCCTGGGCTGCAAGGTTGGTTCGACATTTCCAAATCAATCACCGTGATACAATACATTAACAAAAGAAAGAACAAGAATCATATGATCCTCTCAATAGATGCAGAAAAAGCATTTGACAAAGTACAGCATCCTTTCTTGATCAAAACTCTTCAGAGTATAGGGATAGAGGGTACATACCTCAATATCATAAAAGCCATCTATGAAAAACCCACAGCAAATATCATTCTCAATGGGGAAAAGCTGAGAGCTTTTCCCCTAATGTCAGGAATGCGGCAGGGATGTCCACTATCACCACTGCTATTCAACATAGTATTAGAAGTCCTAGCCACAGCAATCAGACAACAAAAAGAAATTAAAGGCATCCAAATCGGCAGAGAGGAAGTCAAACTCTCACTCTTTGCAGATGATATGATACTTTATGTGGAAAACCCAAAAGACTCCACCCCAAAACTGCTAGAACTCATACAGGAATTCAGTAAAGTGGCAGGATATAAAATCAATGCACAGAAATCAGTGGCATTCCTATACAGCAACAAGACAGAAGAGAGACAAATCAAGGAGTCGATCCCATTTACGACTGCACCCAAAACCATAAGGTACCTAGGAATAAATCTAACCAAAGAGGCAAAGGATCTGTACTCAGAAAACTGTAAAATACTCATGAAAGAAACTGAAGAAGACACAAAGAAATGGAAAAACGTTCCATTCTAAGGGATTGGAAGAACAAACATTGTGAAGATGTCAATGCTACCTAGAGCAATCTACATATTCAATGCAATCCCCATCAAAATACCATCCACGTTTTTCAAAGAAATGGAACAAAGAATCCTAAAATTTGTATGGAACCAGAAGAGACCCCGAATAGCCAGAGGAATGTTGAAAAAGAAAAGCAAAGGTGGCGGCATCACAATTCCGGACTTCCAGCTCTATTACAAAGCTGTCATCATCAAGACAGTATGGTACTGGCACAAAAACAGACACATCGATCAATGGAACAGAATAGAGAGCCCAGAAATGGACCCTCAACTCTATGGTCAACTCATCTTCCACAAAGCAGGAAAGAATGTCCAATGGGAACAAGGCAGTCTCTTCAAGAAATGGTGTTGGGAAAATTGGACAGTCACATGCAGAAGAATGAAACTAGACCATTTCCTTACACCACACACAAAAATAGACTCCAAATGGTTGAAAGACCTAAACGTGAGACAGGAGTCCATCCAAATCCTAAAGGGGAACACAGGTAGCAACCTCTTCGACCTCAGCCGCAGCAACTTCTTCTAGAAACATCACCAAAGGCACAGGAAGCCAGGGCAAAAATGAACTATTGGGATTTCATCAAGATAAAAAGCTTTTGCACAGCAAAAGAAACAGTCCACAAAACCAAAAGACAACCGATAGAATGGGAGAAAATATTTGCAAATGATGTATCAGATAAAGGGCTAGTATCCAAAATCTATAAAGAACTTATCAAACTCAACACCCAAAGAACAAATAATCCAATCAAGAAATGGGCAGAAAACATGAACAGACATTTTTCCAAAGAAGACATCCAAATGGCCAATAGACACATGAAAAAGTGCTCAACATCGCTCGGCATCAGGGAAATCCAAATCAAAACCTCAATGAGATACCACCTCACACCCGTCAGAAGGGCTAAAATTAACAAGTCAGGAAACGACAGATGTTGGCGGGGATGCAGAGAAAGGGGAACCCTCCTACACTGTTGGTGGGAATGCAAGCTGGTGTAGCCTCTCTGGAAAACAGTATGGAGGTTCCTCAAACAGTTGAAAACGGAGCTACCATACGATCCAGCAATTGCACTACTGGATATTTACCAGAAAGATACAAATGTAGGGATCTGGAGGGGTACGTGCACCCCGATGTTTATAGCAGCAATGTCCAGAATAGCCAAACTGTGGAAAGAGTCAAGATGTCCATCAACAGATGAATGGATAAAGAAGATGTGGTATATTTACACAATGGAATATTATGCAGCCATCAAAAGGAATGAGATCTTGCCATTTGTAACGACGTGGATGGAACTGGAGGGTTTTATGCTGAGTGAAATAAGTCAATCAGAGAAAGACATTTATCATATGACCTCACTGATATGAGGACTTCTTAATCTCAGTAAACAAACTGAGGGTTGCTGGCGTGGTAGGGGGTGGGAGGTGGGAGGGAGGGGGTGGCTGGGTGATAGACATTGGGGAGGGTATGTGCTATGGTGAGCACTGTGAATCGTGCAAGACTGTTGAATCACAGATCTGTACCTCTGAAACAAATAATGCAATACATGTTAAGAAAAAAAAAAAGAAGATAGCAGGAGGGGAAGAATGAAGGGGAGTAAGTCGGAGGGGGAGATGAACCATGAGAGACAATGGACTCTGAAAAACAAACTGAGGGTTCTAGAGGGGAGGGCGGTGGGGGGATGGGTTAGCCTGGTGATGGGTATTAAGGAGGGCACATTCTGCGTGGAGCACTGTGTGTTATGCACAAACAATGAATCATGGAACACTACATCAAAAGCTAATGATGTAATGTATGGTGATTAACATAAGAATAAAAATTTTTAAAAAATAGGACTAAAAGGGGGGCTTATTATTATTGAAATAAATTTTAAAATTAAATGAAATATTAAATTTCATATACAAAAAGTTTAAGAATTCCTTGCCCAGGAAGGGAATAAAGTACCTAGTAAGAAGAGGAAGCGAAGTTATAAAGCCTACTGAAGCTTATTATTAGCACCCTTGTATAAGGCTTGTTGCATAATGAGATAATTTCCACAGGGTATGTCTTATCTCATTACAGAATCTCACTTACTGTCAATGGTGCTCACATTTACATTCTCTCAACTGCTCTCTTACAGCCCCTATTTCAACAGGGCTGCAGATATTCGCTGAGGAGAATGCAACCACCATAGCCTGATTTGTTTTGTGCTAGTCACTACCTTTATGGTATAAATCAAGTAAACTGCTTTAGAAGATTAAATCTTACCTTTTACTCCCCACCAAAAAGAGGGTATCACAGACAAAGGACTCATTAGGTCAGATTATTCTTAAGTAAAGGCTAAAAATGGTAAACATAAGCATGTTTTAAAAACAGTAGCCTATAAATATATCATTATAACTATCCTACTGGAAATATGCATAATTACAACCCTCCTCCCCTTTAACTGAATTGTTAGCCATCAATTTGCAGAAGGTATCTTTTTCAGGCACCAATCACATCAGCATTAATTACTTTTGGAAAACCGTGCTTGCCCCTGAAAAACCATGCATAAAACATTATTCAACACATTATGCTATTACAACATTTTGAAGGAGCGAAACATTCTTTATGTTTAATGGTACCGGATAAAACATCTAAACCACAGAAGACTTGCAAACATAATATTCTCTATCTTACAGAAGCCAAGAAATCAGATGGTGCAAGGCAGCTGATCTGCAGAAACACATGCAACCAACAAGTATTATAGCAGGTCACCGCTTCCAAGTTTTCCACTCACTTCTCAGTGGAGAACGTTCTCTGAGGGAAAGATTAGAAACTGAAGGAAAAACACACTCTATTCTCTCTCCTTACATCATTCTTCCTCTCCCTTTACTCACATACTCTAACCTCAAAATATCATTTGCTTAGTAAAATAGAAGGCAAGATTTATTACTCGTTCTCTCACCCGTGAAAATCGGCTAACCTCTTTCAACTAAGGTATGTAAAGGAAATAATAAAATGAGGGCAGTGTCAGTTCATTAATAAATAGATAATATTGACTTCTGGATAAGTATTGACTTATTATCAAACAATAACCTAAGTTTACTCTATTACCAAAATGATTTAAATCCCATGGTCAAACAGGAACATAAACTCTGGTGATTTATGAGCTCAATATCTTCTGGGATGTGACCAGTTTATGTGCTAGATCCCAGTGTGTTAGCACCTGGGGTTAGCTAAAGGTGAAAGATGTAAAGGGGCTTGTACACAGGAATCTCCCTGTTGACTGTTTGCCTCAGGACGTTCTCGGTGTTTGCTATTTATTTCAGAAACTGCAGAACATTGTGCTTACAAACTGGGCTACAGGAAGGGTCAGTTCCAGAAAATTTAAGGCATTTATGAAGCATGCATGATCATACCACACTAAGGGTCACTATCAAGGTTTGAGGTCAAAATGAAGTTTGAGCAAGAAAAGATTTTAAAGTTGGAAACCACGCATCATAAACAGCTAGTGTGCCATTTTTATTTAAAGGGGAACAGAGGGTCAATAATGAACGGTGACATTCTGATACTATGATGGGAAGCAACGGTGACAACTGGCCACATATTTATTAAACGAAATAAAGAATTTTCATTATGTTTATATTTTCTATTAAATGGAAGTTGATTTAGCCCTACTCTAAGATTTAGAAATGATGTACTAATATTCACAGCTTGGAGCTGAATATTCATGGGGGAGCCTGTTAAGACCACTAGAGACATTTCCCAATAGCCCTGCTCTCTGGTAGACACAGGTAACAGCAGCTGCATTCACACCATGGGTCTCTAAGCCCTCTTTTCACAGCACCTACAATTTCCTTCATCTGAACCAGTGGTTTCAATTTTTTTTCAGGGCAAGAGACTTCTTTCTTCAAAGAAATCACATATGGAAGCTCAAACAGTACAGGCATGGGTTTTTGCAGGGACTACTGCTGGAGCACAGCCCTGCTCTAAGGACTTGAATATTCTTTACCTGGAAAGGATATGAAAGTTACAATATAAAAGTTGATTCAAATTTAAAAGCAATTCTTAACACTGACTATGAATTTTTAAATAACATACTAATTATCTAAGGTATGACTTAGAATAATAAATTAACACAAAAATTAACTGAAAATGGATCATAGTTCTAAAGGTAAAACCTAAAACTATAAAATTTCTAGAAGAGAACCTATGAGAAAATTTTTGCGACCTTAAGTTAGTGAAAGATGTCTTAGGACATGACACCAAAAGGACAATCCAGAAAGAACAAATTGATGTTAAATTGGGTTTTACCAAAATTTAAAACTTTTGAGGGGGAGGAGCAAGATGGCGGAGGAGTAGAAGACCTGGACTTCGTCTGGTCCCAGGAATTCAGCTGGAGAGGGATCAAACCATTCTGAACACCTACAAACTCAACAGGAGATGGAAGAAAAGAATAGCAGCAACTCTCTGAACAGAAAAGTGACCACTTTCTGGAAGGTAGGACGTGGGGAGAAGTGAATCCGAGGTGATATTCAGAAGGATAGATGGCGGGGGAGGGGGCCTCCATCGGCCACTTCTGGCAAGTGATAGAGCCACGGAGCACAAAATCGAAACTTTTAGAAGTTGGTTCCGCTGAGGGACGTCGCTCCAGTGACTAAGCAGGGGGTGGAACCCACGTGGGACAGTGTGGTGTCAGGACCCTTGGGGTCACAGAAAGACCGGGGGTGCCTGAGTGCGGCAGAGCTCCCAGGTGTCGGAGCAGGAAAGCCGGATGCAGAGATGGAGCGAGGGCGCGGGCTCTCAGCTCGGGGTTGCCATAAACCGTGATCCCTGGCACAGTCAGGCCACTGCTCCTCCAGCAGGGACCCAACAAGCAGCAGATCTGGGGAGACTCTCCTTCCTCCCCTGGGAGGAGCAGCACAGGGATCTGCTGGGTTTGGAGACTCCACATGGGGTCATGTGCCAGAGATAAGAAACTCTTGGTCATAGGCCGGGTGAGCACGGAGTGCGGCCAGAGACTGGGGAGATGAGAGTGACTGAATGCTTTTCTCTCTGGGGGCTCACTGAGGAGTGGGGACCCGAGTTCTCAGCTCCTCCAGGGTGGATATTGGGAGGCCACCATCTTCACTCTCATCCTCCAAAGCTGTACGGACAGTTTGCAGGGAACAAAAGCTACCAAGAGCAAACCCTAGCAGATTACTTAGCCCCAACCGGCAAGGGCGGGGCAATTCCTCCTCCGACAAAGACATTTGGGAACCATGGCAACAGGCCCCTCCCGCAGAAGATAAGCAAGAACAGCCAGCCAAGACCAAGTTTACGGGTCAACGAGAATTGCAGAACTCCAGCAATAGGGGAATACTGCACATAGAATCCATTGCTTTTTTACCATGATTCTTTAGTCTTTCGAAGTTAATTTTTTTCACTTTCTTTCTTTTATTTTTTGAATTTTTCATTTTCCTTTTCAACCAACACCTTATCAATCCCTTCTTTAAAAAATCTTTTTTCTTTTTCATTTTTAGAGTCATATTCTATCCCTTCATGGTAGTTACCCTTATTTATGATTATATAAAAGTTGTTCTCTCTTTAAAACTTGGGGATATAGTTTCTTCTAACAGATCAAAATAAATCTCTAGTGTACGGTTTTGTTCTAGTTTCCTGCCTGAACACATTCTCTCCCTTTTTTTTTTTTAAATCCTCTTCTTTCTTTTTTCAACCAACTTCTTATCAATTCCTTTTATAAAATCTTTAATAATTTTCATCTTTACACTCATATTCCATCCCTTCATCATATTAACCCTTATTTTTGTACATATATAAGTTTTTCTTTCTTTAAAATCTTAGGAGGCACTATCTTATAACAGACCAAAATACGCCCAAAATACAGTGGGTGGCACTGATCGATGCACCAGCCAGATCATATATGATCATATTCTGTTTTTTTTTGTTTTGTTCTGTTTTTGTTTGTTTTTATCTTTTACTTTTTTCTTTCCTTCCCTTTCTTTTCCCCTGGTTTCAGGTCGTTTCTGACTTGTTTAGTGCATATTTGCTGGGGACATTGTTACCCTGTTAGCATTTTGTTCTCTCATTCATCTATTCTCCTCTGGACAAAATGACAAGACGGAAACAATCACCTCAAAAAAAAGAACAAGAGGCAGTACCGACTGCCAGGGACCTAATCAATACGGACATTAGTAAGATGTTGGAACTAGAGTTCAGAATGATGATTTTAAAGACACTGGCTGAGCTTGAAAAAAGAAAGGAAGGTATTAGAGAAACCCATTCTGGAGAAATAAAAGAACTAAAATCTAACAAGTCGAAATCAAAAAGGCTATTAATGAGGTGCAATCAAAAATGGGGGCACTAACTGCTAGGATAAATGAGGCAGAAGAGAGAATGAGGGATATAGAAGACCAAAGGATGGAAAATAAAGAAGCTGAGAAAAAGAGAGATAAACAACTACTGGATCACGAGGGCAGAATTCGAGAGATAAGCAATACCATAAGATGAAACAAATTTAGAATAATTGGGATCCCAGAAGAAGAGAGAGGGGCAGAAGTTATATTGGAGCAAATTATAGCAGAGAACTTCCCTAATTTGGGGAAGGAAACAGGCATCAAAATACAGAAGGCACAGAGAACCCCTCTCAAAATGAATAAAAATAGGTCAACACCCTGACGTCTAATAGTAAAACTTACGAGTCTCAGAGACAATGAGAAAATCCTGAAAGCAGCTCGGGAGAAGAGATCTGTAACCTATCAATGGTAGAAACATTAGACTGGCAACAGACCTATCCAAAGAGACCTTGAATGCAAGAAAGGACTGGCATGATATATTCAGAGCACTAAATGAGACAAAGATGCAGCCAAGAATACTATATCCAGCTAGGCTGTCATTGAAAATAGAAGGAGAGATAAAAAGCTTCCAGGACAAACAAAACCTAAAGGAATTTGCAAACACGAAACCAGCCCTACAGGAAATCTTGAAAGGGGTCCTCTAAACCAAGAGAGAGCCTAAAAGTAACATAGACCAGAAAGGAATACAGACAATATATAGTAACAGTCACCATACAGGCAATACAACGGCACTAGATTCATATCTCTCAATAGTTACCCTGAACGTAAATGGGCTAAATGCCCCAATCAAAAGACACAGGGTATCAGATTGGATTAAAAAACAAGACCCATCAATATGCTGTTCTGCAAGAGACTCATTTTAGACCCAAAGACACCCCACATTGAAAGTGAGGGGGTGGAAAACACTTTACCATGCTAATGGACACCAAAAGAAAGCTGGGGTGGCAATCCTTGTATCAGACAAATTAGATTTTAAACCAAAGACTGTAATAAGAGATGAGGAAGGACACTCTATCCTACTTAAAGGGCCTATGCAACAAGAAGATCTAACAATTGTAAATATCTATGCCCCTAACATGGGAGCAGCCAACTATATAAGGCAATTAATAACAAAAGCAGAGAAACACATCGACAACAATACAATAATAGTGGGGGAGTTTAATACCCCCCTGACTGAAATGGACAGATCATCTAAGCAAAAGATCAACAAGGAAATAAAGACTTTAAATGACACACTGGACCAATGGACTTCACAGATATATTCAGAACATTCCAGCCCAAAACAACAGAATACACATTCTTCTCTAGTGCCCATGGAACATTCTCCAGAATAGATCACATCCTAGGTCACAAATCAGGTCTCAACTGGTACCAAAAGATTGGGATCAATCCCTTCATATTTTCAGACCACAATGCTTTGAAACTAGAACTCAATCACAAGAGGAAAGTCAGAAAGAACTCAAATACATGGAGGCTAAAGAGCATCCTACTAAAGAATGAATGGGTCAATGAGGAAATTAAAGAAGAGTTAAAAAAATTCATGGAAACCAATGAAAATGAAAACACAACTGTTCAAAATCTTTGGGATGCAGCAAAGGCAGTCCTAAGAGGAAAGTATATAGCAATACAAGCCTTTCTCAAGAAAAAAGAAAGGTTTCAAATACATAACCTAACCCTACACCTAAAGGAGCTGGAGAAAGAACAGCAAATAAAGCCTAAACCCAGCAGGAGAAGACAAATAATAAAGGTCAGAGCAGAAATCAATGAAATAGATACCAAAAGAATAGTCGAACAGATCAAGAAACTACGAGGTGGTTCTTTGAAAGAATTAACAAGATTGATAAACCCCTGGCCAGATGTATCAAAAAAAAAAAGAGAGAAATGATCCAAATAAATAACATCATGAATGAAAGGGGAGCGATCATAACCAACACCAAAGAAATACAAACAATTATAAGAACATATTATGAGCAACTCTATGCGAGCAAATTAGATAACCTGGAAGAAATGGGTGCATTCCTAGAGATGTATCAACTACCAAAATTGAACCAGGAGGAAATAGAAAACCTGAACAGACCTATAACCACTAAGAAAACTGAAGCAGTCATCAAAAATCTCCCAGCAAACAAAAGCCCAGGGCCAGATGGCTTCCCAGGGGAATTCTATCAGACATTTAAAGAAGAATTAATACCTATTCTTCTGAAACTGTTCCAAAAAATAGAAATGGAAGGAAAACTTCCAAACTCGTTTTATGAGGCCAGCATTACCTTGATCCCCAAACCAGACAAAGACCCCATCAAAAAGGAGAACTATAGACCAATATCCTTGATGAACATGGATGCAAAAATTCTCACCAAACTACTAGCCAATAGGATCCAACAGTACATTAAAAGGATTTTTCACCATGACCAAGTGGGATTTATCCCTGGGCTGCAAGGTTGGTTCAACATCTGCTAATCAATCAATGTGATACAATACATTAATCAAAGAAAGACCAAGAACCATATGATCCTCTCAATAGATGCAGAAAAAGCATTTGACAAAGTACAGCATCCTTTCTTGATCAAAACTCTTCAGAGTATAGGGATAGAGGGTACATACCTCAATATCATAAAAACCATCTATGAAAAATCCACAGTGAGTATCATTCTCAATGGGGAAAAACTGAGAGCTTTCCCCCTAAGGTCAGGAGTGCAGCAGGGATGTCCACTCTCACCACTGCTATTCAACATAGTATTAGAAGTCCTAGCCACAGCAATCAGACAACAAAAAGAAATCAAAGGCATCCAAATCGGCAAAGAAGAAGTCAAACTCTCACTCTTTGAAGATGATATGATACTGTATGTGGAAAACTCAAAAGACTCCACCCCCTAACTGCTAGAACTCATACAGGAATTCAGCAAAGTGGCAGGGTATAAAATCAATGCACAGAAATCAGTGGCATTCCTATACACAAACAAGATAGAAGAAAAAGTAAGGAGTTGATCCCATTTACAATTGCACCCAAAACCGTAAGATACCTAGGAATAAATCTAACCAAAGAGGCAAAGGATCTGTACTCAGAAAACTATAAAATACTCATGAAAGAAACTGAGGAAGACACAAAGAAATGGAAAAATGTTCAATGCTTATGGATTGGAAGAATAAATATTGTGAAGATGTCAATGCTACCTAGAGCAATCTACACATTCAATATAATCCCTATCAAAATACTGTCAACTTTTTTCAAAGAAATGGAACAAAGAATCCTCAAATTTGTATGGAACCAGAAAAGACCCCGAAAAGCCAGAGGAATGTTGAAAAAAAAAAGGAAAGCTGGCGGCATCACAATTCCGGACTTCAAGCCACATTACAAAGCTGTAATCATCAAGACAGTATGGTACTGGCACAAAAACAGACCCATAGATCAATGGAACAGAATAGAGAGCCCAGAAATGGACCCTCAACTCTATGGTCAACTAATCTTTGACAAAGCAGGAAAGAATGTCCAATGGCAAAAAGACAGTCTCTTCAACAAATGGTGTTGGGAAAATTGGACAGCCACATGCAGAAGAATGAAACTGGACCATTTCCTTACACCACACACAAAAATAGACTCCAAATGGTTGAAAGACCTCAACGTGAGACAGGAGTCCATCAAAATCCTAAAGGAGAACACAGGCAGTAACCTCTTCAACCTCAGCCACAGCAACTTCTTCCTAGAAACATAGCCAAAAGCAAGGGAAGCAAGGGCAAAAATGAACTATTGGGACTTCATCAAGATAAAAAGCTTTTGCACAGCAAAAGAAACAGTCCATAAAACCAAACAACAACCAACAAAATGGGAGAAGATATTTGCAAATGACATATCAGATAAAGGGCTAGTATGGAGGTTCCTCAAAAAGTTGAAAATAGAGCTACCCTATCACCCAGCAATTGCACTACTGGATATTTACCCCAAAGATACAAATGTAGTGATGTGAAGGGGTACATGCATCCCCATGTTTACATCAGCAGTGTCCACAACAGCCAAACTGTGGAAAGAGCTAAGATGTCCATCGACAGATGAATGGATAAAGAAGATATTGTATATATATACAATGGAATATTATGTAGCCAACAAAAGGAATGAGATCTTGCCATCTGCAACGACGTGGATGGAACTGGAGGGTATTATGCTGAGTGAAATAAGTCAATCAGAGAAAGATATGTATCATATGACCTCACTGATATGAGGAATTCTTAATCTCAGGAAACAAACAGTGTTGCTGGAGTGGTGAGGGGTGGGAGGGATGGGGTGGCTGGGTGATAGACACTGGGGAGGGTATGTGCTATGGTGAGTGCTGTGAATTGTGTAAGACTGTTGAATCACAGACCTGTACCTCTGAAACAAATAATACATTATATGTATAAAAAAAAAAAAGAAGAAGAAGATAGCAGGAGGGAAAGAATGAAGGGGGGGAAATTGGAGGGGGAGATGAACCATGAGACTATGGACTCTGAGAAACAAACTGAGGGTTCTAGAGGGGAGGGGGCTGCGGGGATGGGTTAGCCTGGTGATGGGTATTAAAGAGGGCACGTTCTGCATGGAGCACTGTGTGTTATTCGCAAACAATGAATCATGGAACACTACATCAAAAACTAATGATGTAATGTATGGTGTTTAACATATAATAATAATAAAAAGATTTTTTCTTAAGATTTTATTTAGTTATTTGAGAGGGAGAGAATGAGAGATAGAGAGCATGAGAGGGAAGAGGGTCAGAGGGAGAAGAAGACTCTCTGCTGAGCAGGGAGCCTGATGCGGGACTCGATCCTGGGACTCCAGGATCATGACCTGAGCTGAACGCAGTCGCTTAACCAACTGAGCCACCCAGGCACCACATAATAGCTCCACACTCAATCCAATGTCCATCTACCAGGAAATGGATAAACAAAATAAATTATACTCATACAATGAAATATTATTTAGACTAGGAGAAAAAAATGTAAAATATCTAACAAAGGACTTGTGTCTAAATTACACAAAAACCTCTTGCAAGTCAGTAACCCAGCTCATTCTCTCTCTTCCCCTTGGAACTTCCTCTGGCCCACCATGATTGCTTCCATCTCTGAACTTAACAACAACCTTCATTGGGTATTTTTCTTACAAATCTTTCAGATCAGCTCCTAGTTGGAGGTGAGGAGATATAAGGGGCATCAGTGATGAACAAATTAACACAAAGGGGCTAGGATGGGATGGGGCACCAATTCCCAAAGCTGAAGTGGCCTTAGTGATAAGAGGTGTCTCTTCATCAACCTGGTCTCTGCCACTGTAATGTCTGCATGGCCACCGACCTGAAAACTGAGGAGCTTCCCGGAATCCCATAGAATAGAATGTTTCTGGGAATAACTTTTTTTCTCAGTATTTCATATCCACTTGGGGATTTTATTTTGCCTTCAGAATACCCAGGATCATTTCTACACCTATGTTTATACATCTTTGAATCCCCCATGGTGCCTACCACAGTGCTGAACAAGTAGGTCAAAAAGAATGAATGTACAGGGACTCCTAGGTGGCTCAGTCAGTTAAGCATCTGCCTTCAGCTCAGGTCATGATCCTGGGGTCCTGGGATCGAGTCCTGCATTGGGCTCCCTGCTCAGTGGGGAGCCTGCTTCTTTCTCTGACTGCTGCTCGCCCTGCTTGTGCTCTCTCTCTCTCTCTCTCTGACAAATAAATACATATATTTTTTAAAGAATGAATGATATAATTGGATATTCTTAAACACAGGGTAGATTTGGTTCATGGTACCTGCCACTCTTGGGCTTAAGCTTTATGCTGAGAAGAGATGGTGAAGTCCTGGAAATTAATAACATTGCCCTCAAGTTCAAGGTAGTTATTTTGATTTTGTTAGACTGAAGATGAGATGTTATATACCTTGAGCCCCCTTGGAAAGAAAAGGATGGGAAGGAAATACCAGGAACCTGTCTCCTGGGAATAAGTTCCCAAACCAATCACCTTGAGATAATTACCAAAAGAGAAATAAGAGAAATACTGTCAAGTGAGGAAAGTATGTATTTGAAGAAAAATGTAACTGACATTGTGCCTTCAGGGCAACTAGTTAATCTCCTACATGAGATATCAGGGTGATGACACACTTTTTTCTTCAGAGGATCACCAGTGCTAAATGGAAACTGTCAATATGATGGCTGCAGAATTTTAGTCAGTGAGATACATACAATTTATAAAAGTAAAAGGGAGTCCAACTCAAACAAGAGCTTCCACATTCCATTCATATGCCCAGGCTTTCATGCAAAAAGCCACTTAAGAATTACACACAAGTGAATAAAATCTCAGGGTCTGGTAATAGCTACCCCCACTAATGTGAGCCTGTTCATGAAACTTATGAATATTTAGGGCCTCAGTGAAGGGCACACCGTTTAGAGAGCTGATCGACAGATGAAAACTGACCTTAGGAGCTCCTGCCAGCAGCTGTGGGTTTAGTCTTCAAAGGTACAAGCACACTCTATTCCTCTGAATGGCCTTGAAGTTCTTTGATTATTTTTTCTAAATAAACTCTTAGCCAATATAGTAATATTCCCCCTAAGTTGGGTAGATTCTATTTACTTACCTATCAATTAAATTGTGTTCAAATACAATTTCTCCATTACAAATCATGTTTATAAAGGTTCAGTAGTGTATTTTATAAACATTGAACTGCTTTATGTGTTGTTTTTTGAAGATGTTTGAAATACTTAGAAGAATATGAACTACTAAGCTAATGCCTGATTAATTAGTTATGGACATTATGTGCTTACAAAAATTACAATATTTGTAAGAATCATATATATTGAATCTATAATCACATTAAGATGTTCAAGGAAATTTGGTTACTTAAATTTAAAATGGTTAGGATTTTACCTGTCAAATTTATGCATTACATAAATACTACAAGGAAACAAATGAGTTTGCACTTATTTTTATGCAAAAATTATTAAGTTTAGAAATAAATTTGTCAGTTGAATCTGAAGCCTTTGAAAAGTAAACTTTAAATCAAACAGATTAAAATCCAAGTAATAACAGATATTCTTTTACATGTATAAAAGGCTCCCAGAAGGAGTAAAAGTTAATGGGAATTTGACAAAGCTTTCACCTCACAGACTCTCAGCTCCACAGTCCAGAAAAAGAACAAAGGGCACCACTCCTGAGCAGTTAAATGCCATGTGGGCCATACCTGCAGGAATCTTAAACCAACAAAAGTTCTCAGAACTTTCTCTGTCAAATTTCCATCGACTCTAGAAGAACCAAGACTGTCAAAGGAAGAGGGAGGTAAGGGGCATCAATCTGGAGCAAACATAACCATCTAGGTCTGGGATGGGGCAAGATTTCCACCTGACTTGAAAATCCAGAGAACCTCAAAATCTAGGAGCCAATAAGAACTTGAAAATGCTTCCCAGGATCCCATAGCATAGAATATTTCTGGGAACAACTAAGAAGTTTATCAAACTACCTCAAATATTTTCTTTTGCCTCTGGAACATTCAGAGTCACCCCTACACTTACTTTTGCCAAGTGGGGCCTTGTAGAATGATGACTACTGAGCAGCTCCCACACTATGTCCATCAGGGGAGGTACAAGGTGCTCTACCACACCTACATTAAGTCCCAGAGAGCAGACTTCCTAGAAAGGTGCCCAAAAGCACGGAGCCAATAAGCAATGGAATGCAAAGGGCCAACCTGCATTCTGGACCTAACTGTGTCACCGCATAGCTTGGGAAGCTTGAAAAAAGCTTTTTCAAAGTTTTTTTTTGTGACCTGGCAAGTATCACATCTGTGAAATGAGCATGAACTTACTTTGGAACAGGGGTTGTTATAAAAAGCCACTGAAATAACACTTCAAACATCCAGAAAAATACAAGCATAATTGTAGAGAATTAGGTTCCTTTTTATAAAGTCTGAAGATGCTAGGACTGCTTTACAGCAATGGAAATGGTAAGCTGACTCTAAAATATTACATGTATGGGCATCCATTTAACTAACAAGTAGGAATAGAATTCTATTCCGACTAACATACTTTCTAACCAAATTTCATCAAGACCAGAAGAGGACAGCATAAACTAGATGGGGAGGATAAAGGGAAAAAAAAGTTCTACAGACTGAAGTTAATATCCTAAAAAATTTGATTTTTGTATCAACCCCATGTCAGGTATTTAGCTCACTCAGTCCTTTCAATAATCCTAGCAGGTAGAAATTATTATTCCCTTTTTAGTGGGGGGGGCAACAAAACTGAGGTTTGAAAGTTGAAGCAATCTGCCTATTACTGAGAAAAAAAAATTGGCTCTGAGAACTTCAGTATGTATGGTATCTCCCACAAAAACTAAAGTCCATGCAATCCATCCCTAGAATCTTGAAGAGTAGAGTTCTTGTGCTTATTTCACATTTCAAGAGAGGCTGAAAAATGTAGCAAGTCTTCATGGAAATTTCAGTGATGAACTCTTGCTGTCAAATTTCTAAATGGTCCTGTTTCTCTTCTCACACCCAATGGTGACTGTTAAGCGCTCGTCCTAGAGCTATCCAGATCCTGCCGCACCATCCTCCTCCCTTGAAATGAGCTCTAAGTACAGATGAAAGGAAGCAGCCATCACTCTCGTGTCAACATGGGCATGCTAGAAGATCCCAGGTTTTAGCAGCAGCTAAAAGGAGGCCCCGGAATCACTGTGCTCATTGCGTTCTCTCAGATGGGCAACTTTCATTCCCATTAAAATAGGAGGAGACAAAAAATTCATCAGGAAGTGTGTCGCAATTTCACAGACTGACAGATGGAGGCGTGTAGCAATACATCTTTTATTACTTCCCTTGACAGCTACAGATTGCATACTGAGTTTAACTGGGCTGATACACACATTCTGCAGGTGTATTGTTGAGAGAAAAAAATTTGGGACATTTTCTAGCTATCAGAGAAATAATGTACCTAGGTATGGAAAGAAATTTCCTGGTAGTCCAAAGAACATTTCTCCCTACTGTTCCAAATACTCTCTTGTTACATAATCCTAACATAGGCATTTTGATGCCTGGTAAGTTTATTTTCAAATATGGATAGGCCAGCCTGCATTAGAGGTTTCTCTTCTGTTGTGTTCATAAAATGATCTATAACCAATGATTCTACAACTAAGAGACTGCAACTTTCTTTACGAAAGCCTCAGGCTGCATAAGGGACTATATTTGTGTCATACATAAATATATAGTTTGGGATGATTAAACTTGATTTTCTCAATTTGATTTTCAAAGTTAAAAAACTGAAATTGTGCTGTACCCTTACAACTGTTCTAGGTAGCAAATACCCACAGCTCAGAGAAGCTAGTTCTTCACTAGCCAGTAACACTGATGTCATACTGCATTTGATGAAAGAGCCTTCCCAGAAGCATTCACACCTGATAAGCATATTGTGTGGATTAGAGTTACAGAAAAACAGAAGAAAAAAATCATTTTTTACCCCAGTATCAGATGCCACAGGTATATCAGCTAATGAAAACAAAATTTCTCTGAGGAATGTGGAATGTATTTAGTATTTCCACCAAATAATGGTTCTGCCACCATCTGCAAGATGTGGAGACAGCAACGAACCTGATTACGTTTTTTCTTATCTCCTGATGAAACTCCCCATTAGGGCACTAGGCAGGACCCCCATCTCCCAGAGGACAGTTCTGGCGTAGATGGATATCAGAAGTGGAAGTGGGATGATTGCAGTAACTAATGGTCTGAAAAATGGTGCTGTGAGCATATTTACATTATATTATATACAGGAATAAGTGTAATTTATATGTGAATAGATTTATAATATACTTAATTATACACTATATTATATCTTAAAACATAACATCAAGTTCCCCATCTTTAACTGGTCTAGTTGACATACTACACTACAAAGGCATTTAATCATGCAGCTTTCATCAGTTTCAGTGAGAAACACAGAACTCAAACAATCCTTGATAATCCTTTAAATTTTAAAAGTTTGCCTTATAAAATCCACGACTTGGCCATTTGGAAAGCTAGATGATGACCAGGACAAAGTATATGGCTAATGGAGTGGATCTACAGAGTGCTACAAACCAACCAAAACAATGTGGCTGCTTCACGAAAAAGGAAACTACAATCTGCCACAGAATCAGAGCTTCTCATGTGACAAGGTAAAAGAAGAATTTTTGGTCAAACATTATTCTGGGTGAGTCTCTAAAGGTGTTTTTGGATCAGTTTAATATTTGGATTGATAGACTGAGTAAAGCAGACTACCCTCCCTACTTTGGGTGGGCTTCTTCCAATCAATTAAGGGCTGAATAGAACAAAAGACTGACCCTGCCCCCCAAATAAGGGGAATTCCTCCTGTCTGACTGGCTTGGAGCTGGAACTTGGCTTTTCCTGCCTTCACAATTGAAATGAAACATCCACTCTTCATGGATCTCAAGCCTGCAGGCTCCCAGACTAAAACTACACCATCAACTCTCCTGGTTCTTAGGCCTTTGGACTGGGACTCAAAACTAAACCATCGGCCCTCTGGGTCTCAAGCTTCCCAACTGCAGATCTTCAGACCTCTCAGCCTCCATAATCCCATAAACCAATTCTTTAGAAAAAAATGTCACATATCACTCATATGTGGAATTTAAGAAACAAAATAGATGAACACAGGGGAAGGGAAGGAAAAATAAGATAAAAACAGAGAGGGAGGCAAACCATAAGAGACTTTTAACCATAGGAAACAAACTGAGGGTTGCTGGAGGGGAGGTGGGTGGGGGGATGGGGTACCTGGGTGATGGACATTAAGGAGAGCACGTGATGTGATGAGCTCTAGGTGTTATATGCAGCTGAGGAATCACTAAATTCCACCCCTGAAACTAATAATACACTATATGTTAACTAAATTGAATTTAAATAAAAAAATTTTTAAATGCCATATATACACACACACAATCTTAATATATATAGATTTTAAGATGTATATATACATACTTAACATATCTATTATATTAAATACAAACACACAAACCCTGTTGGCTCTGTTCCTCTGTAGAACCCTGATTTAATACAACATTGTAATGGAAAAAACTCTTCCCTATAGAGCCACCAAAGTAGTAAAGATGGGGATATCTCATTCCTTGCCAAGATAACAAAGATGAATAAGCCGCAGCAGCCATCAGATGGTGATGCTATTAGAAAGTATGTGATATTTGGGGCACCTGAGTGGCTCAGTCGTTTAAGTGTCTGCCTTCAGCTCAGGTCATGATTTCAGGGTCCTGGGATTGAGCCCTGCATCGCATGGGGCTCTCTGCTCAGAAGGGAGCCTGCTTGTCCCTCTCCCTCTGCCTGCCTCTCTGCCTACTAGTGATCTCTCTCTGTCAAAGAAATAAAATCTTTAATAAATAAATAATAAATAAATAATAAAAGAAAGTATGTGATATTTGAAAATAAAACATGACTTAAATATTCCTATTTCTATAAGAGGCCTGGAATAAGGAACCAAAAATGCATGCGATTGGAGGGGGAACAGTGGAGTATTAAGGGAGAAAAGATCAGACAAAAAGAGAGAAGACATGCTCACAGATAATTACAATTTATTTTTCCCTGCAGAAATTATCATTCACACCAATTCAGGCACATGCATGTGCTGCCCCTCCCTCCAAGGTTACAGCTGTGACCACACACATAAACCTCAGATCCTTATCAAATTATGCCACGTAATAAGCTAATCAAGCTGTAAAGAATTTTGTTTCCTCGTTCTTACTGACTTAAAAGCCAAGGTGCTCCTGAACGATCCTATGAATTTTAGGGCCTGTGTTCTTCTCACAACACCCACACATACTTAAAATCATCTTTGTATGGGGTTCACAGAGAGAGGCAACAGAAGGTGTCAAAGGAGAGATTTTAGAATTTCAAAAAACTTCCAGGATCGCAGACATTCTTTTCCAATATACAAGCTAAAGACATTTTAGGAAAGCTTAAAACCGGCTGGGTATGTGGAGACTTGTGAAGTGAAAGGGAATTTAGGATTCATTAAAACACTATTGTGGATAAAGACCGAACTATTTGCTCAGAAGTCTTCCATCCCACCCCACAACGCCCAGTAAAGCCTCCTCGACTCCCAGCTCCGTGGTCACAGTGTGCAAAAAGAAGGCTAATTCTGAAGTGAGCATGTACCTGGGCAGGGCTAGAAGCCAAGGCCTTGGTCTCTTGCACCCTTCCGTGCCTTTCTTGCCCTTACACATTCCTTCTCCTCCTTTCTTCCCAGAACAGAGGCTCTGGAGCCAGACTCTGGGTCTGAATACTCTTTCTGACACTGATTAGCTATGTGTGACCTTGAGGAAGTTATTTACCTCTTGATGCCTCAGTTTCCTCAGCAGCAAAATGTAAAATATAGTAGTGACTAGCATGTGGGGTTGTGGGGATGAAATCAGTTCAAGCACAACAGGTTCTTGATGCAGTACTGGCCCACGGTACATGTCTGTGTCAGCCCCGACTAATCTTGTGGAGTCCATTCTTCTGGACCCAACAGGTGGTAAGTTGATTTTGGTTCATTTATGGCATTTCTCACATGGTATAAAAAGCACCCATTTACCAGCCCACCTCCCCCTAGATGAAGCAGGAATCACACGTTCTTATGATCTTTCCCAGCACCTAGTGGTGGTACACAGCAGATGCTCAATAACTGTGGGGTGAGTGCTTCAACACACTAATTCTAACAAGGAGAGCATGTCACCTAGGCTGCTGATTATGAATGGCAATGGCAGTGCAGTAGAGTGAAGCTCCAGGTAGAATTCTGCAATGAAACACAATTCACCCTTTGGCTGTATAATCAAGTCCTGAGATTTTTTATTTGTCTAAATTCATCTGCTTTAAAAATCTTTCAAATAAGGTCACTTTGTTTACATACTTGTCCCTCTTAATGGCAGAGAGAAGTAAGCATAACAAAGCTGACTGAATCAATGTTACTTTTGCCCCAGGAGAACAAAATTCTAGAAATATTTATGAGCAGTCTCCTACAGTTACATTTAATTATCAATTGCACATAATTATTAAAGTCATTAAGAAATGTCCTTCCAAGTATAAACAAGAGCAAAGCATCAACAGACCCAGGATAAAGCAGAGGTTACAACTACATTTTTGATGCCTGGCTCCCCCCAAATGACATTTCCCTTAACTACAAAAGGGATAAAAAGATGAACACTGGACTAATCCTGGTCTCAGGCATGTGATTTGATCTCAGTCTCAAAAAACCCTTTGTGGAAAGTCCTCTTTTTGTGAAACATCCTATTAAAAAGCAAGCCCGTGAGACATATTCACTAGTTCCTCTGAGTAAGTCCCAAGGTGTTAACTGAGACGACAGAGGAAGAAGTAGACAGACAGACACGCATATGCACACACCTACTCCTCCTATATAGACCAGACCAGTTAAGAAGATCAGTAAAAGTCACAGGCTTTTTCCTATGTGACTTTTGTTATTCCCATATGAAACATGCACAGATGTTTCTGTTGGATCACAGATGTCACTGTCAGGTCAGATTAATAAAAGCCATATTTTCCAGTTAAGTATAAGGAAAAAGAGGTAATAAAGGAATGCAAATATGCTCATGCTCTGTAACAGAAAAGAATAGGTGAATTTGCATTTTATGTTTCCTGGCCACATACACTTCTCATTTAATTAAAAGAATTTGGGAAAATGAGTCTAAGTTCACATGACCACAATTTAGTATGAAGAACACTAAGAACCTCCTAGAAAACAACACTACTTTGCAGTGCCAAAGTAGTATTGTGCAAAAAAGCACATCTGAATCAAATATTAAGTGAAATGAGTTACTCCAAAAGCCAAAAGGAGGATTGCTGAAAGGTTCAGCTGGTTTAGTTATACAAAAATAAGCTGGGGAGCAGGCACCCCAGGAATTTACTCACCACTATATCCTCAGGGAATGTGTCTCTGCTGAAGGAGCCATCGTCAAACACGACCTCATAGAAGGTCTGCGATGTCACAGCAATCACCCTGCAGCTGTAATAGCGGGTGTTCCGATGCTTCGTGATGACAGTCTGCCCCACAGAGATACCCTTCTCGCCAGCCTTGGACTTCTAAAAGAAGGGACACAGAGAAAGGAGAGAAAAGGAACAGGGAAAAATAAAAGGTAGGGACAGAAAATAAAATATATATTTATTTAGAAAAAAATTCACGTGGTCATGATACGTATTTTTAATTTTTAAACTTTTTATTGGGGAATAATTTCAAAATCTAAAGGTTACAAGTATATGAGTAGTACAAAGATACCTATATACTCTTGACCCCTTTACCCAGATTCACCTATTGTTATCTATCAATATTTTTAACATTTTACCATTTCTCTTTTTTTGCATATTCTATTTTATATACATGTATATTTATATATAAAAAATTGTGTGCATATATATATGAACAGTCCACCCAGCATCATTTAAGAATAAGCTATATACATCATGGGCTTTTACTCCTAAATACATCAGTTGTGTATTTTCTAAAAATAAGGATTTCCCTTTACATAACCACAGTACAGTTACTAACTTTAGTAAATCTAACATGGATACGATGCTTTTATCAATGACGTATGTTCTAATTTTATCAACTGAGCCAATAATGATCTTCATGGTTTCTCCAACTCCCCTCACATGGTCTCAAGGGCAAGGTACAGTCGAGTCAGGTAGTGCACTTTGCTGCCGTTTCTCTTTAGCTCCTTCTAATCTGGATCATTTCTACAGCCATTCTTTGTCTTTTGTGATCATGAGTGATACTTCTAAAGAATACATTTCTCCCTCTCCCCCTTTTTTTAACAGAGCATTTGCCTGATGTTTCCTCATGATTAGATTCAAGTTATACATTCCTGGCCAGAACACCACACAGATAATGTCATATTCTTCTCAGGATATCACATCTGGAGGCACATGATGTCTGTCTGCCTCTCAATGGTGATGTTAATTTTGATCCTAAACAAACGGTAGTCCAAACTCTCATTATAATCACTATTTTTCCCTTACAACTAATAAGCAATCTGTGGAAGAAACTTTAATACCATGCAAATATCCTGTTCCTATACATATCTGCTTAGGTTTAGTATCTATTGATGAGTCGGGCCTGATCCAATCTTTACTGTGATGGTGGTGATATGCCGATTTCTGCAGCTCTGGCACTCCCTCCACATTTACTAGCTGGCACCTGGCACCTGTTAAGCAGGAATCTTCTACTCTCCCCACATCCTGGTCTTATGTGGGAGAGGAGAAGACAAGGTAGAAACCTACAGAAATGGCCTGCGGCCCATAGGTCAGGCTATGCAGGGGGTGGGGAAGGGAGGAGGGCAGTTCCTTTGCCATCCTAAGGAGTCAGGACATTATCCTGTAGGCCTAAGGAAGGTACCAAGAGATTTAAGTATAGAAGAAAAATGATCCAGGTTTATGGGGCTATAGGTGGAGAAGGTGAGTGGGGAACTTATTACAACAGGCCAGGTGGGAGATGAGGGCCTGGAGTAAGGAACTAAGGACAAATGCTCATGATTTGGATGGAGGGGCAACTCCCTCCCAACAAGCATGTTCCTACAGTCTCCTAGTTGTAGACTGAGCTCTGCCATCTAGTTTCTCACATGCCTAACAAAACAAAATCATTCCCCAATGATTGCTGGGTTGGTTGGGGAATTTTTTTTGCCTTTAGGTGTACTTAGGTATATAAACATCTCGACAAGAGACAAAAGTAAAAAGACTATAGTGATTTAAGTGCACTATGCTTAAAGTAGAAATCATTTGTTTTGTTTTTAAGTTGTTTTTTTTTTTTTTTTTAGTAATCTCTACACCCAACATGGGGCTTGAACTCATGACCCCAAGATCAAGAGTGGTGTACTCTTCCAACTAAGCCATCCAGGCACCTGTGAAGTAGAAATCATTAATAGCTAGGCCACAGTATGTTATATGTGCTGAAATAATTACATAGTTTCCTGTTTCATTTCTCCATCCAACCCCTTTAAATATATCTAACCTTTCCAAGTAAGAGAACAACTCAAATGTAATAATGAATATGAGTAAAAGCACAGTCTGTGGTGATATAACTCCCAAACTGGGCCCACAACTGTTCCTTAAGACTGTACCATTTATAGCTAAGTGTAGGAGGCAAACTTTACAACCTGTGTGACCATACACAGTGGCCCTGAGCGGCCATGGCAGCACTTTCTACAGATGTTGTCCCTCTCTGTCAAAGTGACTTAGAAACACTCATGGTCAGGATTTCAAGTGTTGCATTTTACTATGGTATTAGTTCCTTTGTGCATAGTTTATTAAAATTGGAATTAACCCTGTAAAGAAACAATGGTTTGGATTTGAATTCTAAGCTCTGCTACTTACTAGCTGTGTGATCTTGTGATCTTGAACCTTTATCAGCCTCAGTTTGTTCATCTGTAGAAGGGATAATACTTACATTAAAGGTTTGCTATAAAAACAGGATAAAGTACATCAACTACCTAGACTCATGGGCAACTGGTTCTTAGCAACTGTTAACTGGTTTCATTTTTGTACCTAGGATCCTAGCCCCAGATTAATAAGCCATTCTTCTCTGCTGTCCCGCAGTAATTGGCATGTATGGCTGCAGCACCCTGATTTCACATGACAAGGCTGAATTCAGCCCCAAAGCACCACTGTCTTGTTCTTTACTTCATCCACTTCTGATTCTAATTCGTGTCAAAAGTTGGCACAAAGCTATGGTCCTTAGGAGGAAAGGCATAAGGAGGCCTCCTCCCCTACCCCTAATGCTCCCAAAGCCTTCGTTTGCAACTCCCTTTTAAAGCCCTACCCAAATGACACTTTGATTGACTATTCCTCCTACAACAGGGCAAAATCCATGCATCAGCGCCAGACTACATGTCTTTTTTTTTTCACAGTACCCACCACAGCATGTACAACATTATTGTTGCTGGATGAACAACAAATGAATGAATGAAAGAAAGAATAAATAATTTTTAAAGATGAATGAACAAACTGTGAGGATGGGTACAGACACATTTTCAAAATGGGAGAGGACTGATTCTAATCATTCATAGTCCAGAAAAGGGAAAAGAAAACAAAGGGGAGTTGTAGGAAGATGTTCCTCTTTCTTGGGGTAGGTAGGCATGTATGTGGGTAGGGGGAGGGAATAAAGAAGTTTTATGGTGAAATTCACAGGGTCTGGAAAGTGGAAGTGGTCACTCAGGGGAAGAGAAACATGATACAGATTTGAAAGAGAAAAGGTTGACTCTAGACTACAACCACCTTTTTCCTACTTAGGACCTGAAATTTATGCAAACTAGCTGGTTGGAAAGATGGTCAACACACAAATTACCTTCATCTAAATAAAAATTTAGATGAGCTTCAGGCATGACCATTTCATGGGGAGTACTAAAGAAAACAGATTTTTTCCATAATGCTATTTTGATAGGATTTCTGATTTATTTTTGCAGGGAAAATTTATTGACAAGCATACCCCATAACTGATTATACATTCTTAAAAATATTTCCTGTCAGAAAAGCCTAGAATCTATTGATGTTATTTGTCATTTCTGATCAAAGAAGACAGATATTACGCAAGAGGTTTCATCAGATTATAGAAATGGCTATGGTATTTTGAAGATTAGTACACAGGCTAAGGCTGTGAAAGTTAAATTTCCTTCAACATGCACTAAGCAGAAATGAACAGAGGTTTAAGGGGAAAAAAAAGCACAACTTCTTTTAAAGAAAGCTAGAGCCAGTTTGAAATGCTGGGGATGGGGAAATAATGTTAAGTAGGAAAATGTTACAGACATTTCACAAAAGCATCAGAGAGTTCTTGGGGCACAATTATACATGTAGAGTTACCAACATACATCCATATACCTGAGTTAATTCTCCCAGTAACGCTGTGACATGGTTGTTATTTTCATTAAATAGATGAAGTAGCTGAGGTACACAGTCAAGGACCTTTTCCAAGATCTCAGAGATGGTGAGAAGCTAACATGGGGCCCAGAGACAGGCACTTTCCTATCTTGAGTGTGTTGTTATCATAAACCAAGAGAATAAACGTTGACAGAAATCAGAGGAGAAATAAAACCTACCAGGAAATGGACCTAATGGAATTCAAGCACTTGCCTAAAGAAGTTACATTTTCTTTTTCTTTCTTTTCTGATTTATTGAGTACCTCCTCTGTTCTACATACCCGTTGAGATATTTCTCAGGTAAGAAATCGTTTAATCTCCTCAGTATACTCAGAGTTCAATTAGCAACTTGGATTTGGAGCCTATGTGGAGATGAAAAATGTAGAATGTATAATTGTACACGCAGTCCATTTTTCATATGTAAACATGACACACACACACACATACACACTGTGGTAAATTGCGAAAAAAAACCCATAAATCTTCACTTCTTTCTGTTTTCACATTCTTCTCAATGAGACCTTGTAGCTCCTTCTATCAAGGGCTGGACCCAATTTGCTCACCCCTCAAATCTGGGTTCACCCTGTGGCTTGGACTACCTAGGCCAAAAGAATACAACAGAAGTATGCCAATCCAAGGCCTTGGAGCCTTCTGCAGTTTCTTTCTAGGGGCCCTAGACTCTGTCATGTAAACAAACTCAATTATCCTACTGGCAGACGAGAGATCACATGGATCAGACATGAATCCAGCTAGGAAAAGGTAAGCAGTTCTGCAGCTGACCACAGACGAATGAGGCAATCAGCCTGGAATAGAAGAATCACCCAGCTGAGCCCAGCCTAAATCTGTGACCCCCAGAATCACCAGCTAAAGAACTGTCATTGTTCTAAGCCACTACAGTTTGTGATGGTTTGTTACACACACAAGTGAGAAAAAAGAATACTAAGAAAAAATATACTAAACTGCTGGCATATATAAATCTAGGTAATGGAATTTTGTTTATTTGCTTCTTCATTACTTCTCTGTACTTTCTATTATGTATTCAGTTAATTATTATCGAAAACACTAAATGTAATAAAATATAAGAGCCTTTGCAAGTTTCTAAATTCTTTTAATAACAGGTCTACTTAACTGATGTGCTCATAAAAAGCTGAAGCCAAATTATTTAGTAAAAAAAGACAATGTTCATCATTTATCTTTCAGTTAAATATATAAGATAAAAAAAGGACCTAAAATGTACACTTTGTAAAGTGGAAGGATACACCAATTTAGTTAAAAAAATTTCATCTGACTTAACTTACATATATTATATTTAGGCCAAAGTGATATAACAAAAAGGCACATTTATTTTGTTCTTAATAATCACTACTGATTCCTAAGACATGTTGTTTCAGTAAAATGAACATATTTTGTTCTTAGGTTTGGGTTCTATTTTAAAAAACAAGAACAACAACAAAATAAAAACAAAAACATAAGCCACCTATAAGGGGCAGCACAAATAACAGGATCCAATTGTTTAAATGTAGAAGAGTTTTCTCCCCACTATGTTGGTTCCAGGTGTGGGCTTAGAAAGGAAACAAGCCCTTATTACATAGCTCTCTAACTTTCCCAAGACTCTACTGACGTTGAAATAAATGGCCACACTTAGAAGAAAAAAAAATAGCTAACCATCAATGATCACAATCTGAATAAGGAGAAAAAGATGTTCCTAATACCTGGATTGGCTCATCAAAGGCACACCAACATCCAATAGGCTAACTCCAAAAAATTTAAAGTCAGTGTTGATGAAACAGGATGAAAGAAATCACCATTACCTGACGAGTATACTACAGCCATAAATTCTGAGCCAAAGAGCCAAGAACCAGTGAGCAAGTGATGCAAAAAGGAAAAGCAATGCAAGGATGGACACAGAGAGAAAAAAGTGGCACTTAATAAGCAATTACTGAGTGCTCATTACGAGTAAGGTACCTTGCAAGGTGCTGAAGATTAAAATAAAAGAATGAGAGAGTCCCTTCTCTCAAATACCTCACAGGCTGGTAGAAAAGAGAGACATAGCCGATCAAAATGCAAAGTATTAAGAATGCACAGATGAGGGCAGGAAGGGATCTTCCCCAGGCTTCACTACAGGGAACTTGTGAACCAGGTTGGAGGGAGCCAGGAAGCACTCTTGTATACACGTCAGGGAGGCGGTTTGAGAGTGGAGTGTTTGGTGCCATGAACCCCTACCCTTGGCTACTTTGTGAGCCTGTGGGCATCTACTCAGAATGGTATTTTTAAATGCATAAAACAAAACAACAAAAGATTACAAAAGAAACTAAATAATACTGAAAAACAAATTTGTGGTGTAATATCTTTGCTTCTTTAATAATGTATTAAATATTAATATCTAGTGGCAGGTCTAATAACTATTAATCTCCTAATTTCAAGTTGTGAAGAACATAAGCAATATTTTGAGATCTCTGTTACAATGGTCATGCAAGTTCTATTGTGGACAGAGTCACAGAACCTGCTAAGGCCGCCACTGCCTCCAAACTGACAGAATTGCTAAATTCTAGCTAGAGTTAGTGGAAAACAATTGTAAATCTTTCCTCATCCTCTAACAGACAAATTTTTCTTGGTACTAAAGTATAAAAAAGATTTTATCACGTGGAATATTTAAAGGCACAGCAGTCAACCTTCTAACAACTTATAAAAAATTACAATATTCTTTATATAATGGCGCTTGTATATACTGAAGATGAAAGGACGGAGCGAAATGAAACTCAATGAAGTCATCCCTGTGAAAGGTGAAGTTATGGAGGCATTATGGGTAATTCTGGGGTGACCTAAAGTGACACAAGAACCTAACTTAAGTACTGACGTTGGAATGTGCACTACATTCTCCAATACCATTTCTCCCCATTAGGTTTTTGAGAGCAGAAAGCAGTTAGTTCACTAACTCTGAAGCAAAGGCTCAGGGAGGAGTCCTGTGTGGCAGAAGGAAGAAAGGAAGATTCCTATACTTTGGCAACACAGATATTCTCTGATCAGACCCAGCAAAGGTTCAGCTGCATTTACACCTTGAAGAAGGGTCACCCACCATCTGATGAGATGAATCATGGGCAGAAATGTCATCCTGGGAAAATCCCTGACTGGGTTTTCCATCTATATAATAATGCTTAAAAAGGGTGGAAATCTGAATCTAACAGTGTATGCAGAGCCAACAAGGTTGGGAAGTTGAAGAAATGAAGTAACTTATCCAATGAACAGGCCAAAAAGGACATTCCCATTTCTCTCCAGTAACCCCTTCACCTTCTCTTCTTAATTATTTCTCCCTAATTCCTATGATTTATAACCCGTGAGATATTATTATTGTATTTTTTCAAGATACCATTTTATAAAAATCCCTAGAGGGATCTGAGTAAATAAATTAATACACACTATTCTTCTTTTACCAACTCATGCAGAAGGCACTCATATAAATTTGCCTTGTAATAATGAAAGCTTTCTTCGTAAAATTACAAGAGCTAGGTAAAAATCTTCTACCCAGAAAAACCTAAATCCCTCGGGCTTCATGAAGAAGTAATTGCTCTAACAGCAGAAATGCACATGCAAACTCATAAAAATGTCACAAGTATTTAATTTTCTACATGTCTGTTTGTTCACGTGTACTTTTATTTCTTGTGGGTTTTTAAGTACAAACATATAATACAGTGGGAAATGGTGGTAAGCAGTTTCCCAGCAGATTTAAGGTCTTATTCACTTTAATGTCTGTAGAAGATACTGAACAAAAACTAATTCTTTTCCATCTGAGTCATTAGCTCACCTCAGAGGTCTTGTTTGGTAGGTAAGTGATGAGGACTGGGACAGGGGAAGCATCTTTAGATGCTCACTCTGTTAATGTAGGAAACTCTCAACAGGTCAGCACCACCTGCTTTCTATTCTGAATAATAAACAACTTCAGAAACAGCAGAGAGGAAAGTTCACATCGGTTAGACTGGTGGAGGTGGAGGAGTGTGGAAGCCTCCGACTGCTAAGATAGAACTTGACACGAGCTCCTCCTAAGTCACGTCCAACCTCATTAGTTGCTAGTGAACATAGGAGTCCCTGGATGCCTGCCCCCAGAAGCTCTACCTTGGGCTTTTACATTTCAGGGGCTCTTCAGCCTTTTTGGGTACCAATAGTAAAATCTGGAGAGAACTACAGGTTCAACAAAATCTCAATCATTCACAGCAGGCTCTGTGTGTGTGCGTGCGTGTGTGTGTGTGTGTGTGTGTGTGTAGAAATTAACAAGGTGATTCTAAAATTTACATGAAAATGCAAAGAGACTAAAATACTCAAAGTAATCTTGGGAAAAAAACAATGTTGGAGGAATTATAACTTGAGGGGGGAGGAGAAGGAAAAGCATTGGCTCAATTATAAGGTAATACAACTTTTAAAAATTACCTTAGATGGGGCATTTTTAACAGAGAGTAGCAAGCATCACTGAATGGTATTCTTCCCAAAAGGACTTTTGAATCTCAATTACAGTTGGGGAAAGGATTAAAAATAGCTAAAATAGATGCAAAAAAAAAATGTTCTTATCAAGGAAATCCAAAGTAAATCAGACTAATTAAATGGTTTTATAGTTTTTCTGTGCCACCAAAAAGGAAACCCAGGTAAATAATGACACCATGTAAGCTAACCCAAGCCATAGTCTCAAGTTGGAAAAGTGACTACCAAGACAGCAGTCTAAATGAAATGTCACATATACTCTCACTCTGATGACCTGGAAGTTCTATATCTTTTCATGATTGGTGAACCTCTCTGAAGTGCCATTTCATCATCTGTAAAACGTATAAAATCATAACACCAGGGAGGTGGTGACTGTGAGGACCAAATGAAATGATGTAGTTATGTATGAAAGTACTCAGTAAACTATAAAAGATACTACAAATATTAGCCATTATATTACTTTTATTCACCTTATCTTATACACTGCTCGCAACAAAGGAGGGCTGTCCCCTTGAACAGAAGAGAAAATTACGGTGGGATAGGCAATTGTGGTTCTATAAAGATACAGTAGGTATATGAGCATGAGCGAGGTGGAGGAGGGAAGAAAGGAGAGAGAAGGGAGAGAGAAGGAAAGGGAGAAAGGTGGGGAGGAGGGAAGTGAGAGAAAGACACAGAGAGTGCGAGAGAGAAAGAGAAAGAGATCTAAAGTAAAGCTTCCTAGCTTTCTTTTGAAATTTCAGGAGAAATAGCCATAGGAACAGTGGAAGAAAAGCCAGCCAAAAGCTTTCTACTGCCCTTCACAACAGCAGAAGTGCAGAGTCTGCCTCGCTACCTCACCAGTGTTAATCAAAGAGGATAAACCCACAAAATCTTTCCATTATTAATCAAGGAAATTAATATCTATTTTTCTCTCTATCTAGTGTTAATTAAATGCATCTATGTGCCCAACACCGTGCTTGAAAAAGAGATGTGTGGGGTTCCTGTGGAGGCAGGAAGGGACGGGGAAAAAACTGAGAGGTTCTGTAGCAGTAACCTTTCCTTTCCAGTTTCATGACTGTAGCCCCCATGTTCTCTCAAAATCACCTAAAGTTAGTCTCTGTGGTCCCCACAGCCTTGGCAAAAGCTACTTCTAGTAAGGGCACCAGTCTTTATTCCAAACATGTGATAAAGATATATAAGAACAGATTTGAAGGTACAATTAGAAAATATCGAATATAAGGGTTTGGAAATTTTGTATTTTCTTCTAATTCCTGAGAAATGTATGAGGAAAAGCAGGGGGGGGGACACAAACTTAACCAAAAGGCTTATCTAGTACTCAAGGAGGAACAAACAAGATGGAAAGTAACTTATTACGATATGTAATACCCACAAAAAAGAGCACTTCACTTCTTCTTGCCTCCTGCCCCAATCAAAGGCTTCTGAATGCCAGATCCTCTCAGTAATGGCTCAAAGAAAAATTAAAAGAATGCTTTATTTAAAAATGTAGAAACAGTAATTTCTTCAGATACTGCCCTCTATAATTTCACAGACCCACTACACATGGTGTGGGATAAGCAGAGAGAATCATGGTATCTCACAAAGAAAACAAGCCAATTTCAGATAAAGAATGGTCAAGAGGGGTGCCTGGGTGGCACAGTGAGTTGAGCATCTGACTCCTGGTTTCAGATCAGGTCGTGGTCTCGGGGTCATGAGATCAAGCCCCACTTTGGGCTCAGTGTGGAGTCTGCTTGGGACTCTTTCTCCCCACCCTCCCGCCCTCGTGCTTGCACACTCTCCCACTCTCTCTCAAATAAGTAAGTAAATCCTTAAAAAAAAAAAAGTCAAGGAACTACCTAATTTTGCCTGGAAAGAAAAGAAGTGCTGATTTGCAGGTGTGAAATTGTCAGACCCCAAGATGGCTACCAACATCCTGTGGAAAAGGACAAAGAAGCTGGATGGCCCCAGGCTGACTGGCTTCCTGCCAAGAGACCTCACAAGGGCTTTTTAGTTAATCCAGAGTTTTATACATCATGTTTGTTGAAAGTGGACATGTATGTATTGTTTTTTTAGAGAGAAATGTTGGAACTTATTTAATTGCCATTTCTCTTGTTTGCAGTTAATAGTCTTAAAAAGTTACACTTTCATTACATTTTTTCAGTATCTATGGATTTCATTACGACTATGGCATCTAATTACTGTTTTCTACATGAAGGAACTGCGAAATGCTGCCTCTTATGCTTTACAAGATGCTGGAATGTCAAATACCCTTTCCTGTTGTCTGTCTGTTGACACATTCCATTTGTATTTCTCCACCATATCCATGGTGTTTCACTCCAATGCCAGTGTTAAAATATGGGACTAGTGTCACTACTTAATTTTCTTAACAAGCTATCAGGCAATAATGCATCCCCCAATTATTATTTTTTTTTAAAAGACTATAAGTTGCTGAAAAGCTTAAAATTTTCTGGGTACTGAGATACATCAATTCTGTGAAAAAGTGAGCAAGCATTTTACATGGAAACACATCTTACTTATACTAAAAAATGAAACCAGTTAAGTGGTCCTTGGAGAGGAAGACTTGATTTCCTCAGTATGTGTGGTCCTTGAAGTTGGCAAGTATCAACTGTGCCATGTAAACATTCCTTCAAGCAGTACAAGCCTACGTCTGCTGACTGGCTCCCAGGTTCCATGCATGCTGTGTGATGGGAGTAACAGAGCCAAGGAGGAAACACAACATTGACAAGTTTCTCTTGGGGATTCTGAGGAGTCTGCTTTTGTGATAAAAACCAAACACCTGACCAAGATGCAGATCTTTCTTTTTTTTTTTTTCAATAAAATCAGGATTCATTTGTAGTTTTACAAGGCCAGAATAAAAAGTTCAGCAATACATTCTTTTCTGTGAAGCCATGCATTATTATACATTTTGAGAGAGATGAATATAACCAAGGCTGTCAGATAAGAGATCTCCTAATAATCAAGGCTCTACAGAGAGTAACTACTAACACTCGTGTTAAAAACACATTAAGGCCTCAGCCCCCGACATGGCTTCAAAGTTATTTCAGGGGCTCCTCAGGCCCTTAGGAGTAGTATTGCCTATTTGCAAAATAAATAATGTGTCCCACAAAATATATGCTCTAACATTTTTCCAGCGCATTTGGATGTTTCCAGGAAATATATCTGAGATAGTATTCTTTTACCCAACCAGATTAAAAGATCAGAAATAGAAGTCTGGAGAAAGGCTACCCTAAGGGAACAGATAGTTTTCTGAACCTCCTGGGACCCGACTCTGCTTTCTACCCCCAGATGAGGATGTGGCCTTGCTGACCCTGTACCTGATTCAAGGGCTGATTGCTTGCAAGAATTTCCTTAAATGGAAAGGTCCAGACTCTCAAAAGTAAATTTTTCTAGAATGGAGATGTAAACCCTTAATACAGAGGAACTGTATGGTCACAAAATATGACTTTTATTCAGATCCAGCAGCAGCCAACTCCATGCAGACACCGCCACAACTCTATAGCCCCCATAGGGAACAAAGTATAGGAGAAGCACCACCCCCAAGCATTTAGCCTCTGCTCTGCCTGCATGGTCTCCCCATTCTGATCAGTTTCTGTATCTTTGGCTGATTAAAACTGGAATCGGCAATGGAGGCATCTGTTCTCTCTTCCCACAGATTCAAAACCCCTTGAAGCACTTCAATTAGTATCAGAAATAGATATAAAACCCCCGCAGATGATGCCTGAACTGGGACTGGTGCATAGACCCTTCTGAAGTGGCCAGACTTGGGAAAAGATCTGGAAAAGGGGGAAGGACAGAAGAGTAAGCTGAAGAAGGCTCAATTTGAGGCAGAAGAGCCTCTGGCCCAAAGTCTGTGGAGGTCACTCTGGGGAGCTTCTGGGGAAAGTATCAGTGGAACCTCTCCTCTATGCCCTACAGCCAGGGCCAGTAACTAAATAGTAGGGCTGCCCTACCTTCTGCTGTGGGTCCACTCAAGCCCTTTTTCTCCTGACAAAAAGCATGGGGGAGAGCAGCTCTATGCACGCTGATCCCCACCCTTCCTGTGGAAATGGCTATAGAAGTAGGAGGAAACTAAATGTGGGGTATTAAATAGAGGGCAGAAAAGTTTGAAATAGGATACACTTCATTTTCTTTATAAAATTAAGAAAAATTATGTCCTCACTGGTTTTACCTGATAAAGTGAACAAGAGGAAGATTCATTCCAAATGTAAATATTCGAAAATGTCTGTGCTAAATATTTCTCTTCCCAGGCAAACCTGGTGTTACCTTTCTATCACCTGGGATACGTGGACTAAGATCTCGACTAAACATTTCTATCGATGAAAGGATAAGGGATTTCTTTTATTTACTCTATGTTTGATTGAGGAAGACTGATCAGACTCAGGCCTGAATCACTGTAGTATCTTTTTTTTCATCCTTGTTAAGAATTTTTTACTCCAGACCTTTTCTTGGGTTAGAATTCTGTTTTTCAGTATCAGTGCAAAGTCAGCAGGGCGTTTGGAAAATAACGTATGTAGAATAATAATAATAAAAAAAATACAAACACCAGATAATTGTGTACAAGTCTGAGAAGAGTATGTTGGTCATAGCAAATGTAACTGAACAGAGTGGGAGTTAGCAATATCTAAATTGTTGTAAGAAAAACAACATCCACCAAAACAATTCTATTGTCAATGAAACACAGATACCCAGATCTGGGAGATACGAAGAGACCATTCAGATCATTGTTAGATGAGTGTTAGCTAAACTCTGGTTCCCTTCCTTAAAGAGAAACTAAAAGTGAACAGAGTTGAGCCACAGAATTGAGCACCAGACTAAAGGAAAATAAAAAGGAAAAAGAAAGGATGGATTCAATCCATTGCTGAGTTTGATTTGTCAACCTGTTGGAGCCAAGGCAACCTCACTGGCATTAGAAGGCTACACTTAAGAGCAGACAAAACTCATAGTTGTAAACTCCTCTACCTGACTGCCTTTAATAGAGTTTCGTAGTTTCCTTCTTTGGGCTCCCAGGACATTTTATCCTTATCTTTATTTAGCCTATCTTATTATGGTAATAGAGCACAGCAGCTAAGAGCCTGGGCACTGAATCAGGTTGCCTGGTTTCGACCATTCTTCTCCTTACTACCTATGCAATATATATCAAATTATAACTTAAATAATCTTTGCCTCAGTTTCCTCATCTGTAAAAGTGGTTAATAATAGTACCTATCATAAATGGTACTATGAAGATTGAATGACATAATAATTATAAAGCCTTTATAACACAACTCATGTTATATGTTGAATCAAGGTTTATCATCATTTCTTCAAAAAAGTACATCTGCCTACAACAGGTGTGTGAATGATGGCATCTCAGGAAGAATGTTTAAAGTTGGGCTAAGAGGGGCAGAGCAAGATGGCGGAGGAGAAGGAGACCTGGACTTCGTCTGGTCTCAGGAATTCAGTTGAATAGGGATCAAACCATTCTGAACACCTACGAACTCAAAAGGAGATCGAAGAGGAGAATACCAACAACTCTCTGAACAGAGAAGCGACCACTTACTGGAAGGTAGGACGTGCGGAGAAGTGAATCCGAGGCGATATTCGGGAGGATAGACGGCGGGGGAGGGGGCCTCCGTCAGCCACTTCTGGCAAGTGATAGAGCCGCAGAGCACAAAATCGGAACTTTTAGAAGTCGGCTTCGCTGAGGGACATCACTCCAGTGGCTGGGAGGGGGGGTTGGAACTCTCACGGGACAGTGTGGTCTCAGGACCCTCGGGGTCACAGAAAGACTGAGGGTGCCTGAGTGCAGCAGAGCTCCGAGGTGTTGGAGTGGGAAAGCTGGCTGCAGAAACGGAGCCGAGGCATGGGCTCTCAGCTCGGGGTTGCCATAAACTGTGATCCACCGCCCACTCGGGCCACTGCTCCTCTAGCAGGGACCCAACAAGCAGCAGAGCTGGGGAGACTCCCCTTCCTCCCCGGGGAGGAGTGGCGCGGGAGCGCACCGCAGGGATCTGCTGGATTTGGAGACTCCACATGGGGTCGGGTGCCAGAGATACAAACGCTCGGTCACAGGCCGGGTGAGCACAGAGTGCGGCCAGAGATCAGGGAGACGGGAGGGACTGCTTTTCTCTGGGGGCGCACTGAGGAGCGGGGCCCCGAGTTCTTAGCTCCTCCAAGTGGAGATAGGGAGGCCACCATTTTCACCCTGGTCCTCCAAAGCTGCACCGAGAGCTTGCAGGGAACAAAAGCTCCTGAGAGCAAACCCGAACAGAATGCTTAGCCCAGACCGACAAGGGGGGGGCAATCTTGCCTCCGGCAAAGACACTAGGGAACCACGGCAACAGGCCTCTCCCCCAGAAGATCAGCACGAACACCAGCAAGCCAAGACCAAGTTTACTGATCAAAGAGAACGGGAGATTTCCAGCGCTAGGGAAATACTGCACATAGAATTCATGCCTTTTTTTATTATGACTCATTAGGTTTTTAAAGTTAATTTTTTAAACTTTTTTTTATTTTTCTTTTTCCCTTTTTCAAACAACATCTTATCAATCCCTTTTTAAAAAAAACATTTTTTATTTTTCATTTTTAGAGTCATATTTTATCCCTTCATAGTAGTTACCCTTATTTTTGGCATATATATATAAGTTGTTCACTCTTTAAACTTTTAAGATACAGTTTCTTCTAACAGGTCAAAATATTCCCTAAATCACTAGTGTATGGCTTTGTTTTGGTCTCCTGCCTGATCACATTCTCTCCCTTTTTTTTTCTTTTTCTTTTTCAAATCTTCTTCTTTCTTTTTTCAAACAACTTCTTATCTTATCAATTCCTTTTATAAAATCTTTTATAATTTATATCTTTACAATCATCCTCAATCCCTTCATTGTATCAACCCTTATTTTGTACATATATAAGTCTTCCTTCCCTTAAAATTTTAGGAGGCACTTTTTTCTAACAGACCAAAATACACCCAAAATCTAGTGTGTGGCACTGATCTATGCACTAGCCTGATCATATTTGATAATATTCTGTTTTTTTTGTATTGTTCTGTTTTTGTTTTTATCTTTTTCTTTTTGTGGTTTTTTTTTTTTCTCTTTCTTTTTTCTTTCTTTCCCTTTCTTCTCCCCTGATCTCAGGTCTTTTCTCATTGGTATAGAGTATATTTCCTCGGGACGTTGTTAACCTGTTAGCATTTTGTTCTCTCATTCATCTATTCTCCTCCGGACAAAATGACAAGACGAAAAAAATCACCTCAGCAAAAAGAACAAGAGGTAGTACCGTCTGCCAGGGACCTTCTCAATACGGACATTAGTACAATGTCGGACCTAGAGTTCAGAATCATGACCTTAAAGATACTAGCTGGGCTTGAAAAAAGTGTGGAAGTTATTAGAGAAACCCTTTCTGGAGAAATAAAAGAACTAAAATCCAACGAAGTAGAAATCAAAAAGGCTATTAATGAGGTGCAATAAAAAATGGGGACACTAAATGCTAGCATAAATGAGGCAGAAGAGAGAATCAGCGATATAGAAGACCAAATGATGGAAAATAAAGAGGCTGAGAAAAACAGAGAGAAACAACTACAGGATCACGAGGGCAGAATTTGAGAGATAAGCGATACGATAAGACAAAACAACATTAGAATAATTGGGATCCCAGAAGAAGAAGAAAGAGAGAGAGGGGCAGAAGGTATATTGGAGCAAATTATAGCAGAGACCTTCCCTAATGTGAGGAGGGAAACAGGCATCAAAATCCAGGAGGCACAGAGAACCCCTCTCAAAATCAATAAAAATACATCAACACCCCGACATCTAATAGTAAAACTTATGAGTCTCAGAGACAAAGAGAAAATCCTGAAAGCAACTCGGGAGAAGAGATATGTAACCTACAATGGTAGAAACATTAGACTGGCAACACCCCTATCCACAGAGACCTGGCAGGCCAGAGAGGGCTGGCATGAGATCTTCAGAGCAGTAAACGAGAAAAATATGCAGCCAAGAATACTATATCCAGCTAGGCTGTCATTGAAAATAGAAGGAGAGATAAAAAGCTTCCAGGACAAACAAAAACTAAAGGAATTTGCAAACACGAAGCCAGCCCTCCAAGAAATATTGAAAGGGGTCCTCTAAGCAAAGAGAGAGCCTAAAAGCAGCATAGATCAGAAAGGAACACAGACAATCTACAGTCACAGTCACCTTACAGGCAATACAATGGCACTAAATTCATACCTTTCAATAGTTACCCTGAATGTAAATGGGCTAAATGCCCCAATCAAAAGACACAGGCTATCAGATTGGATTAAAAAACAAGACCCATCAATATGCTGTCTGCAAGAGACTCATTTTAGACCCAAAGACACCCCCAGATTGAAAGTGAGGAGGTGGAAAACCATTTACCATTCACCAAAAAAAAGCTGGGGTGGCAATCCTTATATCAGACAAATTAGATTTTAAACCAAAGACTGTAATAAGAGTTGAAGAAGGACACTATATCCTACTTAAAGGGTCTATCAAATTGATCTAAGTTCTTGATCTTAGATCAAGAAGATCTAACAACTAAATATCTACGCCCCTAACAGGGAGGAGCCAATTTTATAAGGCAATTAATAACAAAAGTGAAGAAGCACATTGACAACAATACAATAATAGTGGGGGACTTTAACACCCCCTGACTGAAATGGACAGATCATCTAAGCAAAAGATCAACAAGGAAACAAAGACTTTAAAAGACACAATGGACCAAATGGACTTCACAGACATATTCAGAACATTCCATCCCAAAGCAACGGAATACACATTCTTCTCTAGTGCCCATGGAACATTCTCCAGAATTGATCACATCCTAGGTCACAAATCAGGTCTCAACCGGTACCAAAAGATTGGGATTATTCCCTGCATATTTTCAGACCACAATGCTTTGAAACTAGAAGTCAATCACAAGCAGAAAGTCAGAAAGAACTCAAATACATGGAGGCTAAAGAACATCCTACTAAGGAATGAATGGGTCAACGACGAAATTAAAGAAGAATTAAAAAAATTCATGGAAACCAATGAAAATGAAAACACAACTGTCCAAAATCTTTGGGATACAGCAAAAGCAGTCCTGAGAGAAAATATATAGCAATACAAGCCTTTCTCAAGAAACAGGAAAGGTCTCAAATACACAACCTATCCTTACACCAAAAAGAGCTGGAAAAAGAACAGCAAATAAAGCCTAAACCCAGCAGGAGAAGAGAAATAATAAAGATCAGAGCAGAAATCAATGAACTAGAAACCAAAAGAACAGTAGAACAGATCAACGAAACTAGGAGCTGGTTCTTTGAAAGAATTAACAAGATTGATAAACCCCTGGCCAGACTGATCAAAAAGAAAAGAGAAATGACCCAAATCAACAAAATCATGAATGAAAGAGGAGAGATCACAACCAACACCAAAGAAATACAAACAATTATAAGAACATATTATGAGCAACTCTATGCCAGCAAATTAGATAACCTGGAAGAAATGGGTGCATTCCTAGAGATGTATCAACTACCAAAATTGAACCAGGAAGAAATAGAAAACCTGAACAGACCTATAACCACTAAGAAAACTGAAGCAGTCATCAAAAATCTCCCAGCAAACAAAAGCCCAGGGCCAGATGGCTTCCCAGGGGAATTCTATCAGACATTTAAAGAAGAATTAATACCTATTCTTCTGAACCTGTTCCAAAAAATAGAAATGGAAGGAAAACTTCCAAACTCATTTTATGAGGCCAGCATTACCTTGATCCCCAAACCAGACAAAGACGCCATCAAAAAGGAAATTACAGACCAATATCCTTGACGAACATGGATGCAAAAATTCTCACCAAACTACTAGCCAATAGGATCCGACAGTACATTAAAAGGATTATTCACCATGACCAAGTGGGATTTATCCCTGGGCTGCAAGTTTGGTTCAACATCCGCAAATCAATCAACGTGACAGAATACATTAACAAAAGAAAGAACAAGAATCATAGGATCCTCTCAATAGATGCAGAGAAAGCATTTGACAAAGTACAGCATCCTTCCTTTCTTGATCAAAACTCTTCAGAGTATAGGGATAGAGACACATATCTCAATATCATAAAAGCCATCGATGAAAAACCTACAGCGAATATCATTCTCAATGGGGAAAAGCTGAGAGCTTTTCCCCTAAGGTCAGGAATGTGGCAGGGATGTCCACTATCATCACTGCTATTCAACATACTTTTAGAAGTCCTAGCCACAGCAATCAGACAACAAAAAGAAATCAAAGGCATTCAAATTGGCAAAGAGGAAGTCAAACTCTCACTCTTTGCAGATGATATGATACTGTATGTGGAAAACCCAAAAGACTCCACCCCAAAACTGCTAGAACCCATACAGGAATTCAGTAAAGCAGCAGGATATAAAATCAATGCTCAGAAATCAGTGGCATTCCTATACACAAACAAGACAGAAGAGAGACAAATCAAGGAGTCGATCCCATTTACAACTGCACCCAAAACCATAAGATACCTAGGAATAAATTTAACCAAAGAGGCAAAGGATCTGTACTCAGAAAACTATAAAATATTCATGAAAGAATTTGAAGAAGACACAAAGAAATGGAAAAACGTTCCATGCTCATGAATTGGAAGAACAAACATTGTGAAGATGTCAATGCTACCTAGAGCAATCTACACGTTCAATGCAATCCCCATCAAAATACCATCCATGTTTTTCAAAGAAATGGAACAAAGAATCCTAAAATTTTTATGGAACCAGAAGAGACCCCGAATAGCCAGAGGAATGTTGAAAAAGAAAAGCAACGCTGGCAGCATCACAATTCCGGACTTCAAGCCACATTACAAAGCTGTAATCATCAAGACAGCATGGTACTGGCACAAAAACAGACACATAGATCAATGGAATAGAATAGAGAGCCCAGAAATGGACCCTCAACTCTATGGTCAACTCATCTTCCACAAAGCAGGAAAGAATGTCCAATGGAAAAAAGACAGTCTCTTCAACAAATGGTGTTGGGAAAATTGGACAGTCACATGCAGAAGAATGAAACTGGACCATTTCCTTACACTACACACAAAAGTAGACTCTAAATGGTTGAAGGACCTAAACGTGAGACAGGAGTCCATCCAAATCCTAAAGGAGAACACAGGTAGCAACCTCTTCGACCTCAGCTGCAGCAACTTCTTCCTAGAAACATTGCCAAAGGCAAGGGAAGCAAGGGCAAAAATGAACTTTTGGGATTTCCTCAAGATAAAAAGCTTTTGCACAGCAAAAGAAACAGTCCACAAAACCAAAAGACAACTGACAGAATGGGAGAAGATATTTGCAAATGACATATCAGATAAAGGGCTAGTATCCAAAATCTATAAAGATCTTATCAAACTCAACACCCAAAGAACAAATAATCCAACCAAGAAATGGGCAGAAGACATGAACAGACATTTTTCCAAAGAAGACATCCAAATGGCCAACAGGCACATGAAAAAGTGCTCAACATCGCTCGGCATCAGGGAAATCCAAATCAAAACCTCAATGAGATACCACCTCACATCAGTCAGAAGGGCTAAAATTAACAAGTCAGGAAATGACAGATGTTGGTGGGGATGTGGAGAAAGGGGAACCCTCCTACACTGTTGGTGGGAATGCAAGCTGGTGCAACCCCTCTGGAAAACAGTATGGAGGTTCCTCAAACAGTTGAAAACAGAGCTACCATACGATCCAGCAATTGCACTACTGGCTATTTACCAGAAAGATACAAATGTAGGGATCCGAAGGGGTACGTGCACCCCGATGTTTATAGCAGCAATGTCCAGAATAGCCAAACTGTGGAAAGAGCCAAGATGTCCATCAACAGATGAATGGATAAAGAAGAAGTGGTATACATACACAATGGAATATTATCAAGCCATAAAAAGGAATGAGATCTTGCCATTTGCAACGATGTGGATGGAACGGGAAGGTGTTATGCTGAGTGAAATAAGTCAATCAGAGAAAGACATGTATCATATGACCTCACTGATACGAGGAATTCTTAATCTCAGGAAACAAACTGAGTGTTGCTGGAATGGTGGGGGGTGGGAGGGATGGGGTGGCTGGGTGATAGACATTGGGTAAGGTATGTGCTATGGTGAGCACTGTCAATTGTGCAAGACTGTTGAATCACAGATCTGTACTTCTGAAACAAATAATGCAACATATGTTAAGAAAAAAGAAAAAGAAGATAGCAGGAGGGGAAGAATGAAGGGGAGTAAATCAGAGGGGGAGACGAACCATAGAGACGATGGACTCTGAAAAACAAACTGAGGGTTCTAGAGGGGAGGAGGGTGGGGTGATGTGTTAGCCTGATGATGGGTATTAAAGAGGGCCCGTTCTGTGTTGAGCACTGGGTGTTATGCACAAACAATGAATCATGGAACACTACATCAAAAACAATTGATGTAATGTATGGTGATTAACATAACAATAAAAAAATAAAAAAAAAGAAATGATCTTACAAAAAAAATAAAGTTGGGCTAAGAAATGAAAAAAAAATTATGTTTTTATTTCCAGGACGCTCCATGGCCCCCTGTATATTGAATTGAAAAGTTTCAAAGCAATCTAACTGAAGTTCTCCGTAACTAATCTTTGTGCCTAGATTATTTTTTATCTTTTATTTTATCTTTCTTAAAGATTTTATTTATTTATTTGACGGAGAGACACACAGCGAGAGAGGGAACACAAGCAGAGGGAGTGGGAGAGGGAGAAGCCTGCTTCCTGCGGTGCAGGGAGCCCAATGCGGGGCTCGATCCCAGGACCCTGGGATCATGACCTGAGCTGAAGGCAGACGCTTAACGACTGAGCCACCCAGGTGCCCATAGATTATTTTTTTATGAGCTGGCTAAACAAGTGCTAAGATAAGAAAGGAGAGGCGGGGAGTATGCAGGGCCAATCTGTTATCAAACAGTTTATCTCCAATACCAAAAGTCTTTAAAAAGTGGCTTTATTTTCCTTGGTTTCAGTTCATTTAATAATCTTGGAATGGGGTCACAGTTTATTGGGCTCACAGGTTTCTACCCTAATCCTATCCTTTCTTCAAAAAAGTTTAAAACGTTTTCAAGACTGGGGAACTATCCTGAAATGATAACGAAAGGAAGCTGAGAATCAGAAGTTCACCATCCAGAGAGTAATAGGCTGCAATTAGGAGGTCTGGCGTTGGACAAGAGGGTGGTGAGAAGTTGGTGGGCCCTACCACACAGCCCATGAGAAATTAAAAGACTTTTTGACAAAATATCAAAATTTTATGTTTTTCTGAAAACCCTAAGAATGATGGTATCAATACTTATTGCCCTGTATTTTCATTGCTTTACTGTTCCTTAAAGGAAGATAAGGATTGTTTTGTTTCTTTTTAGAAAAGAGGTGCTTGGGTGATGCTTGAAAGTGGGATTTTCTAGACCTACAAACATGGAAGCCAATTCCATGACACTGATCCAGTGGTTCAAACAAAAAAAAAACAAAGACTCCTAAAATTTTTATCAGCAACATAATATAAACACGTGTGGTATAACAACCTATGCTGTGACATCAAAAGACATCAAAAGACCCAAATTAATGGCAACAGGAAAAAGTGTATTAATAAGCCCTCAAATTAGAACAATATAAAAATAAGCTTATTAAAGAGAAAAAATTGGACATATCAACATAAACTCTTGATCATTTGAAAAAGAATTATTTTCCTGCTCTATCACTAATGTGGCCCCCTGCCAAAGTAGCTGGTGTTGCATGAAACAAAAACAAAAAACACCCTTCATTTCAAATTTGGTTTCTAATAGAGCACCTTTAAAAAAGAACCTGGGCTCCTTGATACGTTGCTGATTCCATGTTTGAAACAAGGAAATCTAGATGATTTTGCCATTTCTTATTGAAATAAAGCAACAACAGTTTCAAAGATGTCTGGAAGTGGTTTTAAATTAGGAAAATAAAGTCACCTTGAAGAGGCTCCGGGACACCTGGGTGGTTCAGTCAGTTAGGCGTCTGCCTTCGGCTCAGGTCATGATCCCAGGATCCTGGGATCGGGTCCCACGTTGGGCTCCCTGCTTAGCGGGGAGCCTACTTCTTCCTTTGCTTCTCTCTCTGCCCCTCCCCCTGCTCGTGCTTGCTCTCTCTCTCTCTCAAATAAATAAATAAAATCTTTAAAAAAAAAAAAGAAGAGGCTCCAAATGGTCAAAGTGTGACAGAAGCAACAAGAAGAAAATTACAGTCAATTGATACCCATTGAATCTATAAGAGGCTATAAACCAAAATGATGCTCAAAAGGGTCAAATAATATAAAGCACAGTCAAGCAAAGTCCTACCTACTGATGTGAATTAAATAAATGCTTCCTGATTACAAAAACATAATCCTATGACCACCAATCAAGGGCCTGAGGGGTACCATATGGTAAAATGCAACATATGGTGAAATGTAATTCTGGTCTTCAAACCAAAATGCCTATTGGAACTAACTGGATTAAAAGCCAGAAAGCACTGGGTGTTATACACAAACAATGAATTATGGAACACTACATCAAAAATGAATGATGTAATGTATGGTGATTAACATAACATTAAAAAAAAAAAAAGCCTTAAACCAGAGTCAGGGGTAGACTCCACGAAAACAGGTTTCTAGAACTGTAGAACACTGAAGGGAGATATTGCTCAGGTACCCATCTGGGAACTGAGGCTACCTTCTTCCTCCAGTAGAATATGTGGTCTTCTTGACCTTGATTCTGGCATAAAAATAGGACCCCTTCATGTCTATAAACATTTTATTAAGTGAAAGGCACGGATAATCAGTTTTCCTAAGTCCCAAGTATAAACCTCTGTGGTACAGTGATATATCTTTTGTTTCAGATCTGGCAGTGCCTTACACAGAGGCAACTGCATATGCTCATTAGGGAGAGAGAGCCCAGGGAAGTTTTGTTAGGCTAGGTTGCATGCACTTCCACTCTCTCTCGTCAAACCATTTCTGCTAGATTTCTATATCCTTTGCTAATTAAATGGAAATTTACAGTTGGAGTGTGTGTTGGGTCTCTGCCGATCAATCATCCACAATCAACCTGAAACACTGCAGATTCATCATAATGAATTCATATAAAAGTGTTACCAACTTCTGGAAGGTTTTTTTGTCATTATTCTCCTGTGATTAAGAACCATTCTAGGGTTTAAGTTTAGGAGCTTTGATCATCTATTGTTCCAAATGTTGGTGAGGTGAGAATTATTTTTACATACCAAGGAAAGATTTCATTAAGTTAGTTTTGACAGGTATTTTCACCCCGGTACCATCAAAGGTTAGCTATATAGAAATAGATTAACCAGAAGAGCCACCTTGCTCTGAGCCCTTCACCAGATCCTGTGCAATGTGGGTCCCCGTCCTAAGCCATGCATAGTGATGACACAAGAAGGAATTGTACTGAAGCTTGCCTGGGGAGCTGGCCTGAAGACATAGGCTGAGAAAAAAAAGTAAGTGCTGAACAATGTCTCAAGTTCTATTACAAGGATGAGTGCCAGAATAAGACATGGAGGATGGCTAGAAGGGTAGAATAACAAAAGACAAGAGGACCTTTGAGAGTAGGAGGTGCTAATATAGAAGCCAACATAACCACTACCTTCCATTATCCACATCAGTAACACTGCCTTGAAATAAGGGGCACATGTGAAATATCTGACACACCCTTGACATAAAGATGCTCAATAAATGCTAGTTCTTTTTCTTTTCCACTAATCCCATTCATTAGCATTAGAGAACTATTGCAACAAATTTATAGCAAGTAGCTTCCATGGGTGGTCAAGTGCTAGTCGAAGAGAGAAAATACTAATTAAACCTAGTTAAAAAAAATCTAACTAAAATAATGAGCTAGTTTAAAATTTTAGTTAAAATAACACTGAATAAAATAATACACAAAATAGTAGGAAAAAATTTGTCCACTAAGGTGTTTTCTCTATAAAAGTTCTTTTTTGAATAGGTGTCTATCTCCGTGTTAGTAGCCACAACTTAGAAAACTATGAAATAGACAAATTTCTCCAATGTCAAATTTTTTGAGAGGAGAGGGCATTGAGATAAAAATGATGTACCTCAAATAAGATACTTTATTAAAAAGCGCTTTATTCATTGCAATGAACTAATGTATAAAGTGCAAGTGATTCTAGTGTTCTGACACTGCGTATATGGAATATTCTAATTCAATATGAAGGTTCACTGAAGTAATTTTGCCCCCGAAAAAAGATCTGTGCATGCCATCTTCTCCCCTCCACTGCCCTCCATTATTCAGGTGTCTCTTCCATTGGACACCCTCTAGTTTACTCAGGTGTGAGGAGACAGACCCTGTGGTAGCTAGCTGTACTTTGCAGAAGTATATAATTGATGAGTAGCTCATTATTTGCTTTGGAGAAGGAATATGTTTTCAAGGCTCAGAGTTTCAAAACCATTTTACTATTTATTGTGTTCTTTAGTTTTTCTTTTTCCTTAAAAACATCTATGCAACATCCATGTAAGTGGTTAGGAATACATCCAATGGAACCTTCTGAAATAGAGCCAGGAAATAGGTCACACTGAATCGTGGCAAAGGGTGGGTGGTCAAGTACAACAACACTACAACATAAACACACATGCACACATACACATGCACACACAAATGAAATCTTACATTTGAAAATTAGCAGGTGCCAGCAAAAAGTATGCTTGACAAAAACACTGAAAAATACATATAAAAATTTAGATTAAAATAACAGGGATTAGCTGTGCACTTTCTGTAACATATTTCTATCTTCTAAGACTTTGGAAGCCAAGTATTTTTTCAAATACCACTTTTTTTTTTTTTAAAGATCTATTTATTTATTTGGGGTGGGGGGGAGGACAGCATGTGGCAGGGAGAGGCAGAGAGAGAGAATCCCAAGCTGACTCCATGCTGAATGTGGAGCCCATCACGGGGCTCAATCTCACGACCTGAGCCGAAACCAAGAGTCAGATGCTTAACCGACTGTGTCATCCAAGTGCCCCTTAAATACCACCTTTTCAATTAAAAGGGTGCTTACTGTCTAATGGAAGAATGCATTATAAGAAATCAGATGAGATTTTTACACTATTATCAGAATGAGTTTATGCTCAAAGCCCAATGAAAAAGCTAGTTAGAATATTTTTGGCATTAAAGGAAGAGTAGAAGTTGCCTTACAATGGTCCTTTTGGTGCAAAAAACAAATAACTGGGAGAAATTAAAAAAAAAAAAGGAAACAAAATCCCTAACGTGAGTAAAAATGTAGATCCCACTGAAGCAACTTCATTTCACCAGAACTATGCAGGCATCCTCTATTCTGTAAAATGACTGGTTAGGCTGCCAAGTTTGCCTGAATTTTATTTTATAGTTTTCACTGCTATGATTCAGCAATTGCCCACTACCTCCAAATAATCAGGTATGGTGAAAATATAGCCAAACTATAGTTCCAGCTCTTGAGAGTATAACCCCTGGCATATACAGTTTACACAAAGAGAAATACTGGAATTAATTTGAACTTTTTTATGCTTGAAAAGTAAAGCATATTTAATGCAATAGGGGCAATTCACAATGCTCTTAACTAAAGTTATCAGATTTTATGAATTCCTTCTGGTTAGTTGTCAAACATTTTGGGGAAGAAGCCATACTTGAAGTCCAACTGAAGAATAAAATGGATAAGTTACAGCTATCAGGAATATATTTTGGAAATCCAGCATTCACAGTGCTTCCTGCCAGAGAACTTTGCCAAGGCAATTTACAAACACTAAAATTTTACCTTCATAAGGAAAAACTATCATTTAATATAAATTATACAATGTTTCCCCATGTTTGACAAAGTGTACCAAACTTAAAGTGGATCCATAGAGGACAGTGAGTAGATGTTCTTTTCAGTCATCATTTATGAAACAATTAGTAACATAAACCTGACTGAACCACACATAATGGTTAGAAGGAATGACATCCTGATTAAACATACAGATCTTGGTTTAATAGCAACTTTAATATAATCATTAGTAACCACAGAGCTTTGGAATATTGAAATAAGAATGTGTGATCTCAAGCAAAGCTTCAAATGAACATCTCTAGCTCCATTCAAGGCTTGGAGTTTGGAATTCAACAAATAATAGAGAATGGGCTGAAAAAGCATTTACATTCCAGCACCTGTTGCTCATTAACTGAATCCACTAGGGCAAGGAATTGAACCTTTCTGTACATGGGTTTCTTATCCTTGAAGGAGGGATACTACTACTCATGAGGCCCAGTTCACACGGAATTGTAGCACCAAAGCCAGCAGCAGCAGCAGCAGCAGTAAACGAGAGAGTAATAATACAACTTTGTTTTCTGAGCGCTCATCCTATGCCATGGGCTGAAAACAAGACAGTGAGACAGGCAAGCCTTTGTTTGTAGACAGGGAAGCTAAGGCTCCAAGACAAGAACTTGCACAAGGTTGCACATGTGTTGCTGGCAAAGTCCAAGTGTGAACACAAACTACTCTGACTTAGGAGGTCATGATCTGGTTCACATCTCAAAATGTGTTCCCATGTGTCATCTAATGAGGTAATGCTATTGACCGCACGTTGTAAATGGCAAAGCACCACCGTAATGCAATGTGTTATTACTGTAATTTTTTAAAAAGTTGCTAAAATGTATTTTCTGCTCAATATATAATACTATTCTTAGCAAAAGCCCATCAGTTCAAGAAACTAAGGAAAAAGCATGAATGAATATGCAACTTGTCACCTAAAACATGGAAAGTAAAACAGATGCGACAGTTGGTGATGTCATCTCATACATTTGTGCATTCACACACAACCGAACAAAGTCCCAACCCACAAACATCAAGTATCTCTCAAGACACCAATGGAAGTTGCAGGAATCATTAAAAAGTCAGGAGATTTGTTGTGTCTGGGCCATGGTTCCCCAAGCCCTTACTGACAACCTGGCAGGCTGCTCACAGGAGGTTATTAGAGAGATAGGACAAGTATGTTAGGCTGCAAATAGTCTGTGGCCAAGCCTCCCAGGGATAACAAAGGGCAGCAAGTTAGCAAAGCTGCACCTTGTTGGCAGCCCAAAACAATTACAGTGAACTGGAAAAGTAACAAAGGTATATCAACCATCTCCACACTGTCCTAATTTTTCTAAGCTTAAAACAAGTGAAAGATTCCATTTGCCAACAACAGGTAAACTAATTTATGGTTAAATTCACACGTTATTTACTTGCAAACACTCTTTGCCCAGAAAAAGATTCAGTCCTGAGTAAAGTAGAAAAGGCAGAAAAAGTGACCTCAATACTTCTCAACATTTCTGCTTTTCTGAAATTGTCCTCACTCCTCCTAGGGCCTCCATTATGCACCTAGCTTATCCCACCTCAGGTGGCAAGGCCCCAGATATTTGTGATCACCTGCCCCCTTCCCTTTACTGTGTTACTGCTCTTTGTTTCTTCTAGAAGAGATGAAATAAAACCTGAAGGCCAAGATGTACAGGTATGTGGATCAGGACACTAATGAGTCCTGGGCAAATACTAGTAAATAATAATGTACAATCCCTGCCCTCAAGGAACGCACAGCCTGGACATGTCAACAATGAGTAACATTACAGAGTAATGCTAGCCCTGGGAAGTGTACAGGAGGGAATTCATATGCAGTCTTGGCATCAGGGAAGGAAGGGAAGGCCTTACCACGTTTGGGTTGACCTTATGTCGAAAGCATGTGATGTTCACCACATATGGCCAATCATCAGGCTCCATCAGTACCCCAGCAGCATGAGCACACGTGACATGGAAAGAGGCTGGGCAGCGGCCATAGGAACACTGGATACAGGCTCCAGAGACCTTCTTAACCCGGTATCTGCAGAAGATGCATTTCTGGAGGGTTAAAACAAAGACGAACATCAATTGTAACTGTAACTCAGCTGATTTCCACACTTCATAGAATAATAGCTATTAGAGAGGCAGAAAACTGATTACATCAACAAGTCTTGACCCTCCAGGGGCCCTAGTGGTGAGATCAACTGTGACAATATAAGTTGTGTATCTTTAATGAAACACACTGCTATAGTCACATACTACAAAACATATATTGAAATAGTTCCTGTGGTTAGGAAAGCCAAACCCTTTTGCATATGCTTCTCCAGGCACAGTGAGGAAAGACCCCAAGGGTGCTCCTATAAATCACCCATGAATGCTTAAGTTACTTCTCTTTTACCTCTTTCATGGCAGGACTTTTGGTACATCAAGAGATAGAATATGGGTTTGGAAGATAGGTACCTACTCTCCTAAATTAGATGAGGTCTTCAGAAATAACCCCAAACAGCACAGAGATGGTCTTAGTTTTCTATTTATAAGGAACTGTAAAGTGTTAATGGTCCAATGTGGAAACTAGGGGCTCAAGTGTAAATAATACAAATCTGAACCCTTCATGACTGATAAAAAATATGCTTCCCAAAGTGAGAAAATTGAAAATCACCCCAAAGGGCATAATTTTGTTGAGTATCTATAGCTGACTATGTCTGGTGAAGAGAGAATGAAAATAAAAACAGGAATAATGACTACCACAAACTAAAAATTAAATTGCATACAATTAGCCCTAGACATTATCACTATATTTGTTATGAAAGATGGGAAAAATCAAACAGCTTCACTAAATGTAAAATCAGTGAATACTTGAGGGTTAGAAAAAAATGGTTGTAGAACAACACAGGGTAGGTTCAGAAAGCAGAAGAAGGAGAATGATAAAAAGCTTGACTTTTCGTTCCTAAGGATGAAAAAGGTCTGCAATCTGATCAAATACTGGTGCAGCTGCTCTTCTTTTATAGGTACATTTTCCTTCCTGGGACAGAAAAGGTACTTAAACTCAGTGCCTTTTGGGGATCATAATATTTTATCACAGACCTGTAAGAATCAATGTGCACTTAACTTCTAACCCTTCCTCGCCCTTACATCAGATCAGCAACTTTAGTCTTATAGATTCTGTACCTTAATCTTGCCCTATCTCTCCCTGCTCATCTATACCAACTGCCACGGCCTCTGCCCATGGTACCCAGCATAGTAATGTCCTCCTAACTGGTCTTTTATTTTATTCCATTTCAATTCATCTTCCCCAGGCCTGCCAGAGTGATCTCTTTACAACATAAATCCAATGTCAGTCTCCTGCTTAAATGACCTTCAGTGGGATCTCCTTATCTCCAAAACATTCCAGAAAAAAAGAAGAAGGAATAGCATGAGATGGAAGAGGCTCATAATAGACCCTTATAGTCCATCTGAGCAATCTTATTTCTCACTAGTCCCCATAAGGGCCCCACACTCCAGGCATTTATCTGCTCGCCCTATATATCTGGATTCAATGTACAATTAAGTATTTTTAAGTGGGAGTTAAGGATATGGCTTAGTTGATTAAGAAACTACACACGTACTCACACACAGAACCACAGAACTGAAACAAGACCCATTATAATCTGAATAAAAGTATTACTTAATATCTTGGTATCTTGGCAATTTTTAAAAAGATTTTATCTATTTATTTGAGAGAGAGAGAGAGCACGAGCAGGGGGAGGGACAGAGGGAGAAGCAGACTCCCTGCTGAGTAGGGAAGCCTGATGAGGGGAGGGGGGATCCCCAGACCCTGGGATCATGACCTGAGCTGAAGGCAGCCACTTAACTGACTGAGCCACCCAGGTGCTCTCAACAATTCTTGTTATCAGTTTCAATACATTCTTGGTAATTCTTGGCATTCTAATATTTTTTGCCAATTCCAATTTTTTGAAATGTGATGGTAGATATAATAGCAAAAACTCATATCAGGAGTCCCAGGCATAATCAGACAATCTTTTAAGAGCCTAATCATACTACCTGCAAGTCAGCATTTGACTAAGTTCAGATATTGACAGATATGAAAGGAAAAATGGTTTCCCATTTCCCTAATTAAATAGGATTTTCTAAGAGTAGGAAAGAGTATTATGACTTAAGCTAGTTAATGAATTTGTAACTCCAACCTCTTCCACCATTAACTGCCTCATTAAACAGAGGCCCTCCAGAAAAGGCAAAAGAAACAGAGATTATACACTTAAGCCAGTGAGGATTCAATCCTTGGAATCTAGTAAGGGAAGGACTCTGCTTTTCCAGGAAGACAAGAGGTGGTCATTTCTAAGGATAGAACCAGTATCCTTACAAAGTCAACCTAACTGCAGACTACTATAATTTGATGCTTTGGAAGATGTTTATTCAGAGTTGGGAAGTTTGAATTTTAAGTCAAATCTCCTCAAGTTTTTAAGGAGATAGAGATGTACATAAAACCGAGTAGGGGAGCCATTCTGTATCTTATAGTACAGTCTGTGTTGTATTTCCAAACCCCATTTTCACTTGCTTGCTACTAAACCAGTTGTTCTGCAACCTGGATGAAACATCTGTGGCAATCTGACACCTACACATGTCTGGGCTACAGAACTTAATTCAACAGGGCAAAGAAAAGGACAAACAGACAGTTCTTAAGAATGTTACAACGGAATAAGCACTATGAAAGAAATAGAGACAAGGTGCTATGTGGAACCCGAATGACTGGTGCAATGAGTTATGCTTGGAGGCAAGACAGGGAAGAAGGCCTTCAGGAAACACATGGCTGATTGGATCAAGATGGTGGACTCAGCCTGTGCTACAACTTTCCCAGCTCTAATCCCTAAGTAAAGATAAAGAGAAAAGAGTGAAACTATAATAGTACTGGCTACCAAGAAAAGGTACAACTAATCCCAAGGAGCAGATCCCCAGCAAACGGTTATTCATAGGTATCTCTGAGGGGATAGTTTTGGCAAGGCCAATGCCAAGAATAGAAGCAAATACCTAAAAGACAAGCTACCCACTGCTGGACCAGCCCATGGTCCATCCTGCCCCAAACATCATCAGCAGGTGAGGTAATCCTATCTGATCTGAATCAGAGTCCTATGATCTGCTTCATCATTCACCAACAAGGCAAGTGGATTGTCATTTGGGCTGTGGAAAGAAAAAGCGCGCCCATGATGCACAACTAAAATACAATCAGAGGGTGCCTGGGTGGCTCAGTTGGTTAAGCAACTGCCTTTGGCTCAGGTCATGATCCCGGAGTTCCGGGATCGAGTCCCACATCAGGCTCCCTGCTCAGCAAGGAGCCTGCTTCTCCCTCTGACCCAACCCGCTCTCATGTACTCTCTCTCATTCTTGCTCTCTCAAATAAATAAATAAATCTTTAAAAAAATAAAATAAAATAAAATACAATCAGATATTTTGAAAATCACACACATTTGAGGGAAAACAAAAATAAATGAGAGGTGCTATGATTACTCAATAGAAGAATATCTGACCTAAGGAGTCAGGTAAGTGAAAGCACAAGATGAGTTAAAAAGAGGTACAGTTTATGTTATGATAGAAATTCCAAAATATATCCCATCAATCAGGAAAAAAGTAACAACTACATAGCTAAGAAATTCAAAATATCAGTCAAAAAGAATCAAGATGTGCTGAATATTAGATTGTATCCTATTGACGATCAAATTAGTATCTGGAAGATGGAACCTAGAGATTGTATAGAACCTAGAAGAAAATTTTAAAAAAAGAAAGAAAACGGAACACAAATGCTAAGCAATATGGAAAAGAGATCCAGATGTTCTATTATCTTTCTAAAAGGCATCTTACAGGAATAAAAAAAGAGAAAAGTATAGAAATTTTCCAGACCTGTAAAAAAGCCCAACAAGTAGGATTAATTTAAAAAAACAAATCACCTACACACATCTTAGATCTCAAAATAAAAAGAGAAAAATCCCCAAATCTTCCAGAGAACAAAAGAGAAAAATCAGATTACCATCAGATCTCTAATTTGCAACAGTGAATGCTAACAGACAATGAAACAATGTCTTCAGTTTCCAGAGGAAAATTAAATTTGGTCTATATTCAGCCTAATTATCATTCAAATGTGAGGACAAACATAAAGACTTTTTCTTTTCTTTTTCATATACAAAGATGAGAAGTATGTGTGAAGCGAAGAGCAACCAAAATGCTAAATACGTAGATAAGTCTAAATGAATACTAACTTTATAAACAATAATAGTAATGTCTTCTGGGTTTCAAGTATAGAGAATATGAACAGATAACAACTGAAGCATATAAGGAAGAAGTGATAAAAGACGTTTAAAATGTCCTAACATTCTTGAATTGTCTGGGAAAGGGGTAAAAGTACCAATTAACTAATAGTGTGAAAAACAAAACAGAATAAGGAAAAATAATGAATTCAAACAAAGACACAAAGGGAAGGAAAGAGAAGCAGAACAAACAGGAGCAAAGGGAAAGAACACTGTAAGTTGGCAGAACTAAACCCAAATATGCCAGTATGTTATGTGTAAACAGACCAGGGATAGCAAACTTTTTCTTAAAGTGCCAGATAATAAATATTTTAGGCTAGTACGGTATAGAGTCCCAGTTGCAACCACTCAACTCTGCCATTGTAGCACAAAAGCAGCCATAGATAATCTGCAAATGATGACTGTCATTGTGTTCCAATAAAACTTTATTTGTAACAGCAAGCACATACCTTAGTCGCTGACCCTTGCTATAGGCCTTGGGCAGCTATTTGAAGTTAGTATAATAGAATTAGTATTTAAGAATGATCACTCTAACTCTTAATGATAAAGAACAAACAGGGTTGATGGAGGGAGGTGGGTGGGGATGGGCTAAATAGATGATGGGTATTAAGAAGGGCACTTGTTATGATGAGCACTGGGTATTGTATGCAAGTGATGAATCACCGAATTCTACTCCAGAAACCAATATTGCACTGTATGTTAACTACCTAAAATTTAAATTAAAAAAAAAAAGAAAGAATGATCACTCTATCAGCAAGATGGATCGAGGTGGGGAAACAAACTGTTAGGAAGCCACAGAAATACTGAGGCACAGGATGATGAGGACTTGGATTAGGGAAATAGCTATTGGAAGGAAGGTAAATTTTGAGTTTTTTATTCTTGTTGTCCTTTATTGATAGAGATTTTATACCTTCCTCTAAATAGAGCTGCTCACTTAAAATCAGGGTTGGACAGTCTGTCTTCTGTAGGAAAGAAACTCTCTAGCAACGGCCTTAGTGTGAAAATGGATAGGGGGCAGGGGCAACACCAATTCTAGAGGGACAGGGATAGCAGGGAGTGTGTGAACAGCAAGATTATCAGGCATTTAAAAGTAGAAAAAGTTCGGAAAGACAGGGTCATTCTTCCCGCAATTCACAGAGGTGCCAGTGTGCCACTGGGAAAAAGATGAGGAGCCAGTTGATGGATGACGGTTAATGAAGGTTTTGAGAAGTTAAATAAGGCAGCCTAGAGGACCATCATTTTGGATGCTTTAGAACAAAGTCCAGGCGGGGCTGCCATCCAGGGAGGCCAACACAGCACTGCAGGAAAACACTAGCACAGATGACACTAGAGAGACTTTAAAGTGTCCTTTACCTTTATAGTTTCCTAGGAAGGATGCCTGGGATGTAACAGCTACTCAGTTAATGTTTGCTCAATTAAACTGAATCCGAGCAAGTAGACCAGGGTGGATATGGATCAGGGATATGAGAGTAGATATGGGCCTGCTCATATGTTTCCTCAACAGTAAAAAAAAAAAAAAAAGCCCTCATTATAGAACTATGCCACAGGGATATTAGAGCAGGTCAGAGTCACAGGGAGTTCTGCTTAAAACACAGATTGCTGGCCCCACCCCCAGACTTTCAGTGTGCCGGGCTAGGGCCACTGAATTTGAATTTCTAACAAGTTCCCAATGGTGCTGATGCTGTTGATCCAGGGATCACACTTTGAGAACCAAGGGCTGAGGGTTAAAGAGTTAAAGGATGTCAATTATTCTGAGAGCCTGTAGGATAACACAATTCAGGAAGTACAATGATTTTTCATCTATTCTTCTGTGTCAAGGGCTGAGAGAATCCTCAGGCGAGTATGATTTATAGAGTACTGTACTTTCTTGGGGGACTGGATTTCCATACTTATTCCAATGGCATAGGCCATTAAGGCTCCTAATGGATTGAGGAATTAATGAAGTATCTGGCAATGAGGCTTTGTGTATCATTAGATTCCTTGAGCACACTGCTTGGCAAAGGGCATCAAGAAATGATGAGCTGTGAAGGAGTTGGAAGTTCAAAGCACATCCCATCCCCCCTTTTTTTCTTTTAATATGATTTGTAGTATGATTTTACTGTTTCCACAATGTTATGATTCTTTTCCCTTCCATAAATAGGCAGGTAATTCCAAAACAGGCACAATGCTTTTTAATTAGTGTTTCCCTATCCCACAAGTAACAAGCTGATGATAATGATATATTAGCTAATTCCCTTTTCCTTTTGCTCTCTCAAGACACTTTTTCCAAGCACTAAACAGCAAACTAACATTCCCAATTGAAAGAGGGAATAATGTTAGACTCAATGGATAACCCTATTGAGGCTGAAACTTGCATTTTACTCCAAGACCTTAAACACAGGTTTTAAAGGAGAACCTTCCCACTCTCCTTCAATTCTACCTGTCAAATATATGTTCTGTTCATCAGTATTCATTAACTCAATCACTCAGGTGCCAATACTGGCCAGCACTGGAGGAATACTGAGGTGATGCAGTCTGAGTTGTACAGCAGAAAGCTCCCAGTCCAGGGGAGGAGACAGACATGTAAACACCTTAGCCAGAAGGAAGAGCAGGATGCAACTGCTGTCATGTGAGAGCAGGATTCAGAAGGAGCAGAGAGAGGAGTAGACTGATACCAAGAGAAATCAGTTTACCCAGACAGCTCAAGGGCAGCTGGGGAAGGAGGGGAGAGGAAACATGGGAAACCGAGACCCACCGTGGACGGACACTTCAGGGTTGGGCTGCTTTTGTGAGAGGCAGCAATTAATATGCAGACTCACACCACATGGAATTGTCTGATCTCAGCCATCTAGCATATTACAAATAGCAGACACTATGAAATGGTACAGTAAAACTCAATTCTGAATACCCATGCATCAGCTCATAATGTAAGTCCTGTGTTTCCTCCTTATGAAAAGTTATTTCTACACTTCAAGTTCAGAGCATTAAAATACATGGCCTATGGTGTCAAGTGTGTTGAATTAAATTCTTATTTATGATATGTATCAGAAGCCATTTATCTCATTGCTTGTTGTTTGGTGAGATTCACCCCACAAAAAGTGAGAAGCTAAGAAAAAGTCAAGTAGCAGGATAAAGAGGAAAGGGCGCAGGAATGAGCTCAGCCAGGCCAAGAGACAGAGCTAGAAAAATGGGCAGAGGTGGTAGGGATCAGGTCAAAGGCTACACTTATTCAAAACAAGGCTAGGCAGTCATTGCTGGCCCTGAGTAATGTTAAATAAGAAGCACAAAAGAATTCTAGAACTGGAAAAGCCACTGCGGTTCAGACACAGACTGACAAATTAACAAATAACTCTTAAAAAGTACTATGTCAACAGCCCAGTCACACTTTTTATTTTGGATCAGAAGATACACCACAGGGAAGCTCATCAAATAGGAATCCTTCTGGAAGCACCTTTTAATCCCAGCACCAGAACACTGACTACATATAGCAGGTGCTCAATAAATATTTAGTGACTAAATGATTGTTTCCTTATTATATATCATGTGTTAATTCATTCTTTCAGCCATTTCAATATCTATTAAATATCTTTCATATAAAAGGCATTTTGCAAAATGTGAAAGGAGATATAAAAATGAAACAGATACCATCTGCGTATCCAACCAGATTAATCTGGCATATAAGAATAGCTGTAACAAAAGCTTTGCAGTGGTCACAATAATCAAGATGAAGTGCTACTGGATTTAGGAGAGAGGGCTGGAGAACCAAGGTGAGACCAACATGTGTGCCTCAGCTGGTTACCTTCCTCCAACCCAGCACCTTCCACCATTCTTCTACTGAGAAATCTCAGAGAGGGGCAAGAGAGGATGAACTTCATGACAGCCACTCAAGGGACACCCCATACAGGACAAGAAAGCAGGTATGATTCTGCTTGGATGGCTCAGGTCATGTAGCAGCAGAGCTTAGGCAGGGACCTGTGCACCCCTCTGCACTGAGGGCACAAGTTACTGAGTCCAGGCGCCACTGGGTCAGTTCCATCAGGCTGGCTCTAGGGAACTTGTAACAAAGTAAAAACGGGGTTTCTCCCCAGTCAGAAGTTTCCTGTAATTTATTTCTTGGAGTTTAGAGACAACATGCAATGCTTTTGCACCAGGTCAGACACTGCCTTGGAGAGCATTGGGGACATGCTGCACACTGGCTGAGCCTGCAAGGGCAGGGATATACGGTCTGCCCCATGGGTCAGAGGAGCTGCCAGCGGCATTCAGAGAACTAGGGAAGCCAGCAAGAGCAGGCAGATGCTGTGCTCGCTCTCCTTGGAAGGAGCCACAGGTCTCAGCCAGTGCACACGCAGCAGCGTGAGGAAAGAGGAAGGACATTCTACAATAGATGTAACAAAGCTCAGAGGTGGAAAAACATGAGGCAGATTTGAGTGAAGAAGTGTGAGCAAAACTAAGGAACAGGCTAGAAAATCTCAGAAGTCTTGGACGGTACCTGACACGAATCTCACCTTCACTTGCCAAGATGAAAGACTGCTGAAGGCTTAGTAGTGGTGACTAATTTTTAGATGGAAAAACGTAAGTGCTATTTTATTACAATTTTCCGAGTGACTTAGGTTTAAACCTCAGGCAATCAAGCAACTCTCCAGACCAGACCACCCAGAAATCAGAATAACCCTGAATGCTTATTGTTCAGGCATGGCTCTTTGCTTGTCCATCTTCTGCTCCTCCAGGGTTGGACAAATTCTACTCATCTTGTTATCGAAGGTACCTGGCACAGTGTACAAACACAGTATCTGGGGAGTACCCTGACCAAGCACCACACTTCTCTGACTTCTCTGACTTGCCTACATGTGTTTCATCATAGTTGGAAGCATGGACTGGGAAGTCAGACTTAGTTTTGAATGCTAGCTTGGCACAGGCACAACACAAGGGGAAGTTACAGAAGGGGGAGGGGGCCTGAACATGCAAAAGTGAAGAGAAGGTCTCCTGGGGGAAACAGGCTAGCCTCTGAATGCTGCCTGCCTTCCTTTCCTACTCTCCCTCAACAGAAAACAGAGCTTCCCCTCTGCGCTTACTACTTGGGATGTGCAGAAAACCCAGACATAAAAGCAGCATTTGCAAATAAATTAAAGGCAACATCACAATCTCATGTTGAGAGAGGCATTTCACTGATAGTATATAGCAGCATTTGCTGAATCACAAAATAGGCAATGTTACCTATGTCAAGAAAAATCAATCACTTATCATTTCTACTTCTCTAACAGCCTGTTTGGGTTCCATCTCTCATTTCAAGTTTATTTCAAATTTAAAGGGTGAAAGGGGCATACAATTACAGCATGCAGAGAGCTTTAGAACAAATCTTATTCTGAGTATTTATTAAGTGTTACTGAACATCTTTCAGCTGGTAGGTGGGAAAACCAAGCCTCCTAAATCACAAACTAAACATTCTCTAAGTACTTCTGTATTTGCATTTTTATTTCTTTTTATGTTAATATTAAAGACCACCTGTTTCCTAGAGGAAATTTCATTATTTGAGATTATTGTTTACAAGAGATCAAACAGGAATTCTTAGTCTCCCTGAATAAAGCATTTACTTGAACTTAAAATTACTGAATTATTTACTTACAATTTTTTAAAAGACCCTCTGTCCTTTTTGGTACAAGTAGGCCCTGCTGAAGTCACTGATATGTGTTCTCTACCCTATTAAAAAAAACCCAGATTTGTAAAGTTACTTATAACTTGGTGGATCTCTGAACTGTATTGTTTTTACATCTCTCTGAATTAATGTTCAAAATGACAGTATTTTAATCATTTAATCCTCAGAACTGAATTTAAAAAGGAACACAATTGTCCTATTTCACATGATTTTGGAAGGCTGGCTTACAAAGCTTTCCACTGCCCCAAGGACAGCCCTCTCCTACCGCAAGAAACTTTATTTATTATGAATATCAGATATGATTTGGAACTGGCATTATCAAATCAACGACTATAAAACATTTTCTATTTATTTCTGGCCTCGAGCCTGAAGGCCTAAAGATATTTGACCAAAAAATAAATAAAACAAAGACAGAGACTAATTATCCCTAGCAGTATTTGTTTTTAGACAATGCAGATATCCAACCCCATCAAAGGCTGCAGTGTTGTTTTGTTCAATGTTTTTTAGAGAGGTGTGTATGGTTTCTTAAATCTCTGTTTTCTGTGTATTTATTGAAATTGCATTCATTGGTGAGGTCTGCAATGGAACAGTAAAATCATCTCCCATTCGCTAATCTGGAATGAGGGAACTGGGTCCCACAAATCAGGTTCTAAGTACCTATTTCTTATCCAACTTCCCACATGTGGTTTTTAACAGTTTAAATGAACATTTATATACACTCCTACTGCATATACTTACCTTGGTGAATGGTACTTATTCGAGTGGTTGGGAAAAAAACACATATAGAAGCCTCATCATTTTTTTCTGAAGGCTACACAAGGTGCTGTGCTGGGACATGCTTCCTTTCCGAGCACCAGAAGCTGTCCCAAGGCTCCCACATACATCTGACCCTTATTAGAGACTGTCACCCAGGAAGTGTTCTGTCTGTGGCCTGCCCCAACCTCTTTGCCTCTTGTCTTTCAATTACACTGGTCTTAAACCACCGTGAGAAAATTTATGCTTAAGTTAAAATACCCCGGCAACATGTCTCCAAACAACCTGAGGAAGCAGTGATGAAAAGCTATGAAGTCAATGAATGCACGGCAGACGTGTCTCAGGTGACTTTCAGAGGAAGAACCTCTCCAGCAGAGACAACTGTGGTCCTGAAAAGAGCTGATTCAAGGTGTGAACACAGACTGTCCAGTCCAGAGCCCATCCTGTCTTCTGCAGCCCCCTAACCCACTGCTTTGCTCTGTTCAGGTTTCTATGATAGTTGCTTCAGGAGAAAAATCACCTAACAGTGAGTCTGAGGATTTGTCTTCTAGAATAGACAAATTTGGGATTTCCAATCTCCAGTGGCCCTTAGGGTCACTTAGAAATTCTTTCTATCTTTCCCAATTTGGGAAGTGGACAAAAGGCAGTAAAACAGGCTCTCATCAAGGGTTGGGACTGAATCCTAACGCTGCCCCCAATGTGGCCTTGCATTGGCGTTACCAATCAGGGATATTGCTTCTGGATTATTTAGGTAGACTTCCTTTGAGGGACAGTGAATGATCTATTTGTGGGTAGTTTCTCCAAACTTAGTTGCTACATTGGTCAAGTAAAGACAACAGCAACTATTCCTCTTGAAAGTGTTCTCAGGGTTAAAGGAAATAACATATATAAAAAGTTTTGCCCAGTACCTGAGACATAATAAGAACTAAGCAATGCTGCCCCATCTGTTCCAAAACCTTACCTCTCTCCAATCCCAGCCCAACTTCTCACATTCTGAAGACTACTGAGCCTCTTCCTTCACCCAGACAATAGGGACCATCGGGCATGACATTCCTCAACTCTCCTGCCCTCCAATCCACCTTCAGATCCACCATGCCAAAATATTTACGCTCAGAAATTAAGTAACTATGACTTTGTCACATCTTGTTATGTAATACATTGGTAGTAAAGCACATGTTACCATATCATGAGTTAATTTTAAAGCTATTTTAGTAAGTGTACTTCAACATTGTCTCCTATATAATCTGGGGTATTTTATTTTAAATACTTAAAAATATTTTTCTGAAAAGATATGCATAAGCTCTACCAAAAACTGCCAAAGGAGTCAGTCCATGGAACGAAAGAGTTGAGAACTCCTGACACAGAACAATTAAAAATGTCTACAATCACTAGGAACACAGTGATTACAACCATGCATACAAATGAACAGAATTTTAATGAATAAGCAAAAATGAAGACTATCATGTTTAGGTTAGTGGAATCCTGGGTTTTTCTTTTTTAAGGTTGTTGTTTTATTGTTTTTACAATAATAACAAAAAAAAGGATAGGATATGAACCATAATACCTTCTGAGCTATTTTTTCCTCTCCTCTCATTTTAGAATCAGAACTAGCTGACTTGCTCCCACAATGAACCAAAGACACCTTATACTATCCTCAGTTTCCCTGTCTTTGCAACTAACCATGAACAGGTCGTTAAAAAAAGGTGTAGCTGCAATGGAGGAGTAAGTCAATTCCAAAAATGCAGAATTTCTTCATGAAAATGACAATACTTTATCTACATTGTGTACAATATTTTTCTTTTGTGAAAAATTGGCTGATCAACTTCAAACAGATGTTAGACCAGCCCAACAATGAACGCTTCAGCCAAAGGGTGAGAACATTAGCTTCTTTAAAAGTTCATTTTGATTAAAAGTAAATATTTTTCAGATTCTAGGCCACATTTTAGCTATCCTTGGCATGGCTCTCATAATGAGTGTTTCATTCTCCCTCCATTTCTTAATGGATTTCTCAATATTTAAAAATTCCCTTTCTGTGAGATCCTTTCAAACAGAACAATGAATTACCCACGCAAATGTGTGAAAGAACATGTTCATACTCTAAAAGACATTCACTGCTTATATTATGGTTCATTGGCAATCGCAGAACTAAAGTGTGGTCTTCTATCACTCACATTACTTTTTTAAAAGATGAAGATAATCCAGTTCACCCTGGAATGCACACACTTCCATTTCTCTCGCGTGTATACCTATATAGAAAGAGAGGCCCTTTGCTGCTCTGTGCGACAGGAGTCCATCAAGCTTCAAGGTAGTAAAATATAAACTGCTTTTGTCTCAGTGTATGTACATATATGTTTTAGTGCTACAATTCTGAGGCCAAAGTGGTCCTTTTCAATGCTAAGTTACAAAGGAAAAACATTTTTCTTTGGAATCCTTTTCATGGGCCCTGATCAGATTAATGCAAAATAAGGAAACAGAAGAGTGCAAGGCCTCCATTTTTTTTGCAATAAAGTAAGCTTTGGGGCTCATAATGCTTGCTGGTATTTGAGCAATTTTCAGGCTAATTCGAACCTCTTAACCCCTACCTGCCAGAATAGAGGCACTGGTGGAAGCTAGAATTCGAGTTCCAGCTTTCCCACTAAGGAGTGTTCCTGAGTGAGCTCCCCTGTGCCTGTAAGCTTCAGTTTCTACAGCTACACTTAGCAGGATCACTGTGGGGATTAATGGGATAATGGGTACAAGTGCTCTCTAAACATAAAAGGTTACAAACATGGCCATTGTTACTATTTTCTTTTAAAAGATTCGGCGGGGGGTGGGGGGGATGAGAAACAGAATGTGATAATACATTAGTTCCTTTCAGGTTGCCAAAGCAAAAGGCACAAGCGCTTGGGTATACGACACAAATGGGGCAGAAAATCAAATCACCCTGTTTATCTGGGGAGTATACCATCAAGGGACAAAGACTGTGATTTTTAAACAAATCTTCACAAAGAATGTAGCAGCATTTGCTGAGCCTGCGGCTAGAGGCCTATGGCAGGACAAGAATCAACAACTTTTCTCAAACTTATCTGTAGTAAGGCCCCTTGTTGGGCCTGGCCTCACTCAGTGCCATGTGATATTTTTTTCTGCCAACATCTTCCCAGCTGTGAGCTGATATGTTCATTCTTCAGTCCTAGCTTCCCATTTCAATGGCGGGTGTGATGACCACAGCTTAACTCTTTATCACCAGTGTATGTTTTTCAGATTTATTTTTATGAACCGGGAGGAGGGGAGAGGCAACTCCTTACCAGATTCAGGGTTTGTATGTAGGACTTTAAAGTAGTTTCATTTTTTTCTGCTATAGCCGTGTTTAGTAAACTATTTTTTAAAGTAGGGTTACTAAAATCATGTATCTATTTATGTATGTATCTATCATTCATCAAAATATAGGCAGCTAGATATCTGGGCTCATAGACCCTTGTTCAAGTATAGGGAGCATGTACTCCTCCTTTCTTCTAGAAGGGAAAAACTCTTTCTTTAAATGATTTTACATTTTTCAGTTAAACAAAACAAAACATCTACATTAGTAGGGTAGAAAAATTATTCTATTATTAGACTTGTGTGAAGTCTGGCAAAGTGTCACACAGGGTCTTCCTATTTCTCTCAGGTGGATTCAGGTTTATATTAGGTTAAAGGCATTCCCAGGAAAGTGACAGACTGAAAGTTTCTATTGAAAACCATCTTTTTCCCAGGGAAGAAAGAGTCACCTGTTCAGGTCTACTTGAAATATTCATGAACTCAGCAGAGGATCAGATTAAACACAGAGCCCCCAAGCAGTGGAAATTCTGGGGCTCCCCCAAGTTTTAGGCTTTATCATGGTCCTTTCACAACTTGGTCCTCCTGCTCATAAAATTCTTCTATGCCCTACCAGGATTATATTTTATCTTGCAAACTTTTACCTCATGAACAAGAACAGGATATACAATTAATTCTTCCCCTTTGCAGGTTAAGTGTAGTTATCAGCAGCCCTATGTGAGAAATCATGACAGTGGGTTGATATTGTGGTATATGCCTATTTTTTTTAAAGTGACAGTTGGGTACATTGGATATATATCACAGGAAACATAAATTCTCACAACATGAGTCAAATCTCTCCGCAGAAAAGGGATACACGACATACCTCAAAGGCAAGTAAAAATGGTCCTATTTTGACTGGTCCACTATACTGCACCTTCTTTAGAAAGGCCGAACAGCATTGTAAAAAAAATCTAGCCCATTCCAAAGCCATTCCTTTTTTTGATCATACCAGACACCAGTGCAAAGGAAGCTTAACCCTTCTGAAAACATTTTAACCCTGATTAAATTAAAAGCAGCACCAGAGGGATTATTTTTTTTTTTAAGCAAGAACCCACAAGCAATTTTCTTGACTAGAAGAAAAAATGCAAAGAAATCCTTTATCACAAAATAGCTTCTTGACTCTTTCCACCAATAAACCTTCCATCCATCCAAGAATGCTTATCCTCCCTGCTGATAACAAGCTGTGGAGATAAATATTTTTTTTTCTATAAAACCGCAAATGATGTTTTCAAATAAAATAAAAATAAAACTACTACATGCCACTGTCAAAAATGGTCCTAGAAGAGGTAAATGTCATTTTAAAGGCTGTGTGTTAAAATATTTAGGAGAAAGAATGTACTTGTCAAAGTTCCCACAGAAAGCTCAGAAGAGGTTATAAGTGCATCTATCAAATTTTCATCTATCTTAAGGCTGACCTACTGGGAATCCACAGAAAGCCTGGCCTTGTGTTATGAGGGAGCTGGGGGTTCAGAGTTCTGGACAGCAACAGGGTCACAGTCAAGTACAAAGATGGGGCTTGAGATAGATTCTGCCAAGATTCTCAGGGAAGGCACCAGCATTGGGTGCAGGCATCAGCATTCTGCTTTAAGCCACAGTTCAAACTACAGAACTGAACCCATCTGATGGACCATCAACGTTCCTTGGGAGAAATCTGACCTCTCATGTCAAATCTGGCAAAGTACCTATCAAACATTTAAAAAAGAAAAGCCAAGCCAGCAAAATACAAGAAAGATTTTTTAAAAATCTAATTTAAATAGCTTCTATACCCTACCCTTTGGGAATTAGATTCAGTAGCTTTTTTTTAACAAGGAAAATTTGGTTTTAAGGAGCTTATGGGAACATCTAACTTGGGCTGGAAAGGTTATTTGCTCAGTGTTAGGCTAAAAGCCAAAATCCACTTTTAGCCAGAGATGATTTTAATATTATACCTCACAAGAGTATGTCATGTGAGCAGGCGGCTGCGATAAGCAGTGTAGTAAAGTTATGACTTCCCCCAAAGACTCATTAAAATGTATTATTAAGTAGAAAAAAAGTTCAGAAAATCCAAAAGGAACCCGTCTGTACTATCTCAGAAACAGTAAAAATGGTCTCCAACTTATCACTTCTTTGCTCTGCCTCCTCTACAAATACCAATAAGAAAATACTGTGAAGAACTTGATCCCCATGCAAAAGAGGATGAAAATGCCTTACAGTTGTGTGCCACTGTGATGTTCTGTATAGAATTTTTCCTTTAAATGTGCTATGGAGGAATATATGACAAATACGAGTGATTGTAAAAAATAATAAACCTGTGAAAATTCCGTATTTCTTAAATTTTCCAACCCATAAAATATGTAAAATTAGAAACATTATCTTGAAGACAAATAGTAACTTTTTCTAATTTTAATTCTTATAACTCTAAATTTTAATAACTCTAATATTTTTCTTCTTCCTTTCTGTTTTGGTTTTTAACTCATCAAAATTTCTCCCTTCATTGATTCTTGAAAATTTTCTCCCACCTCTTCAATTAAAAAAAAAAAAAAAGAAATGTAATGACTTCATTTAAGTCAAGCAAATGCACTTTAGAAAGCTTGACCAAATATTGACTTTCTTACCGGATTCTGCAAGAATGTGGAAAGTACACTTGCAAAGGCGGTCCAAGCTGCTATGGGAAACGACATTCTGTTTTCATAATAACAATACTCCTGGCTGAGGACTGAGGCATGCAAGCTCCCAATCCAAGCCCACTGACAGCTTGTGGAGTGGACAGATGAGGCGTGGAAAATATTTTAAATTAGTTCATTTATCTTGTTGAGACACAGGAAACAGCAACAAATTTCTCACATAAGAGAAAGAACAGAGAAAGACAATGCACCCCTAGCAACGTGTAGCAAATTTAGTCCATGAAGTCAAACCCTTCAGACTATTTCATACTGCCTAATAATAGCCACATCTCATATCCTGAGGAAATTTTTTATGATCAAAAGATCCAGAAGGATGGCTAGAAATCACTGGCTGTGTATGATTATCTGATGGACTCAAATTTTGGAAGTCAAATAATTTTCAAATCAATGTTATTTGACTGATCCCAGGTAGATCTTGGACCAACATTAATCCTAATAAGTCTAAAAAACTGCAATAAAGAACTGAAAATTCTTGAAGGGGAGCTCAAAAATGCCATTTAGGATGAGCTACGTAAAGATCATTTATGGATAGGATGTGAGCCTCCCCTAAAGTGAATGGACAAAACAGCCTTCGTTCTGGGTCCCCATTCCATGCTTGGACACCTCAGGACTTTTGGCTTTGTGGTTTCTTCCCACCTGAGTACCACAGCACCACGTGCACAGTGGTCTGTCACCAACTGCTTCATGAGTCCTTCCCAGGAGGACTAAACAGGGACTTCAGGCCTGAAAGTAGAAGCAAGGGGACACAAGGGAGCTAAAGACAGGTCCTAGGATCCACTGGCAATCAGGGAATCGTGTAAGGTAATTCTTGATTCATAAGTCTGAACCAGAGCTCAGAAATCTGTATTGTTCACATGCGCTCCCAAGCCAGAGTTGGAAATCACTGTAGCATCCCAAACCTGCCTCCTTCACAAACTAAAAGCAGACAGAACTTTGAAAATCTATGTGCTCCCTTGCACAATTTTAAGTAGACACAAAAATTCTTATAACTTTAAATAATTACAAAAGTCATAATTCTTGTGTATTAAATATTGAAATTTAGAAATAAAACACATCTCATGGGGCACCTGGGTGGCTCAGGTGGTTAAGCATCTGACTTGGTTGCAGCTCAGGTTACAATCTCAGGATCCTGGGATACAGCCCCATGTCAGTCAGGGTCCCTGCTCAAGCAGGGAGTCTGCTTGTCTCCCTCTCTCTCTGCCCCTCCCTCCGTTCACGTACTCTCACTCTCTCTCGCTCTCAAATAAATAAATAAATATATTTTTTAAATAAAATAAAATAAAACACATCTCTAAATACCGTGGTGATTTGATACCTCCAACATCCATTTAAAACACATAAAAGAATAGGTGCTTCTTTAACAGATTTTATAGCATTCCTTCTTCTCTCTCTCTTTTTTTAGCTTTTACTTATTTGACACAGAGAGAGAGAGCACAAGCAAGAGAAGTGGCAGAGGGAGAGGGAGAAGTAGACTCCCCACCATGCAGGGAGTCCCAGGATCATAACCTGAGCCGAAGGTAGACACTTAACCAATTGAGCCACCCAGGTGCCCCTGCTGCTTCTCTTTAAACCTACATTACCTATATTCTACTTTCTTCACAGAATTTTATCTGATACTTTTATGCTCAAAAACTCCTTTTTTGACCACCCTACCATAATCCTTTGTATAACAAAAATATGCATATTAATTGAAGTTTCAGTAATTTTCCTCTGACAAGTCTCTAAGAGTTGGGTAATAATATTATTCAGTTCAATAATATTACTCAACTTCTGAGTTGAATAATAATTTCACTTTTAAAAAAAAGTGTAACTAAAAGCTATGTATATATTATAATATTGGTAAATTATTTAAAAAAGTAAACTTTTTTGGAAATGTATCTCTTAACCAGATAAACAAATGAAGATTTTTTTTAAATTAGCTTATGTAAATATGAGTATATTTCACACACTGCTAGAGTGAGAAAAGTTTCAAGTGTCATTTTAATCGTATTTTTCTTTTTTAAAAAAAGCATTCACATCAACCAGTAGCACTGCAGGAGTTTTGTTGCAGCAATATTCCTCAATTCTTTCAAACTCTTTCCAAGTCAGACGCCCAAATGCACATCAGCCACTATCCAGCACTATCTAGTAGCTGACTTACACTGGGACTCCTTCAGTTTTGTCCAAAGTAAAGAAAAGGAACCATCTGAGTGGCAAATAAATACATGTTACCCTGTCATTACATTCATTACCTTTGCAATTCTACTTACTAAGACCAGTATTTTGCACCCTTCCTCTGCTTAGCATGCCAGAGGTCTTCCAACTTGGGGCAGGAGTGGGATCCCACCATGAGATTAGAGACGGGGGCGAGTCAAATGGGAGACTGACTGAAGGGCAGGAGGCCAGGAGACCCTGTAGACTGCAGGCCTGCTCTTAGGCAGATGAACTTTAGGGGAAAGTATGAATTATCCTTGTACCTATCCTTATGAAGGTACTCAGGGTATGTGCACCAGGTCGAAGGTACCTGTGATCCTGCAGTCCATAATCCCAGGGATCTTCTGGTGGCACCTACAGTTACCCAAGGCGAAGAGCGCTCTGACAGCAGCTCAGACAGGAGGCAAGGCTGAACGGGGTGGTGCCCAGCAGAGTGCTGACTGTGCAAGGACAGTGTGGCAGGTGGGGTGGGGGGCACCTGGATTGAGAGGACGGTGGGCGTCTCTCTCAGAGCAGCCTATCCCAGAGTAGGCTCTCCCAATTTCACGGTCTTCCCTAGCCTCATGTTTCCATAAAGATTCCATTAAGAAACATAGCACAAAATGTGGATAATTATTCCCTTCTGTGACAGAAGGCATATTTACTCAAAAGAGTAATACTATCCTGGTTGCTACTGTTGCAGCATTCAAGGTACATAGGAGGACACACAACCAAAATCCTGTGTGTCCCAACTCAGAAATTCACAATTAGGGCTAGTGGAGTTTCAAAATACAGAAATATCTACCAATTTTTAAAACTTTCCTGCTTGCTCTGGGATTCAAATGTACTAGAGATGAATAAGTTTTTAAAATGAAAAATAATAAAAGAAAAAAATAAAAAAAAAACAAAGTTCTTCCACTGTATGCTCCATTCACTTCAGGAGGGGTTAACATACAAACTCAGTGAGGAGCACCGTTTTCTAGAAATGCTAAAATTATCTCACCATGCAGTCTGAGAAGAAAAATACAACAAGAGAAAAAAGTTTTTAAAAATCCACACTCCTATGAGCAGAGGAGGGACATGGGACCATAACCCTAACTCCCGCCTTTCTGCATCTAGCAGGAGCTTTCACTATCTTTCAAGCAAGATTAAATGTCATTCGGGGACCCAGAACTGCTCAAGGGTCAATCATCATGACTCTGTATTTTACAGCGTAAAAGTCAGGTTAAGCATCAGACCAGAAAGAATCTATTCTTCCCTTCCCTTTGGTTGTTCCTTAGTTCTCTCTAAACAATTAGAGTTTGTTAAAAACAACTTTTGGCACAGCCTCACTGGCTCTTTGAAACAAGGAAAAGAAAAGGCAAGAATAATCCTAGAATATTACTTTTGGAACTGAAAGGATCATTTACCTTAGAAATGAGGAAACTGAGGCCTGAAGAAGGTAAGTCTTTGCCCAGGGTCACATAACCATGGCCAAGGCCCTGATGCTCTCCTCTGCCACACTGCTCCAGGGCTCCCGCCTCACTGGCTTCTTTCAGTTCACTGATGTGCCTAGCTGCTTTTCCCCTTCAGGGCTCTTGAATATACCACTCCCTTTACCTGCATAACTCCTTCCATCTCTACCTTCATCATGGCTACACCTACTCATCTTCTAGCTCTTAAATGTCATTCCTTCAGGCCCATCTGTTCCTGACCCTCCAAATTAGCTTAGTCTCCCTGATAGATACTCTTTCAGTACCACTCTCTTCATAATTAATCATTTTTTAACATATCTCTGTACCTAGACCTATGAGCTCCAAGAACATTGGAACCAATATGTTTTCATTCATGTTTATAAGCCCTTTAAGTATAACCCCTTATAAGTAACTGCTTGGGACCTGGAACATGGTAAGCACTCATTAAAAATTTTACTACATGTCAGATACTGCTTTGAAGATGTTATATAAACTATTCACTTAATCCTCTAAACTCCATGAGGTAGGCAACAAAAATATTTCCATTTTACAGATGAAGAAACTGAGGCAGAGAGCATTTCAGAAATTTCACCAAGATCACACAGCTCATAAGTGGAATGGCTATTTAAAAAACACACAATGTGCACTGGGTAATATATATGGTGGCAGCTTCATGAATGGTCAAGGAAACCTGAAATAGGACATAATCAATGCTTGGAACAACTATTAAAGAACAAGTCCATTGTGCCCTACTACAGGACACTAGGGGAGCATTTTTCAAAAGCATATAATAACAGACTTTATATTATCATCTTTTATGCTCCAGTAGCAACAATCTCCAAAACCTCAGGGGCTAACAACACAACATGTTTGTTTCTTGCTCATGTTGAATGTTGGTTGTGACTCTGCTCTGGGCCTTCTTTAATCCGGGACCAAGGCTGAGGGAGCAACCTCTATCAGAACCACGCCATCCTCACAGATGGTGGCATCGTGCAGGGGCTCCCAAAGCTTCAGTTTAGTAGCACACAGGTCATTACCACTGACATTAAATTAAAAGCCCCATGCTCATTATTTTCTTTCCCTACGTTCCCCAGTACATTAGAAGCAACCAACTAACTCCATTAAACCTATTTTCACTGAAATGCTTATGGCACTAAATACTTGGGTCACTTAGAGCCTTGTCTTCCCTAGGCACTTGATTACAGGGACTAAAGGTGATGATGCAAGTAACTTTTTGCCATGGCTATACCATGGGCTGCCAGTTGAATCCTTCCTATAATTCTCTAAGGTTTTTTTAGTCCTGTCTCTACATAATGCTTTTACTCATTCAACCCTCTCCCAATCAAAAAACCCCTTAATGACCTGGAGTCAAATTCCCATTGAGGTACAGTGGAAAGACCTCTCTTATCTTTCCTTTGAGAGAAGGAATATAATCTAACAATTTTACTGTTTAAACAATACCACTTTGTCTCACAAGTAACTTAACTTCCATTTGCCTTGGGCACTTTGCACATGATAATTCGTGATTTGTTATGTCTTTGGATGCTCGATATGATTATCTCATTTTACAGGGAGCAAATAATAATAGACACCTAGAGATTAAGTACCCTGCCTTAAGTTTCACAGCCAGCCTCAGAACTAGGACAAGAAGATCCCACCTGGTACTCTACCCTTTGCACAGAAATGCTAATCTAGACTTTCTAATGATCTTGAACACAGCCAGAGTAAATATCACCAACCAACACCTTACCCCTGACATACACAAAGGCATATATCCACACATACTAAATATATATATTTTACATGTGTGTATGTGTGTTATATAAATACACACATACAAACACATACACAAAACACTGACTCAGAATGGGAGGAAAATGTTCTTGAACTGTTGAGTACTTGCAGGCTGGTGAACTAACAGAACTCTACTTATTTGATAAATAATTAATCTATGCTCACTTCTTCAGGAAAATACACAATAGGGAACTGCAGGTCTCATCCCTGCTTGAGACTGAACCCTAACCATGGCAAGGAACATAAATATTAAATAAGGAAAATGCCTGTAATGTTTGGTGCTATATTTTATCACTTCTTCTAAATCTGACAATTTCCTTTTATTGCATACAACTTGATCATTCATTCTGTTGAACAACAGACATAAGCCCCTATTGTCAGCTCTCTGTTTTGCTACTGCATATGCTTGACAAAATTGCCTGTTTCATTTTTTATTCCCTATAGATCATCCTGCCCTCAAGGAAGTGGCTCTGAAGCAGTGTGAGATCCAGAGCAGAGTGTGACAACCCAGTAGTCTCGAGATGAAGTGTCAAGTCAGCAGACAATACTGGTTCCAGGACCAAAGCAGACTCTCACAGGAAAAGGACTGCCTGCAGTCCTCTGGAGGCATGCTGGGACTCACAGGCAGGAAGCAGTCAAAGCTCTGCCTCTGCAAATGGATACAAGAGAAGCACTATCCTTTCCATCATCAACCTCAGAGAGGACCCAAACTGCAAGGCTCTGAAAGATCTAGTGAGCGTTTATAGAGTCACTCTAAATGGGATGCCTTTGCCCCTGGTGTCTTACCTTGATCACAGTATCAGTGACAATGCCTAACTGGGTTTCCTCCTAACTCCTCCTGAATCTTACCTGCTAGGGATCCTGAAGTGAAACACAGGTGAGCACACACTATTCCTAATGACATATTGGTCTGAGTCCCTCTGTGCCGTTCTAGTGGGCGAGGCTGGAAGGAAATCTAACTGACCCATTCATTCATCATTTAAACCTTTTCTGGGTATGGACTCAGGCCCCATCTAAGGCTCTATCGAAGCAAAGACGAACAGGTTATAGTCTCTGCCCTGGAGGAAGGACAGAATTTCCAGAGAAGGAAGTCTCTGGAGTATTTCTTTGATGACTCCATTCTCAGAGCCACCATGATGCCATTCACAGGGAGAAGGGTCAAGCCAAATGAAAGGCACCTCATGTCTAAACATCATCTACCCAAATACCTTCCTAAAGAGTCCCTTTAAGCCAGTAATTAGCTCTTTAGTTCCTGCCCTTATCCAATCTCTAAAGGAGTGCAAGAAATGTGGAATATTCATCTTGTCCCTTGAGTTTCTGAAGTAACACAAGCCATTCCTTATTAGCACCTGGTCTACCTTCTACTGATTGCCCCTTTGAACTCATCTCCAGAGCTTTAGACACTCTTTTTGCAGACACCAGAAACTTAAAGGATTTCTTCCATCAATATGAAGAAGTCTGTCTTCATATTTCCTCACGCAAAGCAGTTATTCTACTTCCCAGATTTCCCCATTACCCATGCAGGCTCTGGGCCCATGGGGTGTGTTCAATGTTTTTCAACAGAAATGTCAGGTGTGATTCTGGCATTTATGGTTGCCAACATCTTCAAAGTGGATGAATGCCAGGGACATACTCCTGGAGATACTTTCAGTCACTGGGGCAGTATCACCTGTGAGAGCTGATGATTTCCTCTATCTTTTACATATCTGCAGGGAAGACACATGCTCAGGTTTCCCTCTGGTGTTCCTTGCTTGCAGTGAGTTTGGTGTGTTGTATGGGGCACAAGTAGGAATGTTTCCATTAAGTTATTTAAAACCCTATAGGCATCAGGTTTGCCAAACCATAAATTTAGGAAATTGCATTGTGTTAGACTAAGTCCTTCCCTTAGCACTTTAGTCACCGAGTTATTCTTCAATTTCTTTTGTACAAACATTTGAGGTCCATCCTGTATCTATGTGTCTCTTCAGCACATAAAAGAGATTCAGGAAAGGAGAAGGACCAATAAAATTTCAGGTTTACTGGCAGCACTAAGTGAAGTAATCCCACTACCCATACACTTTTCTTACAGGAAGATCACTTACTCAACCTTTCCATTCACCTGCCTGATGAGATCTACAAATATTTTAAGAGGGTAATTTGGAAGACTTATAACAGCAGAAGATGTTCAAACTATAGCATTACTCTCTGTCATTTACTTTAGGTTTGCCCTGGACATTTAGCTCATTTACACAAGTGAATAACTAACTGCCAATTTATTAATCAGGTAAACAAAGACTCATTTAAACTACTTGTTAACAGTCCTCTTTATATAGCAGTAGTCTTCGAATGTTTTGCTTACAATTCCCCAAAAGACTTTTGGAAAACTATACCTTTCCTTGCATATGTTAAAGTTAAGCCTTATACATTTTATTTTTTTATTTGAGGATTAAAAAAAATTAAAGGATATTATTTTCCAGCATAGAATTCTAAGGCATCATTATAATTACATATGTGCTTTAAATATATTTTTGTCAAACTTTTGAGACTGCAGATTAAAGCCAATTTATGTTAAGTATCTGATATATATGTATATACATATATAACCCAATAGACAAAGGCAATCCTCTTTACCAAGCCAATCTGCCAAAATGGTTTTATTTTCTCTCAGAATAATCTGAATTCATTTTTAAAATAAGATAAATATATTAATATGTATTCCCTTATCAAGAATCTCATTTCTGAATTCTAAAAGATAATCAAGAGCATACAGGGTAAAATATAGGCCTCAAGTATATAATAGCTTAAACCTAATAGAAATTCATTTCTGGCTCACATTAACAGTATCGGGCTGGCAAATAGTTCAGTGGGGCAGCATTCCTCCACCGTCATTCAGAGACAAAAGTGCTGCCATCTCAACATTTGGGTTCTGGGGTCTCAATCTGGGTCAACTCCATTCCAGAAAACAGTAAGGAGGAGAACATGTGGGGTATTTAGAAGCCAAACCTGGGAGTGATATCCATCACTTTTGCTCCCATATCTTTGGCTGAACTCCTACCTGCAAGAGAGGCTGGATGATGTGGACTCAGTATGGACCAAGGAAGAGAACACCGTGGGTTTTAATGGGCAGCTAGTAGATAAGGTCACAACTTTCTCAATAAATTAAGGCCTAGGTAAAATAATGTGCTGTTCACTTCAGTATTTATCACCTAATCTTTGTTTTGCTCTCTTAAGACTTGTACTCAGGATATGTCCCTTTGTTTATCTACTTGAAAGTAATGCAATTATTCTATAAAGCAAAAACAGTAGGGGGAAAAGAGAATCAGTAGCCCCTTCCAACATTCATTCTCATACAGATCAATATAAGGAGAGAGTACATACAAAAGTTGAGGGTCTGGAACTTAATTCTGTCAGAACTATCACTGCACTGGACCTCTAAGACAGTCTTCATATTATAACCCTATGGCACGTGGACTCCAGTTTCAGTCCTTAATGTATAAAGTATTAGAAAACATACAGGATAACAGAATTCTTTTTTTTTTAAAGATTGATATTTATTTATTTATTTATTTATTTATTTATTTATTTATTTATTTATTTGACAGAGAGAGAAAAAGAGGAAGGAGCGAGAGAGCGAGAGCACAAGCAGTCCTGGGATCATGACCTGAGTCGAAGGCAGATGCTTAACTGACTCAGCCACCCACGCACCCCCAGGATCACAGAATTCTAAAGTGCAAAGTACTAGTGCACTTTACAGAGGTGAAAAATGAGCTAAGGGGAAGATGTTCAAAGTCACTCTCATGGAGGTTAATGCACATAGTGGGGCGATTCTTTACTCTAGCAAACTCAATTTTGCTTTTGGTGTAAGCACGTATTTCTAGCTTTTTATTGCATGTTGTGTAGAAAGGAACTCACACAGCAGGCCTGGGACTGCTATTCACTGAAAATCCTGCTTAGAAGGTTGGCTCCTGGCAGTTGTCTGACAATGGAGTTCTGCCCATTCCCTCACAAGAATGACTCACTGTGCCTGTACTGTTTGTACAAACAGTATGGTTAATGCCTGCTTCCCTTCTGCGAGTCTAAAGTTTTGGCACATGCTAGGCAGAGGGTGTCTATGTATGTGATCAGTCCCCAGTAAAACCTGTGCGCACCGATTCTCTAACAAGTTTCTCTGGTTGGCAGCATTTCACAGGTATTGTCACAAGCGGTTCCTGGGGCTGTAAGGAATGGCAGAGAGGACTCTGGAAGCTTGCCCTGGTTCCTCCAGACCTTCTCCCCAGTACCTTTCCACTTGGCTGACTTTGCTTTGTCTCTTTTAACTGGACTCACAGCTGTGAGCACAACTATGTGCTGGGTCTTGTGACAGCAAGTCCCTAGGGAATCACTCAACTTAAGGGGTAGTTTGGGGACTCCTAACACACATGTAAATTGTGTTTGACAAACAAGAATGGGCTAATTTCTGGATATTAAGAACACAGTAAGTAAAGACAGAAATTTCACTTCATTTTGAATTCAAGTTATTTTTGGGGATATGGAACCTCCAAAAAACGCCGAAGGTAATTTATATTCAATTTAATTAACCTACATACTTTTTGAATGACAGATGATAATGAAAATCATAAAAATATTGATCTTGGTCTTAGCTAGCAAATAAAACAAGGATTCCCTGAAAATTACTACCAAAGACATCAAAAGGGAAGCTTCCGTGTTGAAAGGAACGATTAATAAGAAGATGGAACTGTGCACATTACTAAGAAAAAAAAAGGCGTCCAGAATTGAAAGGAAAAAAAAAAAAGACTAAGAGTGCGTTGAAAACAAAGGGAAGGACAAAACTGGGGGGCGGAGCAAGATGGCAGAGGAGTAGGAGACCTGGATTTCGTCTGGTCCCAGGAATTCAGCTGGATAGGGATCAAACCATTCTGAACACCTACGAACGCAACAAGAGACAGAAGAAAAGAATAGCAACAACTCTCTGAACAGAAAAGCGACCACTGTCTGGAAGGTAGGATGTGTGCGGAGAAGCGAATCCGAGGCGATATGCGGGAGGATAGACGGCAGGGGCGGGGGCCTCCATCGGCTGCTTCTGGCAAGTGATAGAGCAGTGGAGCACAAAATTGGAACTTTTAGAAGTCGGCTCCGCTGAGGGACATCGCTCCACTGGCTAAGAGGGATGTGGAACCCTTGCGGGACAGTGTGGTCTCAGGACCCTTAGGGTCACAGGAAGACCGGGGGTGCCTGAGTGTGGCAGAGCTCCCAGGTATCGGAGCAAGGAAGCTGGCTGCAGAGACGGAGCAGAGGACTGGGCTCTCAGCTCGGGGTGGCCATAAACTGTGATCCGCGGCCCAGTCAGGCCACTGCTCCTCCAGCAGGGACCCAACAAGTGGCAGATCTGGGGAGACTCCCCTTACTCCCCCAGGAGGAGTGGCGTGGGAGCGCACCACAGGGATCGGCTGGGTTGGGAGACTCCACACCGAGTCGGGTGCCAGAGATAGAAACGCTTGGTCACAGGCCGGGTGAGCACAGAGTGCAGCCAGAGACTGGGGAGACGGAAGTGACTAACTACTTTTCTTTGGGGGTGCACTGAGGAGAGGGGCCCTGAGTTCTCAGCTCCTGGGCGAGATTGGGAGGCCGCCATTTTCACTCTCGTCCTCCAAAACTGTACAGAAAGCTTGCAGGGAACAAAAGCTCCTGAGAGCAAACCCGAGCAGATTACTTAGCCCAGACCGGCAAAAGCGGGGTAATTCCGCCTCCAGCAAAGACATTTGGGAATCACGGCAACAGGCCCCTCCCCCAGAAGATCAGCAAGAACAGCCAGCCAAGACCAAGTTTACCGATCAATGAGAAAGGCAGAACTCCAGCACTAGGGGAATACTGCACATAGAATTCATGGCTTTTTTACCATGATTCTTTAGTCTTTCAAAGTTAATTTTTTTTAACTTTTTTTTTAATTTTTCTTTTTCTTTTTTTTTTCAGCCAACATCTTATTAATCCCTTTATTTAAAAAAAAATTTTATCATATGACCTCACTCATGAGGAATTCTTAATCTCAGGAAACAAACTGAGTGTTGCTAGAGTGGTGGGGGTGGGAGGGATGGGGTGGCTGGGTGATAGACATTGGGGAGGGTATGTGCTATGGTGAGTGCTGTGAATTGTGTAAGGCTGTTGAATCACAGATCTGTACTTCTGAAACAAACAATGCAATATATGTTAAGAAAAAAAAAGAAGAATATAGCAGGAGGGGAAGAATGAAGGGGAAGAAGTCGGAGGGGAGAGACGAACCATGAGAGACGATGGACTCTGAAAAACAAACTGAGGGTTCTAGAGGGGAGGAGTGTGGGGGGATGGGTTAGCCTGGTGATGGGTATTAAAGAGGGCACATTCTGTGTGGAGCACTGGGTGTTATGCACAAACAATGAATCATGGAACACTACATCAAGAACTAATGATGTAATGTATGGTGATTAACATAACAATAAAAAATTTAAAAACAACATTTTTATTTTTCATTTTGAGACACATATTCTATCCCTTCATAGTAGTTACCCTTATTTTTGGCATATATACATATATAAGTTGTTCTCTCTTTAAAATTTTGAGATACACTTCCTTCTAACAGATCAAAATATACACCAAATCTCTAGTGTATGGCTTTGTTCAAGTCTCCTGCCTGATCACATTGTATCCCCTTTTTTCTTCTTTCTTTCTTTTTTTTTCAAACAACTTCTTAGCAATTCCTTTTATGAATTTTTTATAATTTTCATCTTTATAGTCATCTCTACCATCCCTTCAGTGTATCAACCCTTATTTTGTACATATATGTCTTTCTTTCTTTAAAATTTTGGGAGGCACTTTCTTCTAACAGACCAAAATACATCCAAAATCTAGTGTGTGGCACTGATCTATGCACCAGCCGGATCATATTTGATCATATTCTGGGTTTTTTTGTTTTGTTCTGTTTTTGTTTTTATCTTTTTCTTTTTTTTCTCTTTCTTTTTCTTTCTTTCCCTGTCTTTTCTGCGGCTTTCAGGTCTTTTCTAATTTTTTTAGAGTATATTTTCTGGGGATGTTGTTCCCTGTTAGCATTTTGTTCTCTCATTCATATATTCTCCTCTGGATAAAATGACAAGATGGAAAAAAATCACCTCAACAAAAAGAACAAGAGGTAGTACCGTCTGCCAGGGACCTACTCAATATGGACATTAGTATGATGATGGAACTAGAGTTCAGAATCATGATTTTAAAGATACTAGCTGGGCTTGAGGAAAGCATGGAAGTTATTAAAGAAACCCTTTCTGGAGAACTAAAAGAACTAAAATCTAACCAAGTCGAAATCAAAAGGCTATTAATGAGGTGCAATCAAAAATGGGGGCACTAACTGCTAAGATAAATGAGGCAGAAGAGAGAATCAGCAATACAGAAGACCAAATGATGGAAAATAAAGAAGCAGAGAAAAAGAGAGATAAACAACTACTGGATCATGAGGGCAGAATTCGAGAGATAAGTGATACCATAATATGAAACATTAGAATAATTGGGATCCCAGAAGAAAAAGAAAGAGAGAGAGGGGCAGAAGGTATATTGGAGCAAATTATAGCGGAGAAGTTCCCTAATGTGGGGAAGGAAACAGGCATCAAAATCCAGGAGGCACAGAGAACCCCTCTCAAAATCAATAAAAATAGGTCAACACCCCGACATCTAATATTAAACCTTATGAGTCTCAGAGACAAAGAGAAAATCCTAAAAGCAGCTCAGAAGAAGAGATATGTAACCTATAATGGTAGAAACATTAGATTGGCAACAGAACTATCCACAGAGACCTGGCAGGCCAGAAAGGACTGGCATGAGATCTTCAGAGCACTAAATGAGAAAAATATGCAGCCAAGAATTCTATATCCAGCTAGGCTGTCATTGAAAATAGAAGGAGAGATAAAAAGCTTCCAGGACAAACAAAAACTAAAGGAATTTGCAAACACGAAACCAGCCCTACAAGAAATATTGAAAGGGGTCCTCTAAGCAAAGAGAGAGCCTAAAAGCAGCATAGACCAGAAAGGAACACAGACAATATACAGTAACAGTCACCTTGCAGACAACACAATGGCACTAAATTCATATCTTTCAATAGTAACCCTGAATGTAAATGGGCTAAATGCCCCATCAAAAGACACACAGGCTATCAGATTGGATTAAAAAACAAGACCCATCAATATGCTGTCTGCAAGAGACTCATTTTAGACCCAAAGACACCCCCACATTGAAAGTGAGGGGGTGGAAAATGATTTACCATTCACCAAAAAAAAGCTGGGGCAGCAATCCTTATATCAGACAAACTAGATTTTAAACCAAAGACTAATAAGAGATGAGGAAGGACACTCTATCCTACTTAAAGGGTCTATCCAACAAGAAGATCTAACAATTGTAAATATCTATGCCCCTAACATGGGAGCAGGCAATTTTATAAGGCAATTAATAACAAAAGCAAAGAAACACATTGACAACAATACAATAATAGTGGGGGGCTTTAACACCCCTCTTACTGAAATGGACAGATCATCTAAGTAAAAGATCAACAAGGAAATAAAGACTTTAAATGACACACTGGACCAAATGGACTTCACAGATATATTCAGAACATTCCATCCCAAAGCAACGAAATACACATTCTTCTCTAGTGCCCATGGAACATTCTCCAGAACAGATCATATACTAGGTCACAAATCAGTTCTCAACCGGTACCAAAAGATTGGGATTATTGCCTTCATATTTTCAGACCACAATGCTTTGAAACTAGAACTCAATCACAAGAGGAAAGTCAGAAAGAACTCAAATACATGGAGGCTAAACAGCATCCTACTAAAGAATGAATGGGTCAACCAGGAAATTAAAGAAGAATTAAAAAAATTCATGGAAACCAATGAAAATGAAAACACAACTGTTCAAAATCTTTGGGATGCAGCAAAGGCAGTCCTAAGAGGAAAGCATATAGCAATACAAGCCCTTCTCAAGGAACAAGAAAGGTCTCAAATACACAACCTCACCCTACACCTAAAGGAGCTAGAGAAAAAAACAGAAAATAAAGCCTAAAACTAGCTGGGAAAGAGAAATAATAAAGATCGGAGCCGAAAGCAATGAAATAGAAACCAAAGCTACAGTAGAATAGATCAAGAAACTACGAGGTGGTTCTTTGAAAGAATTAACAAGATTGATAAACTCCTGGCCAGACTTATCAAAAAGAAAAGAGAAATGACCCAAACCAACAAAATCATGAATGAAAGAGGGGAGATCACAAACAACACCAAAAAAATACAAACAATTATAAGAACATATTATGAGCAACTCTATGCCAGCAAATTAGATAACCTGGAAGAAAGGGATGCATTCCTAGAGATGTATCAACTACCAAAACTGAACCAGGAAGAAATAGAAAACCTGAACAGACCTATAACCACTAAGGAAATTGAAGCAGTCATCAAAAATCTCCGAAAAAGAAAAGCCCAGGGCCAGATGGCTTCCCAAGGGAATTCTACCAAACATTTACAGAAGAATTAATACCTATTCTTCTGAAACTGTTCCAAAAAATAGAAATGGAAGGAAAACTTCCAAACTCATTTTATGAGACCACCATTACCTTGATCCCCAAACCAGACAAAGACCCTATCAAAAAGGAGAATTACAGACCAATATCCTTGATGAACATGGATGCAAAAATTCTCAACAAAATACTAGCCAATAGGATCCAACACTACATTAAAAGGATTATTCACCACGACCAAGTGGGATTTATCCCTGGGCTGCAAGGCTGGTTCAACATCTGCAAATCAATCAACATGATAAAACACATTAACAAAAGAAAGAACAAGAATCATATGATCCTCTCAACAGATGCAGAAAAAGCATTTGACAAAGTACAGCATCCTTTCGTGATCAAAACTCTTCAGAGTATAGGGATAGAGGGTACATACCTCAATATCATAAAAGCCATCTATGGAAAACCTACAGCGAATATCATTCTCAATGGGGAAAAACTGAGAGCTTCCCCCCTAATGTCAGGAATGCAGCAGGGATGTCCACTATCACCACTGCTATTCAACATAGTATTAGAAGTCCTAGCCACAGCAATCAGACAACAAAAAGAAATCAAAGGCATCCAAATCGGCAAAGAGGAAGTCAAACTCTCACTCTTTGTAGATGATATGATACTGTATGTGGAAAACCCAAAAGACTCTACCCCAAAACTGCTAGAACTCATACAGGAATTCAGTAAAGTGGCAGGATATAAAATCAATGCACAGAAATCAGTGCCATTCCTATACACCAACAACAAGACAGAACAGAGAGAAATTAAGGAATCAATCCCATTTACAACTGCACCCAAAACCATAAGATACCTAGGAATAAATCTAACCAAAGAGGCAAAGGATCTGTACTCAAAAAACTACAAAATACTCATGAAAGAAATCAAAGAAGACACAAAGAAATGGAAAAAACGTTCCATGCTCATGAATTGGAAGAACAAACATTGTGAAGATGTCAATGCTACCTAGAGCAATCTACACATTCAATGCAATCCCCATCAAAATACTATCCACTTTTTTCAAAGAAATGGAACAAATAATCCTAAAATTTGTATGCAACCAGAAGAGACCCCGAATAGCCAGAGGAATGTTGAAAAAGAAAAGCAAAGCTGGGGGCATCACAATTCCGGACTTCCAGCTCTATTACAAAGCTGTCATCATCAAGACAGTATGGTCCTGGCACAAAAACAGACACATCGATCCATGGAACAGAATAGAGAGCCCAGAAGTGGACCCTCAACTCTATGGTCAACTAGTCTTTGACAAAGCAGGAAAGAATGTCCAATGGAAAAAAGACAGTCTCTTCAACAAATGGTGTTGGGAAAATTGGACAGTCACATGCAGAAGAATGAAACTGGACCATTTCCTTACACCACACACAAAAATAGACCCCAAATGGTTGAAAGACCTAAATGTGAGACAGGAGTCCATCAAAATCCTAAAGGAGAACACAGGCAGCAACCTCTTTGACCTCAGCCACAGCAACTTCTTTCTAGAAACATTGCCAAAGGCAAGGGAAGCAAGGGCAAAACTGAACTATTGGGATTTCATCAAGATAAAAAGCTTTTGCACAGCAAAAGAAACAGTCCACAAAACCAAAAGACAACCGACAGAATGGGAGAAGATATTTGCAAATAACATATCAGATAACAGGGTAGTATCCAAAATCTATAAAGAACTTACCAAACTCAACACCCAAAGAATAATCCAATCAAGAAATGGGCAGAAGACATGAACAGACATTTTTCCAAAGAAGACATCCAAATGGCCAACAGACACCTGAAAAAGTGCTCAACATCGCTCAGAGAAATCCAAATCAAAACCTCAATGAGATACCACCTCACACCTGTCAGAATGGCTAAAATTAACAAGTCAGGAAACGACAGATGTTGGCGGGGATGCGGAGAAAGGGGAATCCTCCTATACTGTTGGTGGGAATGCAAGCTGGTGCAGCCACTCTGGAAAACAGTATGGAAGTTCCTCAAAAAGTTGAAAATAGAGCTACCATACAATCCAGCAATTGCACTACTGGGTATTTACCCCGAAGATACAAATGTAGGGATCCGAAGGGGTACGTGCACCTCGATGTTTATAGCAGCAATGTCTACAATAGCCACACTGTGGAAAGAGCCAAGATGTCCATCGACAGATGAATGGATAAAGAAGATGTGGTATATGTATACAATAGAATATTATGCAGCCATCTAAAGGAATGAGATCTTGCCATTTGCAACGACGTGAATGGAACTGGAGAGTGTTATGCTGAGTGAAATACGTCAATCAGAGAAAGACATGTATCATATGACCTCACTGATATGAGGAATTCTTAATCTCAGGAAATAAACTGAGGGTTGCTGGAGTGGTGGGGTGTGGGAGGGATGGGGTGGCTGGGTGATAGACACTGGGGAGGGTATGTGCTATGGTGAGCGCTGTGAATTGTGCAAGACTGTTGAATACAGATCTGTACTTCTGAAACAAATAATGCAATATGTTAAGGAAAAAAAAAGAAGATAGCAGGAGGAGAAGAATGAAGGGGGCGAAATTGGTGGGGGAGACAAACCATGGGAGACAATGGACTCTGAAAAACACACTGAGGGCTCTAGAGGGGAGGGGGGTGGGGGAATGGGTTAGCCTGGTGATGGGTATTAAAGAGGGCACATTCTGCGTGGAGCACTGGGTGTTATGCACAAACAATGAATCATGGAACACTACATCAAAAACTAATGATGTAATGTATGGTGATTAACATAACAATAAAAAATTTTAAAAAAAGCAAACTGAGGGTTCTAGAGGGTAGGGGCGTGGGAGGATTGGTTAGCCTGTTATGGGTATTAAAGAGGGCATGTTCTGCGTGGAGCACTGGGTGTTATGCACAAACCATGAAACATGTAACACTACATCACAAACTAATGATGTAATGTACAGTGATTAACATAACAATAAAAAAATTAAAAACAAACAAACAAACAAAAAAGGAAAACAAAGGGAAGAAACCAGTAGACACTCTCTCAACTACAGTTTGTCCCATATCCCTCCTACTGAGGTCATTAGACAAAAAAAATCACATAAAAGGCCAAGGTATTTAAATAACATTTCCCCAATTTTATACTTTACCTTTTTCCTCTGATTTTACAGGTAATACAAAGTTTCTTATGGAAAAACTGCAAATTACATGAAAGTATATCTAAAATTATTGTTTAAAAAATCACCCAACATACAGGGCGCCTGGGTGGCTCAGCTGGTTAAGTGTCTGCCTTCGGCTTAGGTCACGATCCTGGGGTCCTGGGATTGAGCCCCATGCCAGGCTCACAGCTCAGGAGTCTGATTCTCCCTCTCCCTCTGCCGCTCCCTCTGCCCCACTCCTGTTCTCCCTCTCTCTCTCTCTTTCTCGCGTGCACATGTGCAAAAAAATAAAATCTTTAAAAAAAAGTCACCCAATACATCCTGCCACCCAGAGGCAACCACAATATGGCATTTAGTCTTTTCACCGTTCATTTAAGAAAAAAAAAACAACTAGGAACATTCTGCACATCTAATGTCTCTTAACCTTTTTTCCTCATCAAAATGCAGTTTATACACAAAAATAAACTTAAAATGGAAGAAGGATGTAAATATGAGACCTGAAACCATAAAAGTCCTAAAAGAGAACACACGTAGTAACCTCTTTGACAACGGCCATAGCAACTTTTTTCTATATATGTTTCCTCAGGCAAGGGAAACAAAAGCAAAACTAAATTATTGGACTACATCAAAATAAAAACATTTTGTACATCAAAATAAAAACATTTTGTACATCAAAGGAAACCATCAACAAAACTAAGAGGCAACCTACGGAATGGGAGAAGATTTTTACAGATGATATATCTGATAAGGGGTTAATATCCAAAATATGTAAAGAACATACAACTCAACACCAAAAAAACCAAACAATCCAATTAAAAAATGAGCAGAGAACCTGAATAGATATTTTTCCAAAAAAGACATACAGATGGCCAACAAACAGATGAGAAGATGCTCAACATCACCAATCACCAGGGAAATGCAAATCAAAACCACAATGAGAATCAATTCACTCTGTCAGAATGGCTAAAGTCAAAAAGACAAGAAATAACAAGTGTTGACAAGGATGTGGAGAAAAAGGAACTCTTGTGCACTGTTGGTGGTAATGTAAATTGGCAAAGCCACTGTGGAAAACAGTATGGAATTTCCTCAAAAAACCAAACACAAATACCATATGGCCCAAAATTCAACTAGAAGGTATTTACCCAAAGAAAATGAAAACACTAATTTGAAAAGATATACGCACCCATATGTATACTGTAGCATTATTTATAATAGCCAACCTGTGTCCATCAGTAGATGAATGGATAAAGAAGATGTGGTACATACATGCAATGGAATATTACTCAGCCATAAAAAAGAATGAGACCTGCCATTTACAATAACATTGATAGACTTAGAGAGTATTATGCTAAGTGAAATAAATCAGAGAAAGACAAACACTGTATGATTTCACGCACATGCGGAGTCTAAAAAACAAAAGAAATGAATAAACAAAAAGCAGAATCAGACCTATATACACAGAGAACAAACTGATGTTTTACTGAAGTGGGGGCAAAATGGGTGAACTGGAGTGGGAGACACAGGCTACCAGTTATGGAATGAGTAAGTGATAGGAATAAAAGGCACAGCATAGGGAATATAGTCAATGATGTTATAATAACATTGTGTGGTTACAGATGGTAGCTACACTTGTGGTGAGCACAGCAGAATGTATAGAGATGTTGAGTCAGTATATTGTACATCCGAAACTAATATAACATCGTGTGTCAACTATACTCAAATAAACAAAACAAAAACATATATCTCCCAGAGAGAACTTTGATGAATGAGTGATGGTTTCACCAAAACTCAAAGTATGTTCAGTTGCTTTGATGTGCTACAGGAAGGCAGGATTCAGGCTAAGATACAAAGTACATTCCCCAGGAAACAAGCCTCTGGGCATGTGATACACTGCAGGATTAACAGCTCTACTTCTGAGATTCCTATTAAAATGCGTGACCCCAGGATGTACCAAAATCATTAACTCCATGTGCCTTGGAAAGATTTTGATTCCAATCATTATTTTTGAGGCTATAATAGCATATATGTTGGACTCAATTACCAAAGGAAAGAGAGATTCTGGGATAGGAAAGTACACAAGTCAAAAGAAGTAGCTTTATCCACACAGTCAGTCAACAAACAAAACTTAAATAACTGAGCACAGAGACCTAAGATTCCAGGGAGAAATGACAGGTGACATATAATCTTAGAAAAAAATCCATGGATTGACTCAAGCAGGCACTCAGGCCGTTGTGTCCCCATCCTAGAGATAATACTGGCTATACCCATCTAGGATGAGAAACAGCATCTTAAACAAGATGGGGCACATGCCAATGCAACTTTCCACTTCCTACTGAACTGCCATTTTCACAGTGAGCTTCTGTATTATTTTTGTTTTTCAGTGTCTAGACTCCTACCCTAAAAAATTCAATGTATCATATATTTCAAAAGCCCAATATGCTACACATTAGTGGATATTAGTGCACTTAGCAAGAGCTTTAGAACAATACAGATGAATTTAATCCCAGTTCAACCACTTCTTACATGTATATCATAAAAGAACTGTCATATATCTCAATTTCCTTAAAATCATCTGTTTCTAGTAAAAATGGGTTCGAATAAAGCCTAGCATAAAGTCTGAAAGCAAGAACTCTGGGGAGAGGATTTGTTGTTGTTTTTACTGTTATTTCATTACAGTAGGATGCCTACAACAGGGCCTAGTAAAGGGAGAAGAGAAATAATGAATGGATACAGAAATGTCAAGGACCACAAGAGTGATGGCGTGTGATGGCACTAGGCAAAGTACCAAGTGCAGGGTACACATGCGCTATCAGTTTTTTCCTCCGCAAGCTATGCTGCTACCGTTTCTTTCCATGAGGGGGGGAACAAGTGAGGATTGACTTGTTTTAAGAATGCTAACCAGACAAATCATAGCACTCAAGATCTAATTTAAACCCTAAATAAAAATCTTTAAAAATAACTAAAGTCGGGGTGCCTGGGTGGCTCAGTCATTAAGCATCTGCCTTTGGCTCAGGCCATGATTCCAGGGTCCTGGGATCGAGCCCCGCATCAGGCTCCCTCCTCAGAGGGAAGCCTGCTTCTCCCTCTCCTACTCCCCCTGCTTGTGTTCCCTCTCTCGCTGTGTCTCTCTCTCTCAGATAAATAAAATCTTTTAAAAAAATAAAACTAAATTAAAAAATAACTAAAGTGTCCAAGAGAAGGGGTCTCTCTTTTCTCCACCAGCTAGCTTGTCATTCCTGATGAGTAAGATCAAACTGATGATATGGGTTTGTTAATTCCAAAAAAAAAAAAAAGGCATTTAAAAACTCAGCATAAACCGAAAGAACTACAACTAATTTATTACATGCAAAGAGGTAGTAAGCCTTGTGATATGTTTTGGGGGGCCCTGGCAAAAAACCCAAATGCAGAATTGTTTCACTGATAGTCTCCTTACTGCCTATCATGTCACCATCACAAATGGGGTGCTTTCTTCTGGGGTCCATTTGGGGAGAAAATTATTTCATATCCCTTCTTTTGCTTGAAAAGAGGGTATTCTGTTCATTGCCTCACAAATGCAAAGAAAGAAGACCTTCATTTTCAAGGATGGAAATCATCTATTCACTATATACAGTAGAAGATATTGTCAGATGTCCCAAGACCTCCATAAACCCCCAAATTCATGAAAACCCAAAGAACATATACTTTTCCATGTAAAACATGTATTCTGATGGACAGAAGCAACAAGGTTATGTCCACATGTCAAAGCTGGGGTCACTGGTTAATGCCTTATACAGTAGCCACAAAAGACTCAGCAAAACTACTAACTAAAAGGATCTGGCCTTTTAGGGTTACTCACAAATAATAAAAATTGCAGAGGGTGGATAGATGAAATGTTTGTAGTTGATTTAGTGCTTTAAAAGTATCTGCATTTTTTTCAACATAAAGGAAGTAATGTGGGCTTCATAAGCATAAAAACAAAGTGGTCAAATCTTAATTGTACACAACTTTCTATAACCAAAGTTTTCATTCTGGTTGAGTTCCAAGAACAGCTTATATAAAAATTGCTTATATATTTAAAAGATTCAGATGTTAGGAAATAAACCCAATAAGGACATCCCTCTCTTCTTTGTAAAGTGAGCTCCAGTACAATCTTTTCATTTGAGGGCAAGATTAGTTTGCAGTTTTTCAGATAGCAAATCCCTGTCCAGAACTGTCTTTTTTAAAAGCTGTCAATGTTAAAATGCTGTTTCTGGTTAACAACACCCATGTGCCACATCACTGTGAGTTAGAGTTCTAAGACACCTGCCACTAGTGGAGTTTATTTAGATGATAGATTTACATGTGTCTATGCACCTCTCTGAGACTTTTAGCTGTCTCTGACATGCCAACTGTTTGTCAAAGCTTTCCAACAGATCTAACACCAGGCAAGAGTGAACTGGAGTTTGACGGGCCCTGCAAGGCTAATGGCATTCTATGTAAGAATATTTTTAAACTTAATTTAAGAATACTTTCCCAATTCTCTTGCAACCTATTTCTCCCAAGGACTTAAATAACATAGACAACATTTTATAATACTGCACATTTAATGTCCTCTGAAATGGAAAACAAAACAAAATAAAACAAAAACCAGGTCATATACCTGAACTGAGATGATCATTTTCATGAAAAATACCAGAAACAATTAACCAGCACATCAGTGTTTGTTTTAAGCCTTTGAAAAGATCAAGGAGCTACCTAACTCAGTGGTAAATATAGCCTAGTAGCACCGAGGATGGGATTTGGGTCAGGAGGTCAGGTTAAGCACAGCTCTTTGATTTCTACCTATATAACATAACCACTTTAAACCTCTGATTTCTCATCTATTAAATAAGAGTCGACACCATCAACTTCATGATGGCCTAGTTACTGAAACTTATTCACTGCCAGCCAATGTGCCAACATAACAAATATTTCATTTACTCCCCAATGAGATAATGATTATGTTGATGAAGCAGTGGAAACTAAGATTAATACCTTTCTTACAAATGATTTTGGCAGTAGGATTTTAGCTATGGAAATAACTATCTGAGATGAGAACCTTCTGAATGGAGGGAGATCGATGTGAAAAGCCTTCTGAGCAGAAGGTTCCAGCCACAAAGTCCAGTGTTGTCAAGGAGAGTAAACACTGAGTTGGGGTGGGATGTGAGCAGTCATGGACTTTACCTCTTACTTCCCAAAACCTTTCCCTTTCTACTGTCCTCTCCATTCTTTCATTTCCTCTCCTATTTTTCTTTGCCACATTTTCCTTCTCCTTATGCCATTGAGTTGTCATTAGTTTTGTTAGTCATTTCTGTAGTCAATCTAGTAATATATTTTTTTAAAGATTTTATTTTTTTAAGTAATGTCTACACCCTACATGGTTAATGCCTTACAGTTTGAACTTACAACTTACAACCCCAAGATCAAGAGTTGCATACTCTTCCAACTGAGCCAGCCAGGCTCTATCTTCAATATCTTCAATCTAGTAATATTCAAAATAAAGTTTTACACATAATTTTTATTCTTGGCTGTGGCTTCTCTGGACAGTAGGTAGGGACAGTGGGAATCTAATTTATCCATTCATGCACATCATTAATTAGATGACAAGGCATTTGGCTACCTTAAAAAAGTCATAGTTACTTCCGTCATTTACTCATGCTCATTGAATTTCTTCATTTTGACATTCAGAACCGCTGGACAGAAATCACAATGGTGTCAACACCCACCATGGGCCTTGCAAAGTTTTACACACAATTTTTAAATTACAATGTAATTAACTGTAGTAAAATTTACCCTTCATGTGTACACTTCTATAAATTTCTAGGCAACAATTCAGTCATGCAACACCCACCACAATTAAGGTATACAACAGTTCTACCAGTATAAAAAATTCCCTTGGGTCCTTCTGTAGTCAATCACTCCACCCTTGTACAGTCTTTGCACTAATCTGGTTTTTTTTTTTTTGTCCTTATAGTTGTGTGGGTGGTGGGGGGTTGTTTTGTTTTGCTTTGGATTTTTTTTTTTTTTTTTGCCAGAATGTAATATAAATGGAATCATACAGTATGGAGCCTTTGAGTCAGGTTTCTTTCACTTAGCATGCTGCATTTAAGATTAATCCACGTTGATAGTATCAGTAATTTGTTTCTTTTTAGTGCTGAGTGGTATTACATTGTATGGATATATCATGGTTTGTTAATTCATTCACCAGTTGAAAACCTTTGGGCTGTTTCCAGATTTTGGTGGTTATGAATAAAGCCACTATAAATGTGTGAATATAAAATTTCATTTCCTTTTTTTTAGATTTATTTATTTTGGAGAGAGCAAGTGAGCGAGCATGGGAAGGGGGAAGGGGCAGAGGGAGAGGGAGAGAGAGTGCCAAGCAGACTGTGCTGAGCGCAGATCCCAATGCAGGGCTTGATCCCACAATCCTGAGATCATGACCTGAGCCAAAACCTAGAGTCAGCCACCCATGTGCCCGAAAATTTCATTTCTTTTAGGTAAATTCCTAAAAGTGGGATTGCTGGGCAGCATGGTAAACTGCATGTTTAGCTGAATTTGCCAGACTTTTTTCCAGCATGGCTGTACCATTTTGCATTCCCACCAGCAGTGTAAAAGAGTGCTAGTTGCTACACATTGCCATCACCACTTGGTATTGTCAGTTATATTGATTTTAACTATTTCACAGGGAGGTAGTGGCATTGCATTGTGGTTTTACTTGCTTTACCTAATGGATAAGGGCATTAAGCATCTTGTCATGTGCTTAGGTGCTATCCATTATTTGTCCTCTGGTGAAGTGTAAGATCAAATTTTTGCACAATTTTTATAGGGTTTTATGTCAAGTGTCAAGAGTTATTTTTACTTTCACATATGCTATAAGCCACAATACACTGCTAATATTTTTGTTTGATCTTCCTTTTAACCATTTCCAGAGAACTACATTTCCCTGTAATAAAGTTATAGCTATAAACATGATAAACCTAAACAGGACTATATACACATATCAATTTCCTGATTTTGATACTGTACTATAATTACATAAGATGTATCCAAAGAAGGACAGTGCAAGAAGGGCACAGAAGAATATACCATCTTCACAACTTCCTGTGAATCTGTAATTATTTAAAAATCAAGTTTCTTTTAAAAAGTTAAACATGTGCAAATTTTACTGGTTCTTAATCATTTTTAATGTTTTATGTATGAGAAAATGTGTTCCAATTCTCACAAGGACCAGTCAGCACTACCTTTAGAGCAAGTCAGGTAATTGAATTCTACTTAAAAAAAAAAAAGCCTTCAAAAATGCAGTCTGAGGGGCGCCTGGGTGGCTCAGATGGTTAAGCGTCTGCCTTTGGCTCAGGTCATGATCCCAGGGTCCTGGGATCGAGTCCCGCATTGGGCTCCCTGCTCCTTGGGAGCCTGCTTCTCTCTCTCTCTCTCTCTCTCTCCCTCTGTCTCCCATGAATAAATAAATAAAATCTTTTAAAAAAATGCTGTCTGAAAAATTTCAAAATGGGTGAAATAAGCAAAGGCATGTGAAATGTTAGGAATACTGGTAGGTTCACAGACCACAGGAAAGGAAAAACACAACTACCTTTAAGATTTCCATTTTTATAAAACAACTACATTTTTTTAAAAAGATTTTATTTATTTATTTGACAGAGAGACACAGCAAGAGAGGGAACACAAGCGGGGGAGTGGGAGAGGGAGAAGCAGGCTTCCCGCCCAGCAGGGAGCCTGATGTGGGGCTCGATCCCAGGACCCTTGGATCATGACCTCAGCCGAAGGCAGACGCTTAATGACTGAGCCACCCAGGTGCCCCCAAACAACTACATTTTTATAAAACAGGTTTACATGCATGTGTTTGACTATCATATATATGCTGGAGAACAGTCTGGTAAATTAAGTTAAACATGCAATTTACCATCCTGCCCAGCAATCCTATTCCTAGGAATTTACCTAAAAGAAATGAAATTTTGGGGCACTTGGGTGACGCAGTCAGTTGGGCGGCCGACTCTAGGTTTCAGCTCAGGTCATGATCTCAGGGTCATGGGATCAAACCCTGCATGGGGCTCTGCACTCAATGTGGAGTCTACTTGGGACTCTCTCTCTATATGACTATCATATATATATTATGCTATTGAAATACACTCTTAATTATAACACAGGATGGTAAAATGCTGCATCCTTCCAGGCTGTTTCCCCCACAGAAAAAAAGTCAAGAATCATTACTTCAATATCTGAAACATGATCACTTTTGTGGAGTGCCATGGAGCTGAAGATGACCTTCATTTGTGTATTTTATACACTTAGGTTTTTTTTTTTAATCTTTGATGAGAAACATACATTACTTTTATAACTAAAACAAGAAGTCCTTAAAGTAAGGACCAAGAGCCATACATGATCTATATATTAAAATTCTAACATTAAGTAAAAAAATCAAAGTTAAATGGTACAGTTTAGCCTTAACAGCTATGGAGATACCCTGCACCTTGTGTGTCTCAGGCTGATAACCTGAACTCTGAGCTGTCATTTTCTTGAAACGTCCCTGAAGGAAACAATGTGATTAAGGATGAACACATCATGCTTGCTTGTTTGCTTTCCCCAGTGCAGGTGGGCCGTCACCCTCTGCATGCACAGCAAGCTGAGGTTAAAAGGCTGTCATGCCTTATCTATGCAGAATGTACACTGCAGTGGTGTCATGTGCTGTAGCTATGGGGCAGGGACCCCCAAATCAGCATGTGGCAAAGAGCAGAGATGCAGCAATGCTGTCACAGACAGGAAAAGAAGATTCAATAGTTCTAAGGCTACCACTAAGATAAACGGAATTTTGAAATTAAATGGTGATTGCCCCTGTCAAATTGAGAAGCCTGAAAATGCACATATTTAACTGCTGGGCCTGCCAGGTAAAGGAGTGATTTTCATGTTGCTGGCTTCTTCATTTTCACCTTATAAAAAAGGATTCTTAGAGAAACAGTACTTAAGAGTTAGAAGTATTAAATTTTGTGTGTGTGTGTCTAAAAACATTTGGGTCATTAATCTCCCTCTTAGTTCTAAGCTGACCTGCCAACTAAAATTATTATTTGAAAAATATTTATGAATTTGCTTTGAGAAACATAAGAAAGGGGTAATACCAAAGGATAATTCTCTCTGAACGGCTTCTTCCTAGAGAAATTTTAAAGCAAATTTCTACAGCAGTACTGAGGTCATGCCTTTTACTGTGCAATATAAAAGAACAACAAAATCCTTCAATTCTTTAAAAAACAACAACTCCAAGACATGGTGGTATTTGAAACAGTACATATTATAAAAAGTTTTTCATTATTATGAATGTTTTTTATTCATATTGCATTGTGTTGTGAGCTATGACTAATTTGAAATTTGGTTAATAAACCACTATTTTAAAATTACATTTTTAAAGATGTTTATTATTTCTAAAGTGATCTCAAACTAATTTTATATCTGAAAGATGTACATTTTTAATATTTTTATTTATTTGTTAGAAATTATCTACCCAAGATAAACACCCTGACATTAGAAAACAGAAGAGCCTATTTCAATCTCTCTGAAAGAAATGCCTTAGATGAATGCTCTATTCTAGCCCTTCCCTTCTGCCTTTCAAAATGACCCAAAGAACAAACCACATCCTTGGAAGTTCTACATCTAAATCCTTCCAGAATGTAAACCCCAAAAGAGGAATAACTCTATCCATCTTATGCACCCTGTCATCGAGCACCAAATGCTATGTATAATCAGTTCCATACGTATTTATTGACTAAATGATTGATAAATGAATGAAAGAAAAACTCTTTATCCCACAATTTTCCTCGAAACCTTGAAAATGACAGGCTGGAATTCCCAAATTATTAATAAAAGACAATTTTATTATATTTCAAGATATACTTTGTAGTAGAAATTATTCTAAGTAGATTCTCACAACAGTAAAGAAATCTGTTATTCTTCCATTGTCCCCAAATCAAGAGCTGTCAAATATAAAGCTGTGACATCATTAAAACTAAGAAAAGATAACTGAATAGATCTGTAGGTCATGATTTGTTTTTTTGTTTTTTTTAACTATAGCAGCTGACATTACATTTCACGCCATTGAGAGTTTTAGAATTAAATATAGGTCAACAATCACTAAACACATCAACAAATGACATTGAAATAAATCATACCAAATGGCCAGCATATTATAAGCTAGTGTGACACTACCCCTGCTTTCATAAATAAAAAATGAGAATTAAACTTTCATAGTAAAATATTTCAGCAGACTAGACTGCAAATTTTGACATAGTCAATTTATCACTGTAAAAATCAGACAAGGCTCACTTGGCTCTGGTCAGAAAACTCATTAGTCTATTAAAATTATACATTTGCCAGAGTGTCACCATTCTTCTTACTGAAAAATATCTGCTATTTAGTGAAAAGATTTCACAATATTTTTTTGCTTTGTCTATAGAGAAAAAGTGTTTTAAAACTGATGAATTTTTAAATCGATTAGGAGCAACAGATGGCTCTAGGAAAATAATGTTTAAGTGTTAATTCATCTTAAGCACTATCCCTATAAGGAAAAGTGGTCAACTTATTTGACTACTTTTTTCATTTATCTAAAGTAAAATATTTTGTTTTTAAAGAAAGATGGAAGGGTGCCTGGGTGGCTCAGTCGTTAAGCGTCTGCCTTTGGCTCAGGTCATGATCCCAGGGTCCTGGGATTGAGCCTCACATCGGGCTCCCTGCTCAGCGGGAAGCCTGCTTCTCCCTCTCCCACTCCCGCTGCTTGTGTTCCTTCTCTCACTGTGTCTCTCTCTGTCAAATAAATAAATGAAATCTTAAAAAAAATAAAAATAAAGAAAGATGGAATGTATTTTATATTCTGAATGAAAAAATTCACGATTTAAAATTTTATTCTAAAGGCAGTTTTATCTCAAAAATATTAGTGAAAAGATTATTTTAAACTAAAACTGACATTATAACAAAAAGCAAACCTGAAATGAATACCTTTTCATGTGTTTGAGCAACCCCATATGATTTTTACAGCAAATCCTTTTTCATATTGTGGCCACACATCTTGGCAACAACATCCCAGAGCAGACTGTTTCTACTGGTTGCAGGACACATTTATCTTTCATGAGAACACTACACTCTTTCTTGTTCATCTTTTTGCAAATCAGACTATTTCATTTCTACAGGTTTTGTTTTCATTTTCAATGTATTTCTTCTCTTTGCTCTAAGACAGAACATAAATGAAACTTCTGGGGCTAACACCATCTTGCTTGACTATTACACTTCAAACCAGAGTTTGGAGTGCCAGATACATATTATTATGAACCAAATGCACATCCAGACAAAGCACAGTAGTTCACTACCCCTGAATTACTGACCAGTAATAGTTATTGTCACATGTCTCTAGCCCTAACAATCTAGGAGCAAGCTGTTAAATAGCTATATACCCATAAGAAGTAGGATTCTGGCATATCTCCCTCCTGAGCCACACCAGATGAACCACAAGGACCTCAGATTAAGTATGTGCAATATGTACTTCCCCCTAAACTCTGTGCTCCTTCCAGTGATGATAAGCCCTATGCATGGCATGACCACTACCCAAGCTACTTAGCCAGAACCCCAGCTTCCTCCACACCTAGCTTACCCTGCCTCTGATCAGTTTACTTCTCTCCATCCCCAGGTTCATGCCAAAATCATCTTTCACATGATTACTGAAACTCCAGTCCTGCTCTCTTGAATACATTCTCCATACCAGAAGCAAAACACCCTTCTGAAATATGACTATGATCATACTATTTCATTTCATAACACACATTAAAGGCTCTCCAGTGTGTTCAGGATAAAGTACAAAATCCTCTAGAATAGCACTGTCCACTAGAAATACAATATAAGCCACATATGCAATTTTTAATATTTTAGGAGCAACATTAAAAGACAGATGAGAGAGGAAAGAATGGGAAATTATTGTTCAATGAGTAAGTTTAGTTTAGAAAGATGAAAAAGTTCTAAAGATACAGGGGCGTGAGATGTAAATACATTTAATGCCACAGAATTATACACCTAAAAATGATTTAAATGAAAAGTTTATGTTACATATATTTTATAATAAAAAAAGAATCGGGGTGCCTGGGTGGCTCAGATGGTTAAGCATCTGCCTTCAGCTCAGATCATGATCTCCAGGTTCTGGGATCAAGCCCCACATCAGGCTCCCTGCTAAGTGGAGAGTCTGCTTCTCTCTCTGCCTCTACCTCTCCCCCCTGCTCATGCTTCCTTGCTAATTCTCTCTCTCTCAAGTGAATAAATAAAATCTGGAAGGAAGGAAGGAAGGAAGGAAAGAAGGAAGGAAGGAAAGAAGAATCAGGTGAAATTAATTTTAAGAATATATCTTATTTAACTCAAGAAATCCAAAATATTATCATTTTGACATATAACCAATATAAAAATTAATGAGATATTTCATTCTTTTTTTCATACTAAGTCTTTGAAATCTGCTGTGTATTCGCACTTATAGCACATCTCAATTATGATATTAAATTTTCAAGGGTGTTTGAAGTGTGCACCTACCAAAACTATAGTTGTGTTTCATGTGTTTATGCTGCCTCCAGTTTTTAAATTCAGCTTATTTAAAATTAAATAAAATTTAAAATAAAAGGGGAGGGTGAAAATATAGTTCTGCCAACACTAGTCCTTTGCCCACCTGCTTCAAGCTACATAAGAGGAGTGGAAATTAATTGGGAGGTGTCTAAGTCAGGGTTCACTTAGAGAAGCAGAACTGCTGTGAGCACTGTGCAACAGAGGCATATTTCGGGGCTAGATGTTAAACAGCCCTTGCACGCTGTTGCTCAATATCTGTGGTTGGGCCTAAACTTCTGGAGGATCAGCTGGACTGGCAGGTGTGTGGATTTGAATGAGAACAAGAAAAGCCCCAAAACTGTTTAAATTCAGTTCTTCAATAACACTAACTACATTCCATGCACTCAACAGCCATAAGTGGCCAGTGGCTACATGCTGGACCGTACAGTTTTAGCTCATCTGAGGCTTCTTCTCCTCAAGACTCATCTCTCCCTCTTCATACCTCATGCTCCAGCTCTACTGAAATTTCATTTCCTAGACTTCACAATTTCCTTCCACTTCCAGGCTACTAAGCCTACTGACTCCTCCTCCAGCTAGCGCTTCTCATCTTTCAGGTCTTAGATTAAGCATTATTAGGCATTGCTTCTTCTAGGAAGCTTTTCTCCACCTCTATATTACCAACCCTAATACCTCAAATCTAGTAAGGTCCTTCACTGTGTTCCAAATTTTTACTACGATAGATCCTTACATACTGCTTTGCAATTGCTTGCCTAATGTTCAGTAACTTCCATTACTCTGTAATATCTATAGAAATAGAAATGAAATAAAATCTATCCCCTAACCACATAGCAAATCCTAAATAAATATTTATTGAACAAATGAATGAATAAACATATGAGAGAGCACCAAGAACCTACTCCTTCTGGAGCAGAAATATTTATCTGCTCTGTTCTTGATTGGTCAAAATGCAGCTCATGGAGATTTATGAATCATTAGCCATAAGCAATGACCTACTTTGAAGGCAACTGTATTACAGGTCCTTCACTTTCTTACTTCATCCTCACAACCACCCCAGTTTATAGATGAGGTTAAGAGAGATTAATCTGCATGGCAAGCTTGCCTAAGTGGAGGACATTGGACTCAAACAGTCTTAATCTCAATGTAACAGAGACTTAGAATTGCATGGTCCAAACAGTAATACAGATGAATGCTAAGACCCTTTCATATTTAAATCAATAAGTCCAAACTGTGGCTGGCTAAAACTGTGCTGATACCTGTATGTATGAGCTCATGTTAGAAAAGGGCATCACTCGCAGAGCACAAAATCGGACCTTTTAGAAGTCGGCTCCGCTGAGGGACGTCGCTCCAGTGGCTAAGCGGGGGTGGAACCCTCGCGGGACAGTGGGGTCTCAGGACCCTCGGGGTCACAGAAAGACTGGGGGAGCCTGAGTGCACCAGAGCTCCCAGGTATCGGAGCGGGGAAGCCAGCTGCAGAGACGGAGCTGAGGCGCGGGCTCTCAGCTTGGGGTTGCCATAAACTGTGATCCGCGGCCCAGTCGGGCCACTGCTCCTGCAGTAGGGACCCAACAGGCGGCAGATCCGGGGAGACTCCCCTTCCTTCCCAGGGAGGAGCGGCGCGGGAACGCACCACAGGGATCTGCTGGGTTTGGAAACTCCACACGGGGTCAGGTGCCACAGATACAAACGCTCGGTCACAGGCCGGGTGAGCACGGAGTGCGGCCGGAGACCAGGGACAAGGGAGTGACTGCTTTTCTCTGGGGGCGCACTGAGGAGCGGGGCCCCGAGTTCTCAGCTCCTCCAGGTGGAGATTGGGAGGCCACCATTTTTGCCCTGGTCCTCCAAGGCTGTACGGAGAGCTTGCAGGGAACAAAAGCTCCTGAGATCAAACCCGAGCAGCTTGCTTAGCCCGAACGGACAAGGGCGGGGCAATTCAGCCTCCGGCAAAGACATTTGGAAACCACAGCAATAGGCCCCTCCCCCAGAAGATCAGCACGAACAGCGAGCAAGCCAAGACCAAGTTTACCGATCAAGGAGAACGGGAGAACTCCAGCGCTAGGGGAATACTGCACATAGAATTCATGGCTTTTTTTTACCATGATTCATTAGTTCATCAAAGTTAATTTTTGTTAACTGTTTTTTTTTCTTTTTCTTTTTCCCTTTTCACCCAACATCTTATCAATCTCTCTAAAAAAAAAAAAACATTTTTTATTCTTCATTTTTATAGTCATGTTTTATCCCTTCATAGTAGTTACCCTTATTTTTGGCATATATATATATAAGTTGTTCTCTCTTTAAAATTTTGAGATACAGTTTCTTCTAACAGATAAAAATATACCCTAAATCACTAGTGTATGGCTCTGTTCTAGTCTCCTGCCTGATCACATTCTCTCCCTTTTTTCTTTTTTTTTTTTAAATCTTCTTTCTTTTTTCAAACAACTTCTTAATTTATCAAGTCCTTTTATAAAATTTTTTATAATTTTCATCTTTACAGTCATCTTCTATCCCTTCATTGTATCAACCCTTATTTTGTACATATATGTCTTTCTTCCTTTAAAATTTTAGGAGGCACTTTTTTCTAACAGACCAAAATACGCCCAAAATCTAGTGTGTGGCACTGATCTATGCACTAGCCTGATCATATTTGATCACATTCTGCTTTTTTTGTATTGTTCTGTTTTTCTTTTTATCTTTTTTTTTCTTTTTTCTCTTTCTTTTTTCTTTCTTTCCCTTTCTTTTCCCCTGGTTTCAGGTCTTTTCGGATTTGTATACAGTATATTTGCTGGGGACGTTGTACACCTGTTAGCATTTTGTTCTCTCATTCATCTATTCTCCTCTGGACAAAATGACAAGACGAAAAAAATCACCTCAGCAAAAAGAACAAGAGGTAGTACCATCAGCCAGGGACCTACTCAATACGGACATTAGTACGATGTCGGACCTAGAGTTCAGAATCATGACTTTAAAGATACTAGCTGGGCTTGAAAAAAGCGTGGAAGTTATTAGAGAAACCCTTTCTGGAGAAATAAAAGAACTAAAATCTAACCAAGTCAAAATCAAAAAGGCTATTGATGAGGTGCAATCAAAAATGGGAGCACTAACTGCTAGGATAAATGAGGCAGAAGAGAGAATCAGTGATATAGAAGACCAAATGATGGAAAGTAAAGAGGCTGAGAAAAAGAGGGAGAAACAACTACAGGATCACGAGGGCAGAATTCGAGAGATAAGTGATTTGATAAGATGAAACAACATTAGAATAATTGGGATCCCAAAAGAAGAAGAAAGAGAGAGAGGGGCAGAAGGTATATTGGAGCAAATAATAGCAGAGACTTCCCTAATGTGAGGAAGGAAACAGGCATCAAAATCCAGGAGGCACAGAGAACCCCTCTCAAAATCAATAAAAATAGGTCAACACCCCGACATCTAATAGTAAAACTTACGAGTCTCAGAGACAAAGAGAAAATCCTGAAAGCAGCTCGGGAGAAGAGATAGGTAACCTACAATGGTAAAAATATTAGATTGGCAACAGACCTATCCACAGAGACCTGGCAGGCCAGAAAGGACTGGCAAGATATCTTCAGAGCACGAAACGAGAAAAATATGTAGCCAAGAATACTATATCCAGCTAGGCTGTCATTGAAAATAGAAGGAGAGATAAAAAGATTCCAGAACAAACAAAAACTAAAGGAATTTGCAAAAATGAAACCAGCCCTCCAAGAAATATTGAAAGGGGTCCTCTAAGCAAAGAGAGAGCCTAAAAGCAGCAAAGATCAGAAAGGAACACAGACAACATACAGTAACAGTCACCTTATAGGCAATACAATGGCACTAAATTCATACCTTTCAATAGTTACCCTGAATGTAAATGGGCTCAATGCCCCAATCAAAAGACACAGGCTATCAGATTGGATTAAAAAACAAGACCCATCCATATGCTGTCTGCAAGACACTCATTTTAGGCCCAAAGACACCCCCAGATTGAAAGTGAGGGGGTGGAAAACCATTTACCATGCTAATGGACACCAAAAGAAAGCTGGGGTGGCAATCCTTATATCAGACAAATTAGATTTTAAAACACAGACTGTAATAAGAGATGAGGAAGGACACTATATCCTACTTAAAGGTTCTACCCAAAAGAAGATCTAACAATTGTAAATATCTATGCCCCGAACATGGGAGCAGCCAATTATATAAGGCAATTAATAACAAAAGCAAAGAAACACATTGACAACAGTACAATAATAGTGGGGGACTTTAACACCCCCCTGACTGAAAAGGACAGATCATCTAAGCAAAAGATCAACAAGGAAATAAAGACTTTAAATGACACACGGGACCAAATGGACTTCACGGACATATTCAGAACATTCCATCCGAAAGCAACGGAATACACATTCTTCTCTAGTGCCCATGGAACATTCTCCAGAATTGATCACATCCTAGGTCACAAATCAGGTCTCAACTGGTACCAAAAGACTGGGATCATTCCCTGCATATTTTCAGACCACAATGCTTTGAAACTAGAAGTCAATCACAAGAGGAAAGTCGGAAAGAACTCAAATACATGGAGGCTAAAGAGCATCCTACTAAAGAACGAATGGG